>NC_135499.1:5509971-5818096 GCF_052857255.1 Amblyomma americanum
ATTGCAGAAACTGCAAAGACAACGAAGATGACGATGACGAGGAAGACAGCGACGACTCAAAAACTTGTTTTCCCCTTTACAAGGAATGCTCTGTATAAGGTAAGAACCGCGACTCGCTAACTAGGGAAATAATAGAAGCCCACCTGATAGCTAGGACTTAAGATCAGTGTATCAGCACTCCCTCTTTAGCCTTGTCGGATAAGGGAACCCGTTACCTTGATTGTTGATGAAAACTCGTGCCTGCTGTAGGGGATATTTTGCACTGATGACTCTTGCATGTTGACACGTGCCTGATGAACTGGCGATGTTTTGATATCACGCAAGTCAAGCGTGCTTGTATTTTTTCCCGGCCACCAGGCCAGTATTTATACTGGCTGGCAGCCAATAAATGTTTTAGTTGTGAGTCAGCGCTGTGTGTTGTGTCTCCTCTTCTTTGTCCCTTATGTCGCACTGTTATGGATCATCGTCAGCACCAACTCGCCCAACAACTGGTTTTGTTAAACCACATGATCAGTACGTTCAGCGATGCATTATCACAATTTCCGCGCAGGCTGCTCTGCAGTGGAAAAGGCTGTTGCTGGTGTATTTGACTGCATGATCGGTACGTTCAGTTATGCATTATCACAAGTAATATCACCGCAGGCTGATCTGCTGTGAAGAAGGCCATTGCTGGTGTACTTGACCGCATGGTTGGTACATTCAGTGATGCAGTATCAGAAATTCCCCACAGGCTGCTGTCCTGTGGAGAAGGCCATTGCTGGTGTACTTGACCGCATGATCAGTATACGTTCAGTGATGCAATATCAGAAGTAATTTCCGCGCAGGCTGCTCTGCAGTGGAGTAGGCCATTGCTGGTGTACTTGACCGCATGATCAGTACGTTCAGTGATGCAATATCAGAAGTAATTTCCGCGCAGGCTGCTCTGCTGTGGAGAAGGCCATTGCTGGTGTACTTGACCGCATGATCAGTACGTTCAGTGATGCATTATCCCAATTTCCGCTCAGACTGCTCTGCAGTGGAGAAGGCTGTTGCTGGTGTACTTGGCCGCATGATCAGTACGTTCTGTGATGCAATCTCAGAAGTAATTTCCGCGCAGGCTGCTCTGCTATGGAGAAGGCCATTGCTGGTGTACTTGACCACATGAACAGTACGTTCAGTGATGCAATATCAGAAGTAATTCCGCGCAGGCTGCTCTGCAGTGGAATATGCCATTGCTGGTGTACTGGACTGCAAGATCGGTACGTTCAGTGATGCAATATCAGAAATTCCCCGCAGGCTGCTGTCCTGTGGAGAAGGCCATTGCTGGTGTACTTGACCGCATGATCAGTATACGTTCAGTGATGCAATATCAGAAGTCATTTCCGCGTAGGCTGCTCTGGTGTGAAGAAGGCCTTTGATGATGTATTGACCGCATGATCAGTACGTTCAGTGATGCAATATCAGAAGTAATTTCCGCGCAGGCTGCTCTGCGGTGGAGAACGCCATTGCTGGTTTACTTGACCGCATGATCAGTACGTCCAGTTATGCATTATCTAAGTAATTTCCGCGCAGGCTGCTCTGCTGTGGAGAAGGCCATTGCTGGTATACTTGACTGCATGATCAGTACGTTCAGTGATGCAATATCAGGGGTAATTTCCGCGAAGGCTACTCTGCAGTGGAGAAGGCCATTGCTGGTGTACTTGACCGCATGATCAGTACGTTCAGTGATGCAATATCAGAAGTAATTTCCGCGCAGGCTGCTCTGCTGTGGAGAAGACCATTGCTGGTGTACTTGACCGCATGATCAGTACGTTCATGAATGCAATATCAGAAGTAATTTCCGCGCAGCCTGCACTGCTGTGGAGAAGGCCGTTGCTGGTGTACTTGACCGCCCAATCAGTATGCGTTCAGTGATGCAATATCAGAAGTAGTTTCCGCGCAGGCTGCTCTGCAGTGGAGTAGGCCATTGCTGGTGTACTTGACCGCATGATCAGTACGTTCAGTGATTCAATATCAGAAGTAATTTCCGCGCAGGCTGCTCTGCTGTGGAGAAGGCCATTGCTGGTGTACTTGACCGCATGATCAGTACGTTCAGTGATGCATTATCACAGTTTCCGCTCAGGCTGCTCTCCAGTGGAGAAGGCTGTTGCTGGTGTACTTGGCCGCATGATCAGTACGTTCAGTGATGCAATATCAGAAGTAACTTCCGCGCAGGCTGCTCTGCTATGTAGAAGGCTATTGCTGGTGTACTTGACCACATGAACAGTACGTTCAGTGATGCAATATCAGAAGTATCTCCGCGCAGGCTGCTCTGCAGTGGATTATGCCATTGCTGGTGCACTGGACCGCATGATCGGTACGTTCAGTGATGCAATATCAGAAATATCAGTTGCATGCCTGTATCTTACAGGCCATGCCCTTTCTTACCGGCTGCAGCGGAGGACCTCCTCTACAACAGCTGAGCTTCACGGCATTAAGGAAGCTGTTTCTTACATCCTGCGCCGAACCGCCGGCCGTTGGGTTATCTTCACCGATTCAAAAGCATCTCTGCAGATCCTGGCCAACCTGCTGAAGAAAACGAATCACCAGCCAGTTTCCCTGGACATTGGGTATATCCATCATTTAGCTATTGCCGCAGGCCACTGCATAACATTTCAGTGGGTACCTGCTCACTGTGGCATTATGGCTAATGAAAAAGCAGATGAAGCGGCCCGTAAGGGCCATCAACATCAGAGATACATTCGAAGTTTTCTCACGAAATCTGATGCGTCCCAAATGGCTAAAAGTTTTGCGCACGAAGAAACATATCGGCTTTGGAGTTTGCCGACACATCAGTACCAATTTCTTCACTCAATCGACCCACATCTTAGATCGACTCTCACCCAGAATTCCTCGACAACTCGAAACACTTTATCACCGACTTCGTCTGAATGCTGCATATACAAATGGCCTGCGATACCGTTTTGGACAAATGAACAGTCCGCATTGTGAGAACTGTGCTTCGATAGAAACTGTGGAACATATCCTGCTTGAGAGCCCTGCGTGTGCTATCGAGCGTGCGTACTATGAACATTACATGCAGAAGCTCTGCCCAGTGCCTCTAACAATGGACAAAGTTTTAGGCCCCTTAGCCTGCTTCAGGCAACAGAGACTTGCAATGAACTTTCTTTTTACATATTTAAAAGACATTGGACATCTCGATAAGCTCTAAATTCACTTGCAGGTTACCTTCATGCATTCTTCTTGCAGTGAACTTCGTCAGCCCATTCGTCGGACTATGCACTCCATCATTCCATAGGTTACATCAATACTCGCCACTGCATCCTTAGTACCCATTTCATGGCTGCATTTTATCTTCGTTTTTTTTTCCACCTCTTCCACGCTGCTCTCCTTCAGTCTTTATCTCCCAAATTCCCCTCCCTACGCAGAGTAGCATGCCAGCGATATTGAAACGCCGGCTAAATTCTCTGTTTCTTCATTAAAGAGTCTCTCTCTCTCAGTTGCAAAAGCTTCTATCGCACCTTTTGTGGTGCCACCCCAACATAAGTCCTTCTGCTTAGCGCTACTATGTCACAATGGCTCAGCACCAGCGTTCTATGGCCTTCCTAAGATACACAAAACCGATGTTCCAGTGAGGCCTGTCGCACATTTTACCACTCTACAAGCTCTCTGGCTTCCTGCACCACATAATGGCTCCGCTCATCGGAAGAACCCCGACCAGTGTGCCTCATTCTGCTGACTTTATATAAAAAGTTCGAAACGTGCGTCTTGACAACTGTGATATGATGGTCTCTTTTGATGTCAAGCCACTCTTCATGAGTGTTCCAACTGACTTAGCAGTCGAGGTTTGCACGGCGGCCCTAGAATCTGATGCTACTTCGCCTGGCAGGTCGCCAATCGATGTGCCAGATCTCGGGCGACTCCTGCGTTTCTGCCTGAGTAACACATATTTTACTTTCGACCAGGTGTTTTACAAACAGGTTCACGGCACAGCCATGGGTGCTTCAGTTTCTGTTACCGCTGCAAACCTAACAATGGAATGGCCTGAAAGCCACGCACTAAATTCATTCAGCCCACAGCCAAAGATTTTTGTGTGGTACGTTGATGACTGCTTTGCTATTATCAAGAAGGATGTTTTATTTGATTTCACAGCGCATCTTAACAGCACCGAAAGAGCCGTCCAGTTCACAGTCGAAAAAGAAGAGAATGGACAGCTTCCGTTTTTGGATGTCTTAGTGAAACGAAGCCAATCCATGCTCTCATCCAAAGTGTACAGGGAGAGCACTCATACTGGCTGCTATCTTCACTTTCACTCCTTTCACCCAGCCTCTCACAAGAGATCAGTAGTTGCCTCACTATTTCTTCAAGCAAACCGCATCTGCACAGAGCCAGAGGACGTGAAGGCCGACCGTCAAGGTGTTCGCAAGGACTTCTCCGAATGTGGCTACCTGTTGCCTTTCGTCAACGCTGTGGAACGCAAACTGTTGCAACCCCCACGATCTGACAGTGGCTCAGCCGCCAAAAAACGTGGACCTGTGCCATATGTGCCCGGGTTCAATGAAGCCTTGGCACGCATCTTGCGATCTTATGACGCTGAGGTGTCACACGTGGCGGCGAAAAAGTTGCTCGTCAATGTAAAAAGACTGCCTGCCGAAAGAAAAATTTCCGGGTGTAGTGTACACTATACCGTGCAGAGACTAACTATGTGTATGTAGGTGAAAGTGGAAACTTTGTTAAAAGGTTGAGACAACACTTGCATGCTGTTGCAGACAAGAAAGCCTCGTCAAATGCACTAGACTCCTTAGCCATTCACACAACCGAACACACTCTTAATCACACTGACGGGGCACTTCCTAGTGCATAAGCCCACTGCCTAGGGCACATTTTCAAGCTTAAATAGCCAGCATTTCACGTCTGCACCTTTTTGTGAACAAGGCTCCCGTGTGAGAGCCGAAACGTCATTTAGGAGTTCATTTTATTTTGGCCGGTGTTCTGCCTTCTCGATGTACAGCCCCGACCAAACAGGTTTCCGTCCAACCTTCGACTTCATGCAGGAAGCATATACTGTCTAGAAAGCCCAAGAGGGAGCCTAAATTCAAACGTCAACATGTGTTAGTTCATGCTGTAGGTCATCCTGCTAGGACTGCAGCCACTGTGAAAAAATGTGAAGCTGCTTTCATGCATGTTGCACAAAGCATTATCTAACATTATCTCTAATCCCAAGTTTCAGTGTACTCCGGAAATGCAGAAAGATGACCCCGAGAAACTGCCAGAAAGCACATGTTAGGTCCAACAGGTTTGCAGCATAAGAATCCAGTTATCTAAAAGCTTCCTGCTACATTTTATTCCATTGCAAAGAAAGTAAATTCGAACACTCTGTGAACTGCAGCAAATAGCCTGCTAAATATACCTGTTAAATGAAACAGGTGCAATCAGACTCCACAGCCTTGGCAAAAGAAAAATAGGAAATTGGAAGGGGGTAGGTAATGCAGGCAGCACTGCAGCAAAAACCCTCTTGAAACCAAACAGTAAACATGAACGTTCATCGTGAGAGGCACTGAATGGAACTGTAAAGTGAGAGTGCGATTGATTTGTGTCTTAAGTCTGTGTACACAATGCTGTATCAAAAGTATCGTTACAATAGGATGCGTATATTCTCAAAGACTGAATAGGAAATTCCTGTTGACAGTGTCAGCATGGAGCCTCTTGTTTTGTTTTGAGTTTCAGATTGATAACTGTTTTGGGGCAAGGAGAATGTTGGGGAATGGAAGATGCTCTTGGAATGCACATTCACAATGTAGCTCAAAGTGTTTAAGGGAAACACTCAAGGTGAAGTGCATTTCAATTAGGCAGTAATTACTCATGAGTTTCTACTTTATCACATTTATACGGTTGCAGAGCAAAGCTAGACAGCTTTTTCAGAAACTTTGCAGCTGAAGGAAAATTCGTCTTAGTCTGGGGTAGAACCAGGGACCACAGCCTGCCTGGGCAGTCACTCTACTTTTAAGCTAACCAGGATGCCTAGCAGATGCCATGGTGCACGAGGCCATATTGACCAACAACCTGAAGCAAGAACGGTGTTAGTCTCGCTCTGAGCTGTTCATCAATTAGCTCTCTTTACCTAAATGGTTTGAAGGTTCAGACACCATGAGACACAGTACTGGAAATAGTTCAGGATAGCCCTTAGCCTTTTGCTTGTAACAGCCTATGCAGAAGTTCTCGAGGCAGCATGGTCACACTACGTTAAGTGTATGTCTTCAGTCTTCTTTATATGCTTTAAATTAATCCGGAGCCCTCCACTAAGGTGACCCTTGTAGCCGGCAGGTTGTTTTGGGATGTTAAACCCTACAATTTACAAATTTTCCTCGCACGGTACGCTGGAGCCGTAGATGGGGAAGAGAGAAAGTCAAAAAGAGAGGCAATCCATTGATATTTACGCTGCTCAGAAGGCATGCCGGAGGTGGTGAGCGAAGGTGCAGCGGATTCGAGGGTAGAGAGGCTGGCAAGCTCGGCCAGTAGCGGGGAGCGGGACAAGGCAAGATATACGACACGTATGTTATATTCTTGTAGACGGAGATCCCATCGCACAAGGCGAGCGCAGGGATCTTTTAGCGAAGGAAGCCAACATAGGGCATGATGGTTGGTGACCACATCAAAAGGACGGCCATTATGATAGAGTCGAAACTTGCCAAGAGCCCAGACAATGGCTAAGCACTCTTTTTTCTACCACGGAGTAGTTGGATTCGGCTTTTGTGAGGGTGCGGCAGGGGTCAGCAACCACATATTCCTCGAATCCAGACTTGCGTTGGGCGAGCACAGCCCCGAGGCCAATGCCACTGGCGTCCGTGTGTACTTCGGTTGGGTCTTGCAGGTCGAAGTGACGCAAGGTGGGTGGTGTCTTGAGGAGACTGCGCGTCGTCGCAGGCAGGCAACCAACTCGAAAAACCTATGTTGCTGCTGAGAAGCTGAGTTAAAGGGGCAACAATGGCCGTAAAGTTGTGAATAAAACGTCGAAAATAGAAACAGAGGCCTAGGAAGCTGCACAGTTCCTTAATGCAAGTAGGTGTTGGAAACGCAGTCACAGCACGAAGTTTGCTTGTGTCGGGGCGGACGCCTCCTTCTGACACAACGTGGCCTATAATTTTCAATTCACAAGCAGCAAATTTCAGCTGAAGGCTGGCGTTCTTGAGACAGGTTAAGATGTGCTTCAGTCGGGACAGATGAGTTGCAAAGTCGGGCGAAAAGATCACGATGTCGTCGAGATAACAGAGGGCACGGCTTCCATTTCAGCCAGTGCAGATTGGTGTTCATCATGCACTCGAAAGTAGTTGGAGCATTACAGAGGCCAAAAGGCATGACGTTAAATTCATACAGGCCATCAGGGGTCACAAGTGCGGTTTTAGGGTGATCGTCAGATACCAGGGGACCTACCAGTACCCATAGCGTAAATCGAGAGAAGCGAAATGTTCTACTCCTTGGAGGCAATCCAGAGCATCATCAGTGCGGGGATGAGGGTAAACATCCTTTCGCGTGATCTTATTCAGGTGGCGGTAATCAATGCAGAAGCGAGTAGAGCCGTCTTTCTTCTTCACGAGTACCACGGGTGAGGCCCAGGGACTGTGTGAGGCTTGAATCACGCCGCTCTGAAGCATGGTGTCACCTTGTTCTTGAATAACATGCCACTCACTGGCGGAGACACGATATGGGCACTGACACAGAGGGGCGCGGTCACCGGTGGCGATGTGGTGGGCGACAGTCGACGTGCGGGTTAAGGCGGTCTGGTGTGAATCGGAGGAGGAACGAAAGTGATGAAGCAGCGCGAGAAGTTGAGTGTGTTGAGGTGCAGGGAGAGAGGCATTGATGGCGGGAAGGAAAACGTCTGGATGCGAAGTGTCGAGGGCAGGAATCAGCGGGCTGATGGCATCTACGTCGAGGGACGGCGAATCATCAGTCTCTTCGTGATAGAGAATGAAATCAATGATTTAAACAGTTCCGAAACACTCACTGCAACGCACAGTGGAAGCATATGTAAATGGATTCGTCACGAACAACGCGCTAAGGCCAGATGTCAGGGTGAGGATGACGTAAGGTATGGGCACGTACTTGCGGCACAAAAAGAGGTGCGATGGTGTAAAAAAGTATGTTGCCATCGCAAACAAGGTCAGAAGTAATGGGCACTAGAACTGAAGAGCAGGCAGGCAATTCAGTGCCTTCAGCAACGACGGCTTTGGCAGGAGCAGCAGCAGGGGCATTGGGCGGCGAAGAACCGCTGAGTGCGAAGAACTTGAGTTCAGCTTGAGCACCATCGATGACTGCATTATGGCGCATCAGGAAGACCCAACTCAAGATGATTTAATGAGCACAGGTAGACAGAATGATGAATTCAATCACGTAGAGGATCTCCTGAATAATGACGCGAGCCGCGCACGTCGCTAACGGTGCAATAGCCTGCACTCTTGCGGTGCCTAGCGAAAATCCAGAAAGTGGGGTCGTCACTTTTTGCAAGGAGCAGTAAAAGATGGCCGCCATGGCAGAAGCAGCAGCATCGGTGTCGACAAGCGCCAGAACAGAAACACCCTCTACAGAAACGGCGATCAGATTTGCGGGAGATAATTGAGGCCTTGGACATTTCGCTGGTGGCGCAGTTCTTGCCTCAGGAACTGCAGTATCTAGCTTTCCTCTTGCAAAAGATCCAGGCACCAATGCATGGGAGAAAGGGAACGGCGACGAGGAGAAGGTGAGCGCTGGGTAGAGACGGTAGTGTGATCAGGTGAACGAGGGCAACTCTGTGGCGGCTCGGCTGGTGGTGAATATTCACTGGGAGGAGGCCAGTAACCGGGAACCTGGGAGATTGGTACACGACGACAAAGCTGGGCCACATGACCGGGCAATCTGTAAGAGCAACAAATAGGCCGGTTGTAACTGGTACACCAAGGATTGCCGAATTGTCGAAGCGGTCGGAAAAAAGGCGTCAGAGCGTGAGGGGGCTTGAGGCATAGATGCTTGAGGTGGAGCATAGGTTGGGCAGTAGTTAGGTGGCCCCGGCCGTGCGACGACGGCAGCAGCGTAAGTCAGGGGTGCAGTGACAGGTGCGGGCGGCTGAGCTGGCGCAGGCGGAGGGACCAGTGGAAGGGCCCCAGCCACTTTTTCACTGATGACAGTGCAAAGGTCGGGTACCAGGTACGGAGATTGCATGGAGTGGGATGGCAGAAGCGATAGTTGACGTGCAACTTCCTCATGCACGAAATCTTTGATGTGTGCCAATAGTTGCGAGTGGTCGGGTGCAGCTGACAGGCCGGCAAGCGACTCGACAAGCGCTGTGTGCTGGCGAGTGATTAGCCTCTGCTTGCGCACCTTGTCGTAGCTTTGGCGGAGACTGACAACTTCGGCAATGGTGCAAAGATCTCCGACAGCAGCATCTGAAAGGCATCAACCTCAGATATCTGGGCGTTGATGCGCAGGCACAGGTTTACCACATCTTCAGTGTAGCTTGTGAACGTCTCACTCGAGTGCTGAGAGCGCTCGAGCAAGCGGTGTTCAGCGCAGAGCTTGCGCACAGCAGGACGTCCTAACACTTCGGTGAGGTTCGCCTTGAAAGCAGCCCACGTAGAGAAGTCTGCTTCATGGTTTGAAAACCACAGGCTGGCAACGCCGGTCAAATAAAAGATGACGGCGCTCAACTTGGTAGTATCGTCCCACTTGTTATATGTGCTCACCTGCTCGTATGTGAGCCAGTCTTCAGCATCATGATCATCAGTACCGCTGAAGAGGGTGGGGTCCCGCTGCCGGAGGGAGCTGGAGCAGAGGACTGAGGAGTCCACCTGCACGGCTTGGTGGTTGGCGTCATTAGGCATAGTGAAGGTCGGTCGTGTGCGGCTGCAAAGGTCCAGGGCGGTATGAGAGGTATGAGGATGCTAAACCAAACCTCCATCTAATGTAACGGGGGCTTAGGTCAGCGCTCAGGCTGCGGCAAAACCACGGCGGCGACAGTCTCTGGTCTGTCCAGGTCAGCAGGCTCTCGCTCTGAGCAGTGGCAGTGCGGCTAGAATAATGCCCTTTTTCTTCTTCTTTCGTTACGAGTACAGCGCTTGTAAAATGTTCAGTCAGGAAAAAACATGCTCTTTTGAGCACACTGGCAAATTCTGATGTCCCCATTTGGTGCTGGTCAAGGTAGGAAATTGTTGATTCTGCCACACCCACAAAGAGTTATTGAAGCCATCTTGGCTCACTTAGCTTCTTGACAGGCTAAGGATTACTGGTGATGTGTGTCCATCCTAGTGGCACTTGGCACTAGGCACATTGTCACGGACATTGCAGCTCAGTGCGTGCTTCCGTTTTAGGCTCCTTACTGCCCCTGATTGTGGTGGCCATCCTGCGGGAACACGTCCTGAGCCCCTTGCCAGACCTGGTCGGCGCCTTGCCAGGCTTGTGGGTTGCACCTTTATCTTCTGGCCTCGCCGCCTGTCTGGTTTTGTTGCGGCCTTTACGGTTAGCATAACTCCATATGCACCACTGCTTGTATTCACGCTACCGAGCTGTGCATTCACGGTATCAAGTAAAGCGGCGTATGACGAGTTTCCCTCAGCGAGTCTGTGTAGACGTCGCAGGTGTTGCTCCAGGGTCCTGTATTTTTCTTCGAGATCCTGCAAAAGGTTAATGAAGTCTGATTTTAATACGTCACCAGTTATGGCAGCTGGAACACTAAGTGGCTAGGAGTGTAATTATTAGACCTTGCTGAAGGCTAACTATTTTCGGCATGCAATACAAGGTATCTTGCATCATGGTTGTGCTGTTTTGCCTACAAGATTTTTTTTTTCACTTTTGATGGAAGTAAATAGAATGAAAGGTTCTGCTGTACCTCTGGCTTTAAACGTGGCTCAGGACTTGTCTCATCCGACGTATCCATTGGTTGATCACAGCAGCTGGGGCCTTGGTGGTGTTCTGGGTCTTGCAGACTGGCAGAAGAAGAAGACACAGAAGTGCCTGCAGGTGCATCACTTTGTAGACCTCCCGTCATGGGCATAAAAAACTCCAGTGGTGGGCATCTCTCACCCAGTGCCAGCTGACCCAGCTGGACACAGTCAGCAGGTGTTAGCTGTGGGCTGTTAGGAAAGGACACTCCAAAGGCCCTCTGTACAAGTGCCTGGTGTTTGCAGAAGGCCCCTTGACTCCCTGCCCAGCAGCTACAGACCCCAATGTCGGCATGTACTTCATACATCCCAGTCCCAGCTGAGTTTGGGACGCTGTAACCTTCGTCATGGTTTTGCACGATAGATTCGGTAGCCATGTCTGGGATCTTGTCTAAGAGACGGTCTATGCTGTTTCGATGCGCCGATTCTCTGTTGTGCGCATGGCGAAGAATTCTTGTCTCAAAATACTTCTCCCATGCTGTTGTGATATATTCCACCAAGGCTACTGCGTTGTATGCTTTTGTTCTGCACAGGACAATGTCCTTCAGAATTCTAATCGATGCCTCGCTGTAGTTGTTTGTGTTCTGTCCTCTTGTAACAATGCCTGCCCGGTACATAGCCACCCATTCCTCCTCGGTCTTCAAAAGCGAGTCGACTCTTTGCACGTAGTCTTGGTGAGGCAGTGAGCGAAGAGCTGCTTTTGCTTCTTCAAGTTCTTCCTTGGTCTTTGAATACAGGACCTGTGACATAAATGAGAACAATAGGAGTGTATTAACCATGCTTAATGAACGTAGTGATGCACAATCGTTTTTTTTTTGCCTCACTCATGCATGAGGAGGTACTTTGTCACAGAAAAAGGTTTTTTAAAAAAAGGAAGAGCTAAACTCAAATTCTGCACTTCTTTCTGAAGCCATTTTTATTAGGAGCTCGTAATTCAGTTCCAGATCAGTCATTATGATTTCGTTTCTGATTGAGTATTTCCAGCTGCTTTCGTTGTTTTGTAAAGGTTTACACACGCACGTGCACACACACGCGCGCATGCACGCACACACACACACACACTGCTTGGAGTGCCCACACTGGCACATTGTTGTTTTAGGGAAAACTGCACAACAAAAAAACAGAATGCATTATAATGAACAGGTGATATCATGTCCAAAGGTGTTAACACAAGCCATGCATTTTATGAGCAAATAAGGTAGTAGAAAAAAAAGTGAGCCAGTGCAGTAAAAGGAAAGTGAAAGAAGTACTGTTTTAATATTAACCTGTAGCATAACTAAACCTGTTTCTGAGCAAACACCCGTTAAAAGGGTGGGTAACTGAGCTTGTTGCATACTTTATGGTGGCTCCAACACATTTCGTAGAGCGAGGACAAAGAAAAGAGCAAAAATTCAGGGGGTACTTTGTTGACCTAAAGTGCGGTGAGGGCTTTAGCACGGTGTTGCTGCTTGTGTCACTGATGTGTGGCTAAAATGTTAAGTACACAATTATTTGTGAATCTTAAATGCTGGAGACACTGGAGGATGTTTGGGAGGCATCCGTCTGATTAGATGCCTTTCCGCAAACACTCTCCAGCATCCTTACGGTGGACAAAAATTACAGTGGGACTAAAAAAAGAATGAAAAATAAAATGACCCTGCCCATTCCACTAGGTATAACGGGCTGCCTTATGCTAGACAAAAATTATTGTTGGACTATAAAAAGAATTAAAAATAAATTGTCCCTGCCCATGCCACTACGTATAACAGGCTTGCCTTACAGTAGACATATATTAGTGTGGGCAAAGAAAAAGAAAGAAAAATAAAGTTGCCCAGCCCACGCCTTACAGCAGACAAGGAGAACTACATATGTATTGGCAGGAAGTAGCATAGTCGTTAGCACGCTTGGCTGCGGAGCGGAAGGATGCTGGTTCGAATTCCGCTGTGCACAAGGATTTTTTTTCTTATCCAGTTGACGTCATTTTATTGACAGCTATAGTGTGACAGATTTTGCGGACGGACGGACAACGGTGAGCCATTAAAGGCTTTCGCCTTAATAGACAGATGTGGGCGAAGGTGCTGAAGCAGCACCTTTGTCCACGCCTGTCAGTGCATTCCTTTCTTTGTCCTTATTCTACCCATTCTGCCGTAACCATCCTGAAGAGGAAATCTCATGGTAAGTGCAGCACACATCAGCTACAGTTTGGTAGCACTTCAAACATTGCTAGCAAGATCATTTGTAAATACATCGGAGGCCTGAAATGGACACCCAAGGCCACACACACACTTGTTGAACTTGTGCAGTTGTAAGCTGCACAGTGCTTCCTTCCCACTAGATATGCTTCAATCCGTGTGAAGAGGGTAGTAGGAATGTTTGCTATTCAGAGTTTTTGCAATACCTATTAAGTGTTGAGCTTCTAAATTGGAAGCCTTTCTTGAAGCCAGAGAAATGCAGTCTACCGAAAAAAGAATGCTGAGATGAATTCTATGAGTTGTGTTTCACACAATAAGCCTGACCTAACTCCATGTTGCTTTTAGTGGGAAAAAAAAACCACTTGTTTTGTAGATTTCATCATAATCATCAATCTGACTATGCCCACCTTCAGGACAAACGCCTCTCCCATGGCCCCTTATCCCTGCAGACTTAGTATCATTCACCCACCTGGCTTTATGCCGCCGCCGGGTACGCTTGCCTTCTCTTGGAATCCAGTCCATTACACTTAACGACCATCGGCTATTTTGACCTCACATTACATGCCGTGCCCAAGTCCATCACTTTTTGATTTTAACTAAGATGTTGTTAACCTGTGTTGACATGTTATATATATTGGTCGCAGCCGAATACAGCGGGGTGCTGAATACATAAAAATGTCTAATGCATTGTTTGAAAGAGGAAAACACGCAAGCAAAAATCGGGTATCTATAGTCCTTTAAGGTGTCCGCTGACCCTGGGAGCCAGTTATATGCCTTTTTTGTCCCGAAATTGAATGGAGTGCTTAGACTGCGAATAAGGCAACACTGGGAACTAGACTGCTTGCTTTGTGCAAACAGATCCTGGAGTCCGTGAAGTGTGCCGGGAATGGGATCGAACTGAACATTGGAAGCAGAAGAAGGCAGAGTGTTCATGTGAGCATATAGGCACCAGAACAGGCCTGTAAGACGCCCAAGTGGGCAGGCGCTTGTGAAACGTCAAATTGGGCCTGCCACTCCAGACCTTTCAGCTGCTAACGCCAATCAGCTTTCACTGATTAATGCATTAGGCTGGTGAGCTGAGGTATAATAATTCTCTTCCGTTAGTGCAAGCAGTGCATTCTGGCTCAGACTGGACAGAACCCAGTGTCTACATCACTCTGCATTTAGTATTTAACAATCATTAAATATTACATCAATTTCCTACCAAATAAATATTAATCTTATAGGCTCAGATGTGGTGTGGGAAAAATGAAAACCTGGACAATTTGGTAAACGTTCATATTGTTTGAGCACCATGCCAAAACATAAGACCTTGATCTTGTTTAGTTTTTTCTGTGTAATGTGTACCACGCAAGCAGTATGATAGCTTAGATGTAGTGCTTCCATCATTTAAATTTTTTCACACAGCATTTGGTCTATTTTTTGTGTAGTACTCAGCGAGCAGTAAGTTGGCAATACCTTTTGGAAGGCTGCCATGAAGCGGCGTCGGTCATCTTTGTCCACCTTATGGTGTGAAGAGGTGATCCACCTCCACTCTGCCTGCAGGATATGAAAATGGCACAACACCTGTTGTGCCGAGGGCCAGACGTCACGCAGGGCGTCCTTCTCAGGCCGAGAAGAATCTGACATGAATGCAGCAGGTGCCTGCAACAGCAGTTGACATACGCCAAAAAGATAAGCATTCTTTGCTGCATTAAGGGAAAGTGCATGTGTACTGTGTTTGCTGAGGGCGTTTAGACAGTTATTTTTATCTGTTAATGCAGTGAATGAAAGCTATGAAGTAACGTTTAAAACATTACCATGCTTTTGTACTCATGGGTAGTAAAGGCTTAACCACATGTCAAGCAGTATTACCCATATGTGAAGTTTACCTTTGCAAAAGTAAGGCGGGCAGTGCGTGTACGTGCTTTACCATGGTGAGACCTTCTTTCCCCGATACCAGCTTCACAGGGAAAACTGACGTTAAGAAACGAAATTTGTTGAAAACAAAGGAAGTCGTTTTCATTTAAGAGTATGGTTTCTAAACATCTTGAAGCAAGCATGCCACTTTCAACAACAGTGCACAAGCACCTCACTTCCAACAACAGTATGTCAGATGCTAATGACGTCATTTGATTTTCCTTGAAAAATAAGCAACATAATCTACAACTGTCACCCGTTAAATACTGTCGCTATTTTCCAGCTCCTGCATTAGTTCAGAAACCCTTACCTCTCTGTTTCCAAAGCATGTTGGGTAGCAATGCTTCAGCAGCTGGAAAGCCAAACTGTAGCCCTCCCTGCTCTGTGAGCTGTGTATTAGCACAGCTATTGGCACTGCACCAGCTTTTGTGGCTGTCAACAACACTGTGACTGTGCTCCTTGTAGTGTCGCAGGAAGCCGTCGAGTCAACAAAGATGAGTTCTTGAGCTGACTCCAGGCTCTGGGCACGCCGCATAATGGGTGTGACCACGAGCGCTGCCCAGCAGTCATCTGCCTTACTGCTGGTGTAGACATCTGTGCCTGTGCAACAGAACATGCAGAATGGTCATTCAGGAGACACAAATGAAGTAACACAGATACCGAGATTTCCAGAGGAAGAATTGACATGGCGCTTGTTCTATTACCACTAATGAATATTGCGGCATTTTGCAGGGAACATATTTGCTGCCTCCTTTCTGTAGTAACTATATTTTAACACTCTGTCATATGCTAGGTATGATTGAAAGTTTAGGCAGATGTGCGTCACAAATGGGAGTCACATTTGCGAGCTATTCAGTATTGATGGCAGGAGAAAGTCAAAAAGTGTGAAACAATGTTTTCAACTTTCGCTTGGAAAGGCATCTCTCTTGGTTGTGTCAGAAATGATGTTGGTTCACAGTTTTGCCTAGGAGCCATGGCTGCTACCATATTGCTCATGACTGAGTCTGATGGAACACATGTAGTATGTGAAAAATTATGGCCAAACTAAGCTACAGATTAGTTAAAACATTTGGTGAGAGCCCTGATTTTTCTCGTCTTCGCCTCCTCTTATTTCTCCCTCCTTTGTCTTGGGTTAGCTTGCAGATTTCTACTACTACTACTACTACTACTACTACTACTACTACTACTACTACTAACCGCCACAGTAACTCGGTGGTTACGGTGCTTGGCTGCTCACCTGAAAGGCGTAGGTTCAATCCCGGCTGCAGCGGTTGCATTTCATTGAAGGCAAAGTGCTTAAGACCCATGTACTACACGATGTCATTGCACGTAAAGTGAACCCCAGGTGATTGAAATTATCCGAAGTCCTCTACTACTGCACCCCTCATAGCCTAAATTGGTTTAGGATGTTAAACCCCATAAACCAAACTGCTACTGCTACTTGACTACAACTACAAGTCAAACCCGGATATATCAAACTTGACGGGGCTCACGAAAAGTTTGATATGTTGGTAATTCGATGTCTAAAAAATGGCAAGAAATGAGCTTATCTGTAACCTAAAAACAAGAATACATTGCACTCACTGTAGCAGCGGGCTTCTTGCAACAAAGCGTCGTCCATCAGTGTACTGGTAGCACACCACTCGCTAGGCATTCCTAGATGTAATGTGCTTTTCACTGGAGCCGCAGCACATGGTGCTTTGGAGCTAGCCACTGCCTAATATAAGAAGTATAATCCTGCCACCAGTACACTATAAATATTCTAATCACAGTGCATATTAAGGTACAGTTAGTTTCCACAATGCCTTCGGCAGTGAAGCGAGCGCAGCATGCCAGCCGAGAGTTGCTGCTAAACTCCGCAGCAGCGACCTACTGGGCTGCAGAGCAGCTGCACTATTAAGTTCATGCTTCATCCTGTATAGAAAGTTCCTGTCACTGCATGTGGCGCCTTACTTCTCTGTACGAGCAGCAGCAAGGACACCAACTTGGCATGCTGCATAGGTTTCAAACATATTACAGTGAAATTTTAGGAATGATATTGCATACCTTCGGCTGCATATTGTGGCATCTTTTCCTGCAGCTTGACCAGTGGACTCCCGCATGGTCCATACTTGTCGGTCCGCCAATGGTCGTGCATGTAGTACACGGCCCTTTTAGTAGGATTCACAAAACCACTTGCTAGAAGTTGTGGCCCATCTGGCTGCACAGCGAGGAGACTCTCATGGTGGTTTATAGCCTGAGAGGGTGTCATTCCCGCTTCAAAGTAGGAAATAAATGTGGCCTTTGTTTCGGGGCTGGTGCGAAGCATTCTGAGTGAATCAGCTGACTCGGTACTATGATTGTGGCTTGATGTCAACCGAATTACAGCAGGCAGAGGGACTGCCCTGCAGAGGAACTGGTCATTCTTCTTTGTATTCCGATTCAGTTTTTTTATTTTGATATGCAGTTTTGCAGGGCAGCCAGTGCTTCTCTGAGAAGAAGTCTTGTTCCTGTGGTGGTGCTGACAGCACCATACCTTATGGAAGACCATCCTGCAAAAAACAGAACTGCCTTAGGGATTTCACAGCTCAAATCACAATAATTACAAATTTGGCATATTGTATGTACAGTCGCGAGTAAAAAGATTAGCACATATGAGGGAACACCGGAGCGCCGGAATGACAACGCGTGGCGCTGCGGGGGATGAGTAGGCTGATAACAAGAGTGCCGGACCGTTCCCACTCTACAGTATTAGAGGGGTTTAACGGACTGTCACGGCCCAGCAAAATTTATTTTTCTGTCTCGCCCTTTTTCTTTTTTTTTTTACCTAATGCAGCCTTGCTCCCAAAGGCAACTGGTCCCTGTCTACTTCTACGTCCGTGTGTTTTTGTTGCGCCCCTGTGTCCTCCTGAAAAAATATATTTGTTTTTTTTTTGTGTGGCAGTTACTTTTGCGAGCAGCCTCAGCCGCACTGCGCTTGGTAACTGCTTGAGCAGCTCTGCATCCAGGAGCCGCCATGGCCTCCCAAGGGAGATTTGAATATAATTGAAAATATAATCAGGTTTAATGAAAGAGCGACTTGCTAAAAGGCAGCTGCACAAGTCATCGCCACATATCCTTTGGGTGGCAGTTCGAGAGGAATGGAGCAGGCTCCAGCCTCTTCCTGACCTTGCAAGCAGCCTGCTTGACTCCTTCCCTGAGCGCCTTCAAAGCGTTGTGAGGGTCGGTGGGACCTATGCACGCCATTAGTGCAACGACGCATTTGCTCTCGCATCACGACAGCGAGCTGGCTCTCCTCCTTACTTCTTTTCCTGAATTGATGGCATAGTGCTACTGTTAATATTGTTACTACAGTTTCCTAACAAAGTGACTTGTGTGTATTAGTTGCACCGGGAAAATAAACTCTATCTCTTTTTCGAGCTTGTGTAATACTGGCTAAAAGCAGCACTATCATCTATTGTTCCCGCGAGTTCCTTTTGACACACCATCACGGACATAAAAAAACAGTAATAAAAAGAAGCCATCTTTGCTCATGATAACCGAGCCAAAATAAATGCAGCGTGCACAGTCACGTAGGGTCAACACTTCGATGTTCGGACAATGGCACACTTGATAAAGCTTACTTCCTGCCCCCCCCCCTTCCCCCCCCCCTCAGGTACATAAACATGCAAGGCGGTAGAAAGAGAGCGAAGTGGTTAGAGATAGAACAGCAGTTGAAGGACGAAGAAGTAGGTGTGTACACGCTATGCGAGACACATCTCAGGGATCTAGAAGATCCAACGCTTATTGACGGCTACGCCTGGGAAGGGAGGAACAGAACAACTACGGAGTAGAAAGAGTATAGGTATGCTTATGCAGCAGGGAAAAAATTGGCAAAGAATAAAGTCAACTTGCAAAGAACATGTCTGGGTATCGCGTACAATTGCCGGTAAAAGGACATGGCTAGGAGTAGTTTATTTAGGGACAGGGGATAAATGCAGGCAAGAGAACACGGATCTAGTTAAGTGTCTCAATGACGATATAAAGCAGTTTGGAGAAGGCGCCAATATTATTCTGTTGGGGGACATGAATGGCCACATCGAGGATCTGGATGGATACACAGATTGTAACGGGAAGTTGATGCTAGACTTCTGTGAGTGACACAACCTAATTATTGTAAATAGAGAAACTAAGTGTGAGGGACAAATCAAGTGGGAATCCCATAACAGGCAAACAACCATTGACTACTGCTTAATCTCGCAGGGGATGTATAGCAAGCTCACAATGATGGAAATAGACGAAGAGGGGAAGTACAGCCTCGGTAGTGATCATAAGCGTATTAGTCTACAGTTTGGAACCCTGCTCAAAAGAGAAATGAAGGGGAGTCAAAAAGAGTACGCAAAATTAAATGACAAACAAATAGTGCAAATAGCGGCCTGCATAGGGGAAGCAAAAAGCACACATCCCATGGAAAAGTGGGATTATAATAAGTTAAAACTACTCATAAGTACAAAAATAAAACAAGTTAAAGGAGTAAACCGCTGGAGAGGAAAGAGGAAGCCACGAAGTTGGTGGAATAAGGAAATTAGGGAGGCCATCGAACAACGACGGTTGGCATCACGGGAACACAGAGAAGCAAAGAGGGCACAGTTATCTGAAGAGGAAATAGGCCAAAAATAGGAATCTTATCGACAAAAGAAACAGCAAATGCAGGTCCTCGTCCAGGCTAAAATAAAGCAGTCCTCTGATCGCTGGCTGGCTGAAGTTCACGATGCAACTAAAGGGGGGCCAAAAAAATTCTGGAACCATATAAACTGGCTGGGCAAAGCGAATCACAGAAAGCAGGAACAGATTCACGATGCCGAGGGAAAATGTTTAGAGGGAGATGATGCTGTGAACTACATGTCATCAGTTATAGCTGGTTCATTTAAGAAAGACGATAGAGTAATCACCCCAAATGAGGGAGCAACACAGGACAGCACAATAGAAAACAGCGAGGAACTGACGAATCTTAACTGGAAAAAGGCGGAAACAAATATTCCAAGATGTACGTCCGCAGGGATCGACGAAATTCCAATCAAGCTAATTAATACACTTGGCCCAAGAGGCAAGGAAACGCTGCTAAAGTATTGGAGGCAGTCATAACAAATAAGCAAATTCCGCACAGCTGAAAACAGACTAAAATTAATTTGATTTATAAAGGGAATGGCAATAAGACGAACATAAAATCCTTCCGACCAATTACGATAACATCAGTTACATACAGGCTGGCGATGTAGGCGGTGAAAATAAATATGCAGTCATGGGTAGAAAGTAATAAAATATTCAGAGAACTTCAGAACGGGTTCAGAAGTGGTAGGCGCTTAGATGACTGCCTGTTCGTGCTTACCCAGTGCATAGAAATACCTAAGGCGGAAAACAGACCTCTGTATTTAGCCTTCCTGGAGATAAGCGGTTCATACGACAACGTGAACAGGGAACTCCTGTGGAACATAATAAAAGGTGAAGGTGTCGGTCATGAGGTAATTAATTTTCTGCAGGAAATATATCGAGAAAATGTTGAAATAACATGAGAAGGAATTAAGAGTACAATAAGTGTCCAGGTACACGAAGGATTAAGGCAAGGTTGTCCTCTATCACCGCTGCTGTTCATGCTTTATTTGATCAGTTTGGAAAGAAGGCTACAAGGAAGCAATCTAGGTTATGATCTGTCATACACATTAGGCGGAAAGGTTGTTGAGCAGCGACTACCAGGTTTAATGTATGCAGATGGTATCGTACTGTTAGCAGATAGCCAGGAAGATTTGCAAACTGTGGTGAATTGCTGTGGAGACGAAGGAGACAGTCTAGGTTACAGTTTTAGCGCAACTAATTCAGGTGTGATGGTTTTCAACGGTACAACTGATCAGGAGCTTACAATACAAGGCCATGAAATACCCTGAGTGGCCGAATACAAATATCTTGGAGTATGGGCAAACAAAGGACATATGTACATGGAAAAGCACGAACAGTCTCTCATAGCAAAAGGGCGAAGAGATGCCGGAATAATGAAACATAGGGCATTGTGGGGGTACAACAGGTATGAAGTCCTCAGAGGTATTTGGAAAGGAATAATGGTGCCGGGGCTTACTTTCGGGAATGCAGTTCTATGCTTAAGGGCTGAAGTTCAGTCGCGATTAGAAGTAAATCAGAGAACTATTGGAAGATCAGCACTAGGTGCCCACAGGAAAACCACAAACGAGGCAGTACAGGGGGATATGGGCTAGGCAACGTTTGAAGCACGGGAAGCTCAGAGTAAAGTACTATACAAAGAACGCCTGAGCAAATTGGACGATAACAGGTGGGCAGCTAAGGTATTTAAATACCTGTACAGAAAGAGCGTTGACACACAGTGTCGGAAACGAACTAGAAAGCTGGCCAGTAAGTTTGCCAGAGATGAGGAAGGAGAAAGAAAGAGCACTAATTGACAGGTTAAAAACGTCGAAGGTAAAAATTGGATAGATTCAGTGGAAAAGAAGCGTAGTGTAGAACTATATCGATGCTGGAAAAGGCAAATCAGGAAGGAAGCCTTTAATGATAACTCAAGAGGCAGTGCCCTCCTCTTTGAAGCAAAGTCAGGGTGTCCCAGAACGCGCCGCTACAAAAAGAAATTTAACGAAGAAGCTAGATGACACGTGTGCTGCGTGTGGTAAATCTGTAGAAACAATAGAACACCTCATTCTAAAATGTGATGGTATCCATCCCCATGTTGATGCAGGCAGTCACTCTTCCTGAGGCCTTAGGGCTTAGAGATAACTATAGTCATGTAAATAAATCTGCGGTGGAAATTAGCAAAAAGTGATTGGAGGATTGGTGGCACAAAAACAGAGAGGTGACATAAGTTTTAAAGTGTAGAAAGACGTATTTTAAAGAAAATGAGCGAATTTTATTTACAACTTACAGCAGAGTTAAACAAAAATAAAGGAAAAAAAAAGCATGGTGGGGACTACCACTGCCCCGTTTCAAAGGTGACGCTCCTACTTTCCATCCACCATCCAAGGTTCGGTTACACTACATATAAATGCCCCCAAAAACAAAGATTGAACAGCCTTCGCCGTGGCTCAGTTGGTAGAGCACCGGACGCGGAATCGGGAGGTCGTAGGTTTGGATCACCGGCGAGATGTGTTTTTTTTCTTCTGCTTTTATTAATCTCCTAGACGGGATAGCTCCCACCGGAGTTCTGGCGGGAAAATCGGAAGAACATTGAGCTAGATCTCATTGTAGACACCATGGCAAGCAACGTAAAGGCCGTCGGAGTTTTTTCTTTAGAATTATTTCCCCATTGTCTTGTTTCGTGCCTATCGCGCAAGAGTTGCCTGCCGCTAACTGGCATGGTATTTTTTAATAAATCCGAGATGGCCGAGATCGAGCCCCCCCCCCTCCCCTTCTCGTGTAATGAACGCCACATTTTGTCGTGTGTGGCATGCTATGCTAACATCACTTGGTGCATTTTGTTGTCACCTTGTCGACGATCCACGATGTGTTAGTATCGGCGCTGTACTGTTGCACCCATTGCTCCGCTGCTGCGTCATCTGAGAGGTTGCAGCGAAGCACCTTCACATCAGGGGTGGAGGCTTGGACGTCTTCCACGCACTCCAGTGCAGTAGGAGCCGACATTTGTAGATGTGATGCCCACAAGGCAGGCGTGGCTTACGCAAACTTGACAGGTCGCAACGCGAGGCACACAGCTTAAGAGAACAAGACACGGACTCGGGACGAGCTCTGGCTGTCGAATGGCGTTTACGTGGTGCGCCGTGAAACAATGCACTTTTGGCGGGACAGGACGGGAAATGAATGAGAAGAGAAAGGGCATGTGAAAGAGAGCAGACGGAGGAAGGAGAGGGCAAATATCGACTGCGAGCGAGGGGTGAACGAGGACGGAGGGAGATGTTTTATAAGCTTGTTATTAAGGAGAAAGCCTTTAATGGCTCATGCTGTGTCCGATCATCCGTCCGTCCGTTACACTCTTGAACAATGGCTTCCGGAATCACCCATTTCGCGTTAGCATCGGTAATCTCGGAGGCCGTGTTGCGCCATTGGTAGTTCACTGTTCATTGTAGCTGCTTTTGAGAGGAATGAGCATTTAAGCCTATGGTATACGTCATACAGTATCTGGCGACTGAATAGCGAGGTCACGGAGGAAGACTATAAGGAGTGGAAACTCCGCCGTCTGCGGCGACCAGAAAAGGTCACATCCCGCGGCGCCACTATCCTGCTGGCGGCGCCTGGCGGCCTGGAAAGAAACTACTGAAATACAACGTCACGGCGTGCCCGCTGAAGCAAACACCCGTTTCGTCTGCTTGTCTGCTCTGAGATCGCGCCACCGGAGAGCGCGCCGGAGCCGCGTGTCTGGGCGCTGCATTTTTTTTTTCTGCTGCTTCTACGAGGCGCCGCAAGGCGCCGCCACTGCATGCGCCCCCGTCGGCGCATAAAATTGTGACTATCTGGTCGCCTGCGCCTGCGCTCGCTCGCGCTGACGGGAGTTTCACCTCCTGTATAGTCTTGCTCCGTGAGGGAGGTGGAGCTACAATAAACGTTTTTCCAAGAACTCTCTTCCCGGATAGTACATACTGTATGTGAATAGTGGCGTGTCGCGTCCGTGAAATATACGGTGCGGCACTGCTGCATTCTTGTAAACGCAGCTTATCTCAGCCTGCATTATTTACCCGTCCTTGTGAAACGCGATATGACGCCTCGAGAAAGGGTTGAGACTGCACAATTAATATCTTCCATGCACCTCCATGAATGCCAGCACCTTCGCTCAGCGCTGCTGTGGTTATTGTGCTCGGCTTCTGACCAGAAAGGCACAGGTTCGATCCCGCGGCGGCTGTCGCATTTCGATGGAGGCGTTAATGCTAGGGGCCCGTGCACTGTCTGATGGCAGTGCACGTTAAGGAAACGAAACCAATCTTGTTTCGGTTATGAGAGAGCATTTGATTCGAGAAATAACATTTTCACGCTTCAAAATTGAGATTCAAGTTGGTGCAGTTGTAGGTCAACGCGCTTCGATGACAAAAAAAAAATGGTAAAGTCGTCTGCTGAGTGCATTCTTTGCCGAGTTTGGGTTTTGATTTTACGATCGGCAGTTCTGTCTAAAATCTGTACTTTCGTTATTTTTGCTGTCAGCTTTAATTATTTTTTATGGTGCTAATGTGGTGTCCTTTCTTACTAATTCTGAGTCATGCTTCCAGCGGATTTCGTAACAGTTGCAGAAAAAGTTCATTTCGTAGGTGGCGCTGCAGCGCCATCTGCTGAGACGCAGTTGGAGGTGGGGATGCGTAGGCTTAGAGAGGCCTCTGAGAGTGTGCATGTGACCATATGCACAATCCCAGAGGTCCAGAGGCAGGCTCGCGAAACGGAAAGGAGGGTCGTGGAGACTAATCGGGTAATTAGGCTATTGAGTCGACGACTAAGATACGAGGTGATGGAGGTCAACAGGGAAGTGTACGAGGTTAGGCCCCACCCTTTTGCACAGGATGGCATCCACTACGGTGGTGCCACTGGCAAGAAGGTGGGTAGTAGGATAGGTCGCCGGGCAACAGCTTTTTTGGGGGGACCCAGAGCTCTGAAGGAACCAGTGTAGAGAAGGAAGAATTAAGATCAAACGGACAATGGAACCATAGGGGAAGAAAGAGACGCAAGCGCCAGGGCCAAGTTAATTCAGATATAGGTTTCATTAACATGCAAGGTGGCAGGAATAGACTGAAATGGGAGGAAATAGAAGAACAGTTAAGACAGGAGGAATTAATGGTATATGGTTTAGCGGAAACACACCTTAGAGACATGGAGCAACCACCCTGTAACCCAGACTACGCATGGGAATATTGCAATAGAACAGAGGGCAGCAGAAAGGGAGGTGGAATTGGGGCATTCATTCATAAAAGTATGAATTTTCAAAGGGTTAGACTGGGATGCAGGGAACATTTATGGCTAAAAGGAACAGTGGCAGGCAAGCAAACACTCCTTGGCTTTGTATACCTGTGGACAGGGGTTAATGCCAAAGAGGAAAACAGGAAAATGTTAGAATGTATTGCAAGCGACATTGATGAGCTAGGAGGACAGGGCGAGATAATTATATTAGGCGACATGAATGCACACATAGAAGACCTGGATGGGTACACGGATTCGACAGGAAGCATGCTGCAGGACATGTGTGACAGGCATGATTTAGTTGTATGCAACAGCACCGAGAAGTGTGAAGGGCTCATAACATGGGAGGCGGGGAGTCTGCACTCGACGATAGATTATGCACTAATGTCACAGAGGATGTATAACAGATTAGGGGTAATGAGCATAGATGAAGATGGTTCCAGAAGTCTAGGTAGTGACCACAAGCGTATCAAGTTGAGCTTCAGAAGAAAAAGCAATGTAGGACTGAATCAAGATAAACAATCAGGGGGAAATTTTTACTCAGAAAAGCAATTGGAAGTAGCAGCCAAACAAATCGAGAAAGCAATTTTTGAGGATAGTGAAACAGAATGGACTTATACCAAATTAACTCGATTACTGGAGCTAGAGCTAGCTAAGGTGGGAGTAAAGCTAAAAGGGAAAAGATGCAAACCCAAGAGTTGGTGGGATGAGGAGGTCAAGAGGGCAATAGAAAAGCGCAAGGAAGCATCCAGGGAACACAGATATTCCAAGAAGAGGGGGGAACCAAAACCCGAAGTAGACAGAAAATGGGATACCTTCATAAAGTGTAGAAGGGACGCATCCTATTTGATTAATGAGAAAATTAGAAGAAAGGGTGCCCAATGGATGTCAAAAGTAAATAAAAAGGATAGAAAAGCAGCCCGAAAATTCTGGAAACATCTAAATGCAATGAGTAATAAAACTAGGCTAGAACAAAGGTTTATTGTTACAGATGAGGGTATTCGACTAGAAGGGGATGAAGCAATAAAACACATAGGAACAAGGATGACGGAAAAATTTTCAGCAAAGCACGTGGTACATAATTTATCGAAGGAGGATAGACCGGTTACAGCAATAGCTTCACTTGAGCAAGGAGAGTGGGAAAGGGCAGAGAAGAAGGTTCCTAGTGGCACATCAACAGGACCAGATGGTATCCCGATTATGTTGATAAAGAAGTTAGGACCAAAATCCAAGCAAACATTAATACAGGTAGTGAACAAAATGATAGTGGATGAGAAAGTCCCCGATGAATGGCGATTAAGTAGAATGAACATGATATATAAGGGAAAGGGGGACAAAGCAGACGTAAGTAACTATCGCCCCATAACAGTGAGGTCTGTGGTTTACAGGGTGGTGATGCAAATTATAAAGGATAGACTGCAGGCTTGGGTGGAGAACGAGGGGGTGCTAGGGGAACTACAGAATGGGTTCCGGAAACAAAGGAGGTTGGAGGACAATCTATTTTCATTGACACAGTGTATAGAAATTGCGGAAAAGGAACATAGGCCCTTATTGCTAGCATTTCTGGATATTAGGGGAGCCTATGACAACGTTACTCAGGAGCATTTGTGGGACATATTGGGCACATTGGATGTGGAAAATGGAGTAATTAATCTTTTAAAAGATATATATAGAGGTAACAGAGTGCTCATAAAATGGGGAAAAAATGTATCAGGGCCTGTAGAGATACAGCGGGGGCTTAGACAAGGATGTCCTCTGTCCCCTTTGTTGTTCATGTTGTACCTGCAAGTTTGGAGGCCAAGCTAGAGGGGAGCGGACTAGGTTTCAACCTATCTTTTTTCAAGCAAGGGGAATTGATTAAACAGACATTACCGGGACTAATATATGCGGACGATATAGTGATAATGGCTGACAACAAGGAAGACCTGCAGAAGTTGTTAGACATATGCAGTACAGAGGGAGATAGATTAGGCTTCAAGTATAGTAAGGAAAAATCTGCAGTCATGACATTTATTGAAGAGGGCGGCGAGCATAGAATACAGGAGTTCGTGCTAAAGGTAGTGAATGAGTACAAGTATCTTGGGGTGTGGATAAATAACAGTGTTGAGTATCTGACAGAGCATGAGAAATATGTAATGAATAAAGCTAGTAGGAATGCAGCTGTCATGAAAAATAGGGCACTGTGGAATTACAATAGGTATGAGGTGGTAAGAGGGATCTGGAAAGGGGTGATGGTCCCTAGCCTGACCTTCGGGAATGCGGTCCTGTGTATGAGGCCAGATGTTCAAGCAAGGCTGGAAATTAGGCAACGGGGAGTAGGGAGGTTAGCTTTGGGAGCACATGGCAATACACCAAATCAGGGGGTACAGGGTGATATGGGATGGGCGTCTTTCGAGAGCAGAGAGGCTAGCAGTAAGATAGCATTTGAGGAACGATTGAGAAGGATGGAGGAAAAGCGGTGGGCTAGGAAAGTTTTCAGATACCTGTATATAAAGAATGTTGACACGAAATGGAGAAAGCGAACTAGAAAATTGACAAGCAAATATCTGGACAGCAGTAAGGGGGCAAATCAGCAATTATCGGTTAAGAAAAAGGTTAAAGGAACAGAGAGAGCTTTGTGGAAAACAGGGATGCTGACGAAATCGGCACTAGAAACATACCGGACCTTTAAACAGGAAATTGTCAAAGAAAATATCTATGACAATTGTAGGGGAAGTTCTTTGTTGTTTGAGGCCAGACTGGAGTTTTGCGGACTAAGAAGTATAGAGTCAGGTACCAGGAGATAGACACTTTGTGCATTGCGTGCGGAGAGGAGGAGGAAACGGCTGAACACTTGATACTTTTCTGTAAAGGGCTTCACCCTACAGTGGAAGGCAGCGGGGCTGACTTACCAAGGCATTGGGGTTTAGGGATAGTGAAGGGAAAGTGGATTTTAAGAGGTTAGAAGTAACCAAGCGAAGGTTATCTGATTGGTGGCTAAAAGCAAGACAGGAGTAAAATTTCACAAGACATGGCTAGGTGGCTTGAGCCACCGCCCGATGTAAAGGGTTCAGCCGTATCCATCCATCCATCCATGGGCTGGCCTGCCCATCGACATCAGCATCATCCTTCTGCGTGCCGCGGGTCGTTTGTATGTGGCTGGATTGGTGCTGTTCTTGTGTTTGTTGTAACACTAAGTGCATTTTTAAGCGCAAGCAAAAAGTTAGGCTGCGGTGTTGAAGTATGACACGTTGGAACCAGTTCAGGTGAGCTCTCCGTGCTGCGCAGCTGCCTACACGGCCTTCGTTAGTACTGTACTAATTTTTCGGAAAACAGCAGTTGAGGTACCTTATAGTCACTTTTCTTTTCGGAGGCTTTCTCTGCTGCGTAATCCTGTCGGGCAGAGTCGAGTTCATACCGCGTAAATGCATGTACCACCAGCAGCAAAAGTTATTGGGGTGCGTGTTCTCTTGGAAGAAGTTATTGTAGAGCTTCCTCGCGAACTAGTGTTTTAAAAATGCTACCAGCGTGTGGCGAATGCAAGTCGCCTCGTTCAGACACTTCGAGCGATTGGCTTACGTGGCGCTCGGCTACTGTGCCGGAGCTCCCGGGTTCGAACCCGATCGCGGCGGCCGCGTTACCGATGGAGGCGAAACGCAAAGGCGTCCGTGTGCTGTGCGATGTGAGTTAGAAGGACTGTGGTGTAGGCCAGTTGGTATGACATCATGAAGAGCAAAACCGCAAAACAGGACGGGACCGAGGCAGGCGACAACACAGGGCGGTACTGACAACTGAACATTTATTGAAACACAGCAGAGCTTATAAGGATCAGTCGCGCGTGTAATCTGGAAAGCAATCATAAATCATAAAAAGAAGATGAAGTATGTAGAAACAGTTCAATGGCAACCATGACTAAAACATTCAGTGCGGCGAAAGTACCGCCCTGTGTTGTCGCCTGCCTTGGTCCCGTCCTGTTTTGCGGTTTTGCTCTTCGTGATGTGAGTGCACGTTGAACATCCCCAGGTGGTCGAAATTATTCCGGAGCCCCCCACTACGGCACCTCTTTCTTCCCTTATTCTCTTTAGTCCCTCCTTTATCCCTTCCCTTACGGCACAGTTCAGTTGTCCGCCAAGATGCGAGACAGATACTGCGCCATTTCTTTTCCCCAAAAACATCTTCTTCCCGTACACTCCCATCTCGTAAATTTTGCCTGCCGATATTACCTCCGTGTGACGCGACACGAAATTGATCGCTTCAGGCCTGACCTGTTCAGTTAAGTGAGTTCACACAGTTAATTTTCTTAGAAATACTGAGCGCAGTGCTTGAGCTCAGCCACTCTGCCCCTGTATAGTAAATGGGTACCGCACCAGGGGGGAAAAAATGGTAGGGTTTCAACGTAGTTAAACCGAGTATATGTGCGAAAGCATGTGTTTAGCCTGTTTGTCTCATGGTATTGCTTTGCTAGGTCGTCGGCACTTATGGTGACAAGATTAGTTCTAGAGTAGTTTTAGTTAATGGAAGACGACGACATGCAATGCACAGCGTGAGCGTGTGTTGCAGCTTAACGCAGTTTGGGGAACGTTGCTGTGTTAGACGCCAAGTGCCGGCGCAAAGGCCTAAAAGGCTGAAAAACCGCTGCTTGGTGGCTGCTGCTGCTTCGTCACTGCCTGCTTCATTTCCTGGTGGTGCTGGGCATTTCTTTTCTTTTGGTGAGGCCGTTCCCTGTTCATGGGTTTTCTGCCACAGTTCAGGGTAGCTGTGCTTACTCAGGGGATGTAAGGTTGCCGGCGCGCAGTGTGTAGGCATGTCTTTCACCTCCCCGGGAGGAGGCTCGGCAGCCTGGTTCACCAGCCTACCGGCCAAAAGCTTGCCTTTGAATTAATTTCTAAAAATGGCGTCGATTCAATTCCCATGGCGCATGTACCGATTGGAGATGCAATTCTCAAAATGAAGAACCCAAAACAATGCAGCATCAACTAAAAAGTCTAACCAGTCACTATCTCGACATCTCTGAAGTGCGACCTTTTGGAAGGTGGGGCATTGTTTGTAAGTCGGTAAACATTGAGTGTGTGTCGGATCTGCTCCGGTGTAATACCTTCACTTCTCTGCCAGTTAAAGCCTTCATTCCTGAGCAGCTTGCGTGCGCTAAGGGCATTGTACGTGGAGTGGACCCGTCATCTTGAAATTTTGGAGGAGTTCCAGGAAGCCGGGGCGGAAATTATTTCTGTATACCGCTGCTCTCGCGAGACGGCTGTAGTCCGTGTTGCAGCGGAGTCAGTCATAACAACTTTTGATGGTCGCACATGCCCCTCGGAGTTGAAAATTTGGCCTATTGTCTGCCGCGTGGACCCGCTGCATCCTCGACTCCTGCAATGTACCAACTGTTGGAGAGTTGGACATAGTGGCAGAGCCTGTAAGTAGGTGACCAGATGCCGGGTGTGTGGCGAAGGTCGCTCTTCCGACAGCTGCACCGCTGAACAACCAAGCTGTTGTCTATGCAGTAACAGTCACAGCGGCGATGATGCCATTTGTGAAAGTCGGTCACAGGAGCAAAGTTTACTGGAATTAATTGAGCAGAATCGCTGCTCACGGGCAGACGCTTATGCACTCCTTAACCGCAAAAAACATTCATATGCCAGCATTGTGCATTCCTCTACTCCTGACCTCGAGGCCACATTGTCTGCCTCAATAGTGTCAACCGTTGAAAAAGCCCTCTCAGTTGTAGTTGAGCGCATGTTTAGCAGCTTCACGCAGGCCTTGTCTGATATTGTTGCAAATCAGGCTATTCCTCAACCTCAGCTTGTAATTCCACCAGCATCAACATCACAGCAACACTGTGCTCAAAGTTTCATTGCCACGTCATCACCCAAGGTACCGTCTCACGTGCCGCTTCTCGACAGCGCCCCTGTAAGTCTTTCTTGCAACACTGTTTGCACTAATGATGTAGAAATGGCGTGTCCTAAACAGAAGCGTCGTGCTTCAACCACTCCTTCTAAGTCCTCCATTCCCCATCTCAAGAGAAAAAAAGGGCCTTCTAGAGTGTCTTCCAGGTCAGATATGCTACAAAAGGCTGTTTCAGCCTCTATTCTCAAATAGGCATCATGGCAGGTGTAAAGGTTCTCCAGTGGATTTGCCACTCTGTTGCATCTTCTCTTCCCGATTTAAAAATTCTTCTATCTTTTCATAGCCCAGATATTCTGCTCTTGCAAGGAGCTTGGCTCTTCCCTCTTAAGTCATTTTCTTTAAACAGGTTTTGTATTTTCCCTGTGGACCGCATTAATGGCAGGGGGGGAGGGTTCGTGACCCTGAATTCGTCAAAATTGTGTCACCGGGCATTAATAACTAAAAAGTAATGGATTCCAATTGTGAGCTTCTAGCTATAAATCTCACTTTGCCGCACTGCTCTACTGTCACAGTCGCAAACGTCTATTTTCCAAATAGAATATGCAGAACAGACCACCTAGACAGCTTACTTGCAAGCTCTAGCAGGGTAATCATTGCTGGGGACTTCAACTCACATCACGTCGTCTGGGGTTCCTATACTGATTCACATGGACATATGTTATGGGCATGGATGTCAGAAAATGTGCGCTGCTGCAATTCTCGGGCCATAACCTTCATCCTCAGACACTTAACGCTCAGTTCTCGATTTGTCCTTGGCAGCAAGAGGAGTAGGTATAGGGGCATGGTCCACAATTGACTGTGGCACATCTAGTGACCACCTGCCAATTACTTTCACCATATTGGTGAGCCCCTCCAAGATAATGGTTCTGCCCGAAAATTAGTTGCAGGCTACAAATCATCTTTGTGCGCCTCCCTTACATCTGATCCTTGTTATTGTGTGACCGACAGGGCTCAGCGAGATTTTTCTTCAGTTTTGAAGGCTACGGAGAGATCCCAGTTCACTGTGCGTTCTGCTATTTGCAAGAAATCACCATCCCCATGGTGGAATGACGCGTGTGAGACAGCTTTCCGTTGCAGGAAAGCAGTGTGGAGGACCCTTTCGCATAATCAGAGCCAGGCAAATTGGATCAACTACAAATTTTTCTCGGCCTCGTTTTAACGAACCATAGCAAAGGCAAAGGATGACTACAATCAAAATTTGAACACCTATTTGTCAAATCCAAAAAATATGAAAGCTTTGTATCGTTTTATGGAACAGAATGTGAACTCCTCAGCCATGCATTTAAGCAGCTCAGTGGTGCTCTCTCCACATGAGGCGAAAGATGAGTTAGAGCGAATTGCTCAAGGGCGTGCTTCACGTTTTCAGGAGCAGCATAGAGTCCCTTTGTTCGCCCCCTACCCCGGCTCAGACTATGTTGCGGTTGACAAATCAGAGTTAACAACTGCAGTTTATTTAATGCAATCCTCAGCTCCGGGTTGGGATGGTGTTACGGTCGGTATGTTCAAAATCTTAGCGCAAGACTTCACTCGGGACCCCCCCATCTGGTCAATACATCATTGGAAACTGCATGGTTGCCGCACTCCTGGAAGGTGGCGAAAATAATATTGCTCTTGAAAGGTACAAAAAAAGGCTTCCATATTGATAACATTTGGCTGATAGCTCTAAAATCCAATTTGGTAAAGCTCATAGACAGAATTGTGCACAGCCGCCTATCCACGCATGTTCCAGTAGTGACCGCATTGAGCTCTGCCCAGATTGGCTTTCGCCGCGGATGCTCCGTTTGGTCTGCCCATGTCGATTTAGACAGCAGAGTCCGCCTTGCTATGCGCAAGAAAGAAGTATCAGCATTAGCGACGCTCGACATTGCTAAAGCGTACAACAGTGTTGAATATTCGACCCTTTTCTGTAAATTGGCATTATTACACCCGCCGTACTACATTCATGCATGGATCCGCGAATTTTTAACAGGATGGCAGTTCTTTTGCTCTGACGGTTCCTTCACCTCAGACACCTATGCCCAAACCAGAGGCATGCCACAAGGTTCTGTACTTCTGCCACTTCTATTCAATCTGCTGATTTGTGACATTCCAGTACACCCTGATGTTACAGTATATGTTTATGCAGACGACATAGCCTTCTTTGCTTCGGCAGCAGACATTCATGCCCTATATCGTTCTCTCCAGGATTACCTCAATGCGCTCGCGGTTTGGCTGGATACGTTAAATTTGGTATTAAATGTGCATAAAAGCAGCGTGATGGTTTTTAAAACCAACATGCCTCTATATATATATCGCTACACTATTGCTCGGACAGCATACCTCAGGTAGAAACGTTGAGGTATCTAGGCGTCATTTATGATGCCAGTATGGATTGGCGGCCCCACATCAAGACTAACGTTCAGAAAGGTGAGTGTGCACTAGGTAGGCTACTATGGATGAGTAATAGGAAATTTGGCATGCACCGGGACATGCTTGTACCTCACTACAAAGCCTTGCCTATGTCAGACCCATTTTGGAATTTGGCTGCATAATTTTTCTGGCTCCCCTAAATATAAGTTTCATCCGTTGCTGCTGTTAGAAAGGCGCGCACTGCGCCTCTGCCTAGGTCTCCCTCAATCAGTTTCCACCGCAGTTCTGTACCTGGAGGCTCGTATTCCCGACCTTAACTCCTGTTTTCACCTTTTAACTGTCAGGACTTTTTTGCGGGCATTTGAGTTGGCTCCTGATGTGGCTACACCTATTTTCGTCACCCAGCCCTCTTTCTCACTCCTCATTAGCCAAGGTTTATCCAACATTGGTGTGCATCTCAATTTTGTATGCAGAGTTGTTTGGGCAGCGTCCCTTGTGGATATTGCTTTTGATTATAATCTCCTACCTAATGCGAAGCATCTGCCTGCAAGGACATTAACTGGACTCCTCATTGATCACCTTGCCCATTACCCGCAACATACTGTGATTGCTACAGATGCGTCTGGGGCCAACCGGAAGGCAGTGGTTGCTATTTTTTGAGCCTCTCTTGTGGAGCTTTTCGTTTAGAGTCCCGGATTACACAACCATATTTATAGCAGAGTTTATGGCTCTTGGGCTGGTCACTTTGAATTCCCCCAACTGTTTCTCAGGTGATATTCCTCTCCGATTCTCTGTCTGTTCTGTTGGTGCTGGAGTCCACATGAAATGCTTTTTTGAGACGCCCACTAAAGTTATTTTTATTCCTGGATGGGTGAAAGAGGTGCGCTTCGTTTGGATACCAGGCCACTGTGGTATTTTACAAAATGAACCAGCAGACTTTTTGACAAAATAAGCTCTAAATGCACCTGTTGCCTGTAGCGTCCCTAATCTTGTTCTTTTTGGTATGACTCGATTTCAGCGCTTTCAGTTTATAACTGCCACGTGCAACGATCCCTTACTCTCTACCGTTGGCTGCCAACATCTCATGTACCCATGGAAGGCTCATGCATGTAAAACCCGGCAGTGTGAGGTAGCGATGACACTCATGCGGTGCAGGGTTCCCCATTTAAATCTTTACTTATGTAGATGCGGGTTCAGTCCCAGAAACCTTTGTGCGGCTTGTGGTGAAGTCGAGACATTGCAGCATTTCCTACTCTCTTGCTGGAGGTTTGCACACCAGAGGAGAGCGCACCTAGAAATTCCCATTACAAAGTTGGGTCTCACTTTGTCGGTTCCCCTTCTCAACTCTTTCGGCGTGAGCGCAAGGGGTTTTGCATTGCATCAAGTTTGCGAACACCTCCACAATTATTTAACTACCGGCAGATTCCCTTGCTGATTGTTTCAAAAATTTCCGCATTCAAAAGAGCGTTTGGGTATTTTCGTATGTTTAATTATTTAATTCTCAGATATTCTCTCCCGGTATTTTGTTTCTTCCTTCTCTTTTAAATTACTCTGAAATTTCACCCAAGGCACAATCATTAGCTTGACGCCAGTTTACTTTATTCTATGGGGTCTCCCCACTGAACCCTGGCCAATCCCCTGTCGTGGGTATGTGCCAAGCCTCATGGCAACAACGCGAGCCGTGGTCGTCTGCGGCAGCAGCATAGTGTTCTCGTGCACAGGCCAGCGAAATTGATCTGCTTGTGCTGCCGTGGGTTTGAATCCCAGTCACGGCAATATTTTATTATTTGTTAGCCAAGGTCATCCTCAAGGTCAAGGTTCACACTAATTCTGTGAGCCAGTTAGACCTCATGTAGTAGTACTTTCACACTAAAATATTAGCCCTCCTGAGCCAAAATGACAGTGACGTTTACAATTGCTGTACAGTTGATGCCTTCATAACAGTATAAAGACACTCCATAAGCACGTTTCTGACCAGCCCTGCTCGATTCAGCACCTTAAATGAGCGGCAACCAGTTCAGTTTGACATAACTAGTGTTAACAGAGGTCATCAACATGGTTTAGCAAAGCATCCGTATTTGATAGCCTCTTCTCTCTCTGTATTTTTTTTACTGTAAGTGTTTTTCACCACCACTGCCTGCTCATAATGACAAATGCTACAACTGGTTAACATGTCTTGTATGAGTAATCAGTATGAGCAAACAAACTTGAAGCATGTTATGAGTAGTTAAAGAATGGGTAATAGTGTTTAAGTTCATTGTAAATATTCACTTTTAAAGTATTTGCAAGATACCAAGTTATCATGATAAGTACTGAATATAGAATATTCAGTCTGTGATAGAAGAAGCACCAAAAGATATTGACACAAGAACTTGGGGGCTGTGCTGTTCCTGTGCCATTGTCTTGTGGTGCTGCTGTCGCCATGGAATACAAACAACTCACCAATGTACGACCCGCCGCGGTGGCTCAGTAATGGCGCTCGGCAGCTGACCCGAAAGACGCGGGTTCGATCCCGGCCGCAGCTGCGGAATTTCTATGAAGGCGAAATTCTAGAGGCCCATGTACTGTGCGATGTCAGTGCACGTTAAAGAACCCCAGGTGGTCGAAGTTCCCTTCACTACGGCGTCCCTCATAGCCTGATTTGCTTAGGTACGTTGAACCCTAATAAACCATACCAGTGTACGGTTCTCTGTTGTATGTTAGTTATGTGCATGTTTGATACAGAGTTTTCCATGGTCACTTTTGTTAAATCCTATCATCCAGAAATGTTGAGTCACAGTCATGACCTTGTGCTGCACTGCTGTCTTCTGTTTTGTCAGCCTTAAAGGTTTGCAGAATGTGGCTGTGTAGAAAAAACTTCATTGGTGCGCTGCTGCCTTGTGCACCAGTTGCCTGGCATTACGCCAGTGAATGGAGCGTGCATGTTCCCTCATGATTACCTTGGAAATGTTGTGGGTTATGGCGCATGTATATGGGTTTTTCTGCGCACCCAAATTTCATTCAGTTTTTCAGGATCATACATGTCAGAAGGGCTGGTAGTTGTTATATCAGGGCAGTGTGAATGTGAAAAAACGTACTGCAGTGGGTAAATGAAAACTAAAAATACTGGTACGGTGCAAAGCTGCTGAAACCGCTCACCAGTTCTTGAAACAAAGTGAACATATCACCACTAAATTAAAGCTTCTGTTTGGGCAAGTTGGTAATGATCCATTTGCTTCAGTGGTTGTGTAGCTTGTCTTCCTTTCATGTGTCCCGTCTTCTCATACTGTTTAACAATGACATCACTACTATGCTTCACAATTTTTTACCTAATGTGTTTGTCTTGGGTGGCTTGCAAAAATGGCTCAAGCTTGCATATCTACGTCATATCAAGGCCGGCATATCAAGGTCCACGGAACGTTAAATTATGGAACAACTTGGACGGTTCTCTGCATGCATTGCTAAATAATTTCAAAAAGAACTGCCTAACCATGTTATTGGCATTGTTGTAATGAAATGCTGTGTAGCCCACCCCTGTTATGCCTCTATGAGAAGAGACAGCAGTATGTGTAAATAAATAAAAAGCACTCGAATGCTTCTTCCCCAAAAAATTGATGCCATGTAATGACACCATTTTTTAGACATCAACTGCTAATCCTTATCGCATGCTTTGTAGCATTTCCAGCCTTTGTAGCGTTTCCAGCAGTCAGCCTGTCTGTAAAAGAGTTTTTTGTCACTGTTTAGGCGATGTAGGTGCCGATTAAACCAAAACGCAGGATTAGTGCATGAATCTGTCAATAAGAGCAGCATGTTTTTTACTGAACAGGTTCCAGTTGACCTGCACTGAACGTGTTGAAAAAATTTAGAAGAAAGTGCTCAGCAAAAACAGTCATCTCAGCATTTATTTCGGCAAAGTTTGCTAAGTTGTAGCAGCTGATTTGTTTTTTCCGAGTTGCTTTCTTGTGGTGTTTGAAATTAAGCTTTCCCGTGATTATAGTATGATCAGAAAGGCCTTCTAAGAGGGTAATATTGGAGCAAACGTTTACTGGTTAGGATAAGATCACGAACATTGGCAGAACAATGCGTGGGTTCAGAAATATGTTGTTGCAATAAAAAAAACATGCAAGCCTGAGCTTCAGGATCATTAGCTGTAGCTGTTAATGAAGACCAACTAATTGCTGCAAAGTTAAGATCACCTAGTAATAGTAAGCCTGAATTAGGAAATCGAACAGTAACTTCGCTTAACATTCCACAGAATTCAATTGAAAAAAAAGTGCTCATGTCAGGAGGGCTGTAAACACCAATAATGACATCCGTAGGACCACATTTCATACGAACCCACACTGACTCCAGGTACGATACGACCTCAATAAGCACAGCAGTAACCTCTTTTTTTAATGGCAAGAAGTACACCACCACCCCTACGGCCGACGTGGTCACAATGAAATATGTTAAATTCGGAGTCGCAGAGGAAAATGTAATTGTCAGAAATCATGTCATTTAACCAGGTCTCGGTAAGCGTGATGATAGACAAACTGCTTGAATTGATTAGTGAAGAAAGAGCCATGTATTCAGATAGAACACCTCTTTGGTTAGTGTACAGAAAACTAACATCCATATCAGTGTGACGCTGCATGTGACCGAGGGTGTGGTTTGACTACCAATTTATGAGGACTGGAAGGAATACATCACTCGTCTGACATCCGCACTGTGCAGAAAGTTGTGTGGACTCTGTTGTGCAGCTCCTTAACTTATGTTTCAAACATAAAACTCGCAGTGCCTTGGTGCGAAGCACATTGTAGGAAATGGCTTGTTTGATGAGATCCGGCCTGGTCTCGCAGCGTAAGTAATCGTAATTTTTATTTTTGGTAAAGTACACAGACAATGAATACAGAGGAAAGGATGATGCACTGCTGCTGCTGCTTGCCATTTACTGTTCGCACTCTTACACAGACTTATGCAGTAAAGAGTGCTAGAACTGTGAATGCATAAGAATCATCATCATGACTGCAGGTTTCTGCAGTAAAATGTCGGCAATAGTAGACGTGCATTTTTCTCTTTTCAGACTATGAATTATTTCTGCTCAGACAATTTCTCGGGTTATCAGAAATGTTTCTTCCTGTTACAATATGTCAAAGATATGTTGACACCTGCATACTCTGCAATTAAGGTTGGGGAAACCACCATTCTCTGACTTTTACATTTTTGCTATGCTCGTGAAAACAATAATTTAAATGTACCCCAGTCTGTCGTTAAAGAAACCGTACCTAATACAGCGGGATCCAGTGTACAATGAATCCTGTGCACTGAAAAAATCCGATGTTATGTTTGTTTTTTCCGCATTCTATTCAGGCAAAAAATGGTTGGCCTAGTTACCTGGCATAACGATTGCGGCTCGTTTGGCACAGAAAGCAACCACTTTGACATTGAATTATTGAATCGCTGTCCGATTTTCTCTTGGCTATATATATGGCAGTTTGGTTGCTCTGAAGAGCAATGAGGAGACAGTGCCTTTGTTAAAGGACTGCTTCCATACAATTCAGTCCACCGTAAACTTGTGAAGACATCTTTTGAATGTCATTTTCACACCATGTTGGCATCGGGGCCTCAAAGAATTCACACTTAGCAGAAGCACAGTACCTTAACTATGTTTTGGCCAATGTTGGTGAAGGCTTCATTGATATAGTCTGCAGAGCACCTCAGCTGTTGCATAGCTTGAACAAAATCAGGCAGCGAACCAATATGTCAGTGGCTTTCTTCTGCAAAGCACTAGCCGCATCACTTTCTTGGATGACGAGGGCAACAACTTCTGGAAAAAAAGTGTACAAAGAAATGTGTAAGGAAAAAATTCCACTGCACAATATACAGTGTATTAGATCCTGCTATCACTGGACAGGTGTTTATAAGGGCACACTGGGGTACGTATTTTTTCACCTCCTCGTGCCACAGTTTCACCTGAGGCTGCAGGATGTGAAAATAAATATAAATGTTCAGATGACCACCTCCATAAGCATTTCAGCATTTTAAAAAAAAGAATGGAAGCTTCCTCAACCTTTGTTGCACCAACCTGCACCTGCAAGAGAACAAAGCCACTAAAAAAAAATAATGGAAACAAAGCTGTTCACTTGCAGTGTGATGACCACTCGGGAAAAAAAAAGTGCACAAGAAAAAAGTTGCGATGAAAATTAAGCGGTATTTGGTCTTTTGGACTTGAGATATGACTGCGGTTAAGCGCAGAACTGAGCTTAACAGCAGTTCAAAGCTCGAAATTTACGAGTATAAGCAGCAAGAACAATTTAATTTGGTCCGACCAGTGAGTAATGAAATCGAAATTAAACTTTGGGAGTTGAACAGGTCCAATGCTTGACCTCAGCTTTGACACACAGACTCTAGCATCGATACTGCCAGATTCGGGAACGGCTCATCTCAGCAGTGCAGTGTCTGTCATTGTGCATACATCCTGCACAAGAATTGGAATTTAGTTAGGGAACCTGCTAATGGTGCTATCATGAGTACAGAACTATATGCAAACAGATAGGTGAACCGGGGAACCTATAACTCCAGTACAAAAGGTGCAAACGCACACAGACACCTGGAAAGATTCTGCATATCCAACAAAGCCCACATATACATTGGCTCACCATCGTTGTCACAGAGCAGACAAGAAATCACATTCCTCACAGGGAGGTCACAGGAAAATGAATGTGCGCATCAATGACATCCTCCTCTTGAGTCTGCAGGAATGCCTGCAGCTGATGCAGTAGACCCAGGAAGTGGTGAATAACTGGTGAACAAGCAAGTTGTCTACAGGGCCACTGTGGATACAACAGCAAACACAGAATCGGACACACAGTGCGAATCCTGGCATCATGTCTTTCACGGCCTGTGAGGCACTTCGCACCGCAGTGCAATTTTTGCAACCGGGGAAATGTTCAAGTTTCTAAGATTACAACTTGGAAAAGCATAATGTAATCCCTGTGTATATATCTGAATAAATGCGTCTTTGTTTTATTTTTCTTCCCAAGTTTTATGGACAGTTTTGATGTGGGATCAAAGTACCATATTAACGAGGCATGCCTGCATAACCATGCAGTATCCAAAAAACACCACCTGGTTTTGCATGATATGCATGGCCTTCCTGAAGAACGTCCCTCATCCCTGCTATGAGAAGAAAAAAAATGCAGGAATGGCAGAGCAGTAAGTTGAGCACACAGAAAAGGTATTATGCAAAACTTTCTGAAGTAAACAGCAGCCAGCCAAACAAGCTTCAGTGTTCATTTTCAGAGTCCTTTCAATATTCCTGTTATGAGGAAGCCCACTAACTTTGCATGCATCTTCTAATGTTGTGGCTGCATCAAAGGACGAACAGCACGATAAACACTGCCACTATAGTGGGAGCGATGTATAAGGAGACTGTTTGGATACCAATGATGACAGGGGGGTGTTACCTTTATCTCGGCCATGGAAGAACAGATGTGGTAACTTGCAGATAGTGGCTACATACAGAGTGCTACAAGGTGGCATTTCTGGAGCGCACCCATGGCAATAAACAGTCTCGCAGTAAAGGTACTCCTGCATCATGGTCGGCTGCTGAACTGTCAAGCAAGAGTGATTTCTGCATATTTCCAACCAGTCTGCTGGCGCTTAGTGATTGCAAAGAAAATGACCACTGCTTCAAACTACATTTCTGGCCATGTGCCACTCTGTGTCAAAAAGAGGTGGCACCTTGCCCATTTTCAAATTTCACTCACACTTGACAAGGAAATGTGAGAACCAGTCAAAAAGAAAGGCAATGAGCAAGCAATACGGCACTTGATGCAGAAGAATGCTCCGTTAGGCAAGTATCTAGGCAGAACACCTTAACAAAGAAAATTGCCTGTTTCTTGAATGTTTTGTCACAATTCACAGGCACCTAGGTTCACGAAACAATTTTTTTTACAGTACTTCCCAGTCAATTTCAAGAATTAAATTTGGGGACAGCAGAGTCATTCCATGCAAAAGGAGATGAACCAAATTCTTGGCATTTTAGATTCCACTGAGAAAATTCATGGAAGACCAGTCCCAACAGAAGTGTAGAGACCTTCTTTCATATAAAAAAATTTTTCTTCATATATCATGCTCCAAAGTGTAAGAAATAACATTAATATGGGCATTTTGCAAAAATTATTGTTAGGAACCGGTCCTTGTCAGCAAAGTTTATCTCCGCATGTACTCTGGTATTGAAATGCCCTGTCATGCCTCAAAAAATAAACTGTGTATGATGCCATTTTGGTTTAAAATGGAAGTGCTTAACAGGAGAAAAATTTGAAGATTTCCACATTTTTAAAACTAAACTTGGAGTCTAAATATAAGCAAACTTTTTGGGGGTTTTGCTTGAAACCTTGATCTAGCACTGTTTGCATTAAACTCGAACCTTGCGTTGTTCTGTAATTTAATAAAAAAGTATATAGATTTCTACAAAAATGGCCACACTGAGGACCAGAAAACGCTATGTGAGCAACAGTGCTAGACAAAAAAAAATAGCCAAATGGTCAACCCATTTAGTTTCGTATATTAAAAAAACGAAAAATATTTTTTTTTGTTGGCGAGAAATAAATTTTTATAAAGCAGTTCCAGCGATGTGGTGCCAGCACCTGTTACGGTCCGGCCTCGCTAAGCCCTAAGCAACTGCCATTAGCAGATGGCAGAAAGCAGAAGATGGCAGAATGGAGCCATTTCAGTGTTTTCAGTTATTCTTAAAGAATATGTTTGGGCGGAATACTCATGGTATACAGGGGGTGCCATGTTATTCCCTATAGTTATGACCTAAACGCAGGATTTTAAATAGCCAGTCTGAACGTTGTGTTGAGTTTTATGGCACATAGGCAGCTAAGGCCATCATGCGCCAGGCTCACGGTATAGAATATAAGTTTCGTGCAGAATGTTTACAATCGGGATATTATTATCTATGGTGTAGATGGCCTAAAATATTGTACTGCCTAGTGATAACATAGGGGAAGAAATTTGGAAAAGGCTAACTGTAGAAGCCTTAAAGTAGGTCAGGTAGCCTCAGTGGCTATCCTTGGCTGGGCAAGGATCCTGAGGCTCCCAAACAATCAAAGAAAGACCTCAGCCTTCTTTTCGGGGATGAGAAAATGGCTGAAGGTGTATCATGCATTAAAGTGAGGCAGTGGTTCAAAATTTAGTTTTTCAAGTATGCCTGCTTCTTTTAAAAGCTAAAAATAGAAGGTATGTTAACAATGACGTTATCTATGAGCAGTGATGGATGAAAAGGAATGCATTCATTATAAAATTGAGTGAAATCCTTTTTTCTTAGTTTTCCAGTTTCACACATGAGAATAAAATGTGGTTACCGATGAGTTCATCTCCGCATTCTTGGCAAACAGGTTTGTCTTGTTTTGTTAGTAGGAAGTTGTGCGTAAGGTGCGTGTGGCCTATTCGGAGACGGCATAAGATCACTTCCCTGAAACGTTCTTGGTGCACACACGACTTAAATTCACCTAAAACTGGTTTTACCAAGTGTAGTTTATTATTTACTGCATTGTTCCAAACCAACTGCCATTTTTTCCTTAGTTTCCTTGCTACTAATTTCATGCAGTCATTATACGGTATATTTACTTTTTCCTTGCCATGAGCTTTAGCAGCACACACATCTGCTGTCTCATTGCCTTTTATTCTGACATGACTCGAGACCCAGCACAGTTTTATATTTTGTCCTTGAGCTAAGGCAGGTACTATGTTGTCTGTGATGTAACCAAGCAGAGGGGTGCGTGCATTTTTAGAATGGAGAGCTGTAAGTACACTTAAGGAGTCTGTGTAAATAATAGCATTTCTGAAGGTTCTCACTTATTATTTTTTACTGCGTAGCACTCCGCGTTGAAGATGGAAGAACACTGTGGTAGTCTATTTCCTCCGAATTCCCTCGCAGCACTGCGCTTCGTACACAACTATCTGTTTTTGATCCATCAGTATAACATTCTGTAAGACTACTGTATTTTTTTTCAAAGGCACAGAATTCTTGTATTATATGTTGCTGTGGAGTTTGTTTTTTACTGAAATGTGTAAGAGTGAGGTCACGGGTTGCTAGGAAATTGTACCATGGAGGCAGTGGACCTCGTTTTCGAGCAGTGCTAGGTAATGCATCCATTACACCGAGATTTTGGCACATCTCTTCAAAATGCAGGAGAAGTGGCCTTATAGCTAATGGTTTGCTGTTGAATAGTGTTCTAGATGGGCACTTCGTGACTATTTGATGACAGATATGTTTATGTAGTCAACAGATTTTGCCATAGTCTGAACGTGTTAGATGGATAAGCATTTATTATTTACATTGCACTTGATTGAGTCATCAGCCTCACCATTATTCAACTTCCAAAGCTGTGGTGTATAGCAAATGCAATGTTTAATAAACCATTTGTATTGAATTAAATGGGACACCTTGTATAAGTACAAAATATGAAGGGGAGACTGCATAGTATAGCAAAAAAAATGGGTTATAACATCATGTGGCCTGAATTGGGAACAGCTGGGGATAAGAGTTAATGGAGAACACCTGAATAATCTGATTTGCTGATGACATTGCCTTGCTGAGTCACTCACGAGATGAATTGCAAGGCATGATCAATGATTTAGACAGGCAGAGCAAAACGGTGGGTCTAAAAATTAACATGCAGAAAACCAAAGTAATGTTCAATAGCCTAGCAAGGGAACAGCAGTTCACAATTGGAAGCGAGGTGCTGGAAGGTAAAGGACGTCTACTTAGGGCAGGTAGTGACAGCTGATCCACATCTTGAGAGGGAAATAACTAGAAGGATAAGAATGGGGTGGAGCGCATATGGCAGGTTCTCTCAGATCATGAATGGCAGTTTACCATTATCCCTCAAAAAAAAAAAAAGTATACAACAGCTGTACCTTACCGGTACTAACCTACGAGGCAGAAACATGGAAGCTAACGAAAAGGGTTCAGCTTAAGTTAAGGATAGCACAGTGAGCCATGGAAAGAAAAATGATAGGTGTAGCATTAAGAGACTGGAAGCTGGCAGAGTGGATGAGGGAACAAATGCGGGTTAATGACATCCTAGGCGAATTCAAGTGGAAGAAATGGACTTTGGCAGGGCATGTAATGCGAAGGCAAGTCAACCGCTGGTCCTTAAGGGTAACGGAGTGGTTCGAAGAGAAGGCAACAGCCGCAGGGGGCGGCAGAAAGTTAGGTGGGCGAATGAGATTAGGAAGTTTACGGGGCTACAGTGGCTGCAGTTTTCAAAGGACAGGGTTAATGGGAGAGACATGGGAGAGGCCTTTGCCCTGCAGTGGGCGCAGTCAGGTTGATGATGATAATGATGAAGATAGAGGGCCTGCTCATATTGTCACGGGTGGTACAGCTCGGTTGGAGTAGGTGACTGCAGCGGACGTCAGTAGCAGTCCCAAAAGCGGAGCATTCACAGCCAGACACTTCGGCTTCTTTTTTTAAGGCCAGCTCGCGCGCGCATTCCGCGCTCTCGTGGTTCTAGTAGAACGACGACGATGAATTGGCGGTGTCATTACTCCCCGGCAAAAAGAAGCATCGTCCCGATGCTGGGAGTGAGTGGAGAGGTCGGAAGGACTGAACGGGGTTAGTGGGCGAGGCTACCGATCGTGATAAGGCTTCAGGCGGACCACGTGAACCACTTCAGGGCACGGGGACCGTCGGGACTTCTGAAATCCATCGGGAATGACCTCGTAGTTGAGGTCGCCCAATGACCTGACCACGCGGTATGGACACCGCCAATTCATCGTCGTCGTTCTACTAGAACCACGAGAGCGCGGAATGCGCGCGCGAGCTGGCCTTAAAAAAAGAAGCCGAAGTGTCTGGCTGTGAATGCTCCGCTTTTGGGACTGCTACTGACGTCCGCTGCAGTCACCTACTCCAACCGAGCTGTACCACCCGTGACAATATACTTTTGTCGGCATTCTTGGAGATATGCAAGCCTCAGTTACCTTCCTTTCAGTTTTACCTCTTGCCTTTGCAAAGAACACTGTGTTTTCAAGGGCAGGGCAGCAGCCATGCTTCTTGCATTTACTACAGTGCATTGCCAAATGGGCATACTCCCACACGGTAGGCAAATCTCGGCCTGTAGTCCAATTTGTGTTCCTTTTGAAAACGTCCCTTTCAGCAACACCTGATTGGCCAAAATGCCAGAAGCAGATGTGCATCCACTTCTGCCATTTGGAGCAGTTAGGTGCCACCGAATGGAATTTTGAAAAGAGACGATGTGCAAACAAACAACACAGAAGAAATACAAATGAAACAAGTGCAACTCTGCAACTGTTTATTCACTTGGAAAGCGAGTGAATAGATCAGCAAAAGGGCAAGACCAGACTTAACAAGCTGGCTATCCTACTCTGCTCAGTTGCCAAAGCATTACTGAAAAAGGTTAAAAAAGAAAAATGTAATAACAGTGCAAAAAATGATGTTGCCAAACAGAAAACTAAACCTGTGATAATTCCTTATATTCATAAGATGGCACACAATCTGAAACATGTTGAGGCAAACTGTCTTTTTAGACATGTGCTGAGACACATTTTTTCTATAGCCATTTGTTACCTTCTTGTTTCTACTTATGCGCATGTGTGGGTCCCTCTCTGCTCTTGCCATTTTGTCTATTCCTAGGTGAATAAACAGTTGCACTTGTTTCGTCTGTCTTCCATTTGCGTGGTCTGTTTTGCGTGTCTGTTTTCAAAACCATTACCGAATGGGATGTTTTTGAATGTGCTGCAAGTTGGAATAAAGGGCCTTGTTGATGGCAGTGAGGTACATTGTGTTTACTTGTGCCTTTTTTTTAACTGTTTCATCTCCTAATCTTGGTCAACCTTGAGTACACCTCGGCAAGCTTACGAGAGGAGGTCTAAAATTTCTGGCGGCTAGTTAATAGAACGAAATACAAGGGTTGTACCAAAAGAGTTTATTCATTGAAACATCTCAACATATCTGCCACTGATGTCAGTGCATTTCTTGTTGTGACAGATTTATTTCTCCTAATGAGCTTTGAAATCATTCCTTTGTAGACTTTGCAATTCACTGTTCCCAGTGGCAGTGATCTCATTTCTGGAAATAAACAGTGGTCCTAGATGAATTTTCATTCGCAAGATGCTGTTGGAGTTCGACAAGTCAATAGATAGGCCTGAGACCATAGTGAAAATGGTACAGTATCGTTAATTTTTGTTCTTTCAAGAATGCTGCCGTTGTCTTTGCACCATCTCCTTTTTTCTCATATTTATAGTCAGTATGTGTATATGAAAAAGCACCATGAAGCAGTTATGCCTCTAAAACGACATAAAAACACCACTCTAAGCTTGACAAGACAGAAAATTCATGCAGCAGAATGTATTGCCAAAGTCCACAAAAATTTGGAGCTCCTCGCATAAATGGCATTCAAAAACATAGGCTCACTCGTTACCTGCCTGCAGCTTTCTTGACGTGAGCAACATAATGCAGGTAAGGCATGGAACACACTCGCTTCCTCTCTTCATTGCTCTTCAAATGCTGTGTGTGTGTGTAGTTCTCATTTCTCCTCCTTCCTTGCTTTTTCAGTTTTTTTTAAAGGACTATACCCACAAAATCTTTGCTTGCGTGTTTTCTTGTTTGAAACGATCCGTTAAACATTAGTATATATGGATCACTCCGTACACATCACAGCCGCTAAAAAACTTACAATCGAATTTCCTCTTGATGCTGTTTTGGTTCCAGCGGCTAGGAGATGGTTGTGATATCAAAGGTCTGTGCACGCCACATGCGGCATAAAAGAAAAACAGCAATACAACTGCTCCTTCTTTGTTTTCATGAACTGCAATGCTAAAACCAGCCCGTCTCAAGAGCGAGAATGACTACAAATGAAGAAGCAGTGACCTATACTGACCTTTGATGTCATAGCCATTGTCTGGCTGTCTGAACCGATACAGCATGAGAAAATAAATTGAATTTTAAATCACATAGCAGGCCTAGCTAAATACCACGTGGTGATCCATGTATTCTAATATCTTATGCTTCACCACAGAGAAGACAAGATGTAACTAAAATTAGGTGTCATTTTCGAAACTGAGTGACAGTATGACATTTACTGTGGCCTCCCTTTATTCTTGTTTAACTATGTTCACAATACATCAACCTTTTCATGCAGTTCAGATTATAGTAACTGCACGAAGCTTATCTATGTAATAAAGTACACTACTTGTGCAATGTATGAAAGAACTCTGACTGGCACCTACAAAATGTGCCAACTTTCTTCTTCTGTCATGAGCATGTTTGCAATTCGTAACGGTTGGAGAAAGCTTAGCTAGCACCACAAGCGGCCATCTCAGCAAGAATGGAACTATAAATGACCTCACTGACACCATGCCTGGCCTCATCTTTTTTTTTAAATGCATATAATTTCATACATGTAGAATTGCAAGGGAAATTAGCACAGCTCAAAACGGGACTAAGCCTTTGCAAGTTTGTTCAGCATTACACTATGTGTATGAGCCTTTCAAATGTTGAGAACTGAAAGTGATTTCCTCACTAAATTCCCTTCAGATATAGTTTCATGCACCTACATTTCGAGCAATCTATCTCGAGTCAACATACACTGAAGCTGGGTGCAACACTAATGAGGTGTATATTTCAGTGTTTGCCGTTCAGAAACTGTACGCCACAGCTCTCTGGAATATGAAATTGCGCATATGAAAGATCTGTTTTTAGATGGACCAGCTTATAATTAGTCATTATACAACCTCACTTACACAGCTGTAGACGCGATATTCAAAAGCAATCTTTGTACAACGTACAGTTATGAGCAGGTTTTATTGCTCTCTCAGTGCATAGCAATCGTGAACCTCATGTTAACTAAATTATTTAAGGATGAAGTGCACTTTTGAGAGTAATATTAAAGTGCTCTGAAAAATTTCAGCCCCCAAATGAATGCTGCATAACCACACACAATATAAGCTTCAGTTATGACTGGGCACAAATCAAACAAAACTTAAAAGAACATTGAGGATAAATTAAAGTTGACCTGCTACTCGACAGATTATGATATTCTAATGTCAAAGGAACTGCTGTCATTGAAAACTGAGCTTTAATAAGACGGAAAACACCAAAAGGTGAACTACAGGTGTTATCATCACCAGCTGATTTTGCAAGTTAACTGCGTGCGTGCGTAGACACCAAGTTTTTGGCTTATCCAAAAAAAGCCAGAAAATAGCTCTATGCCAGAAAATACCAGGAGGTTCTAAAACATTTGCATGATTGAACAAGATGAAAATAGCCCAAGTTGTGGAAAATTTCTAACAAAAAAAAAGCGTCAGCACAGTTGTCCCAGATAAATTACTCACCTTCAGTTAAACTTATCCCATATGTATGTACCACGCCTACGGCAGACATCGTTGCTTCACCGCCTCACCGGCGTTCAAATAAATTACCTGCGTTATCGATGCAAAGAATGGAAGCGAACAAAATACCCACCTTGAATTAAGCTTGTCCAAACGGCGCTCTAATAGTCTGATAGTCGCTTCATCGTTGCTGTCATTGAAAAGCACGAACACCCAAAGGCGGCAGGGCGCCGCCATTTTCAATCACCGGCGTCGCGTCTATTTCAACGCTTTGCCATGGGAACAGCTGCTCCGCGTGCGCGTTGGCGTAGGCAACAATGGCGTGTACATAGTCGTCATGGCAACAGCTGCACCGCGCGCGCGTTGGCGTGGGCAACATTGGGCTTGTCTGCAGCGGCTAGCAAACGTAAATACGCCTCCGGCAGGGCCCCTGGTGTAGCAGTCACTGCCTTGACCGGCCGATACAAAGGGATAGCCAGTATCATCATCATCATCGGCTAGCAAACGGAAATACGCGGCCGGGTGCCGGGTTTGAGGCTGTAGTGTGGCGGGCGCTTCGAAAGCAGGATCTGCTCGTTGTCGGCCCCCTCGGCTCCCTGTCAAGTCGCTGACACGCTGTTCATTAAGAGCGTCCAGGCGTTTGCCAGCGCCCGTTCTTGAAGAGTGCCGGCTATGTTTTATGGCCGTCATTTCCCCTCTTTTGCCGTTTCATATGCTTTTACTCGTTCTCTCCGAAGCCTAGCTGCGGCATTCCTTTATACCCGTTTTCATTACAGTACCAATTAAAAAAGCGCGCGGGCCTCCATTCTTGGTGTTTCTCTCGAACACTTTTTATATATGAGAAAAAAACGTTGCCTCCTTCTCTTTTCTCCGGCAAATAATACCGCAGGCTCACTGCAGCCGTTTTCATGGCAGTGGGGCTCTCTGGGTGCTTACACTGTATAAATTCGTCCGAAGCGCTTGACAATCGTTTTCATGATCAGAAAATGAAGAAAAGCATAGACTCCTACGAATTATACTCTTCCATTAATAAAGAAAAGCTTATGTAATTGACTATCCTATTTTGATAGGTAGCCATACACAAAATTTAGTTGCGGTTGCATTTATCTGGGACCAAAATAATTATGTGGCCCTATCTTAATTCGTTGAAATGGATCTCATCATGACACTACTGGCCTCGGCTTTCAGTGCACTACACGCTGTTTGACGGGCGGATATATATAGGCTTGGTGGTCGAAATTTCCTCATTTCGGCAAGGAGCGTCTACAAGCAAATGCGATGCTACGGGAAGGTGTCACAGTTTTTTACTAAGTGTGGCGGTCTAGACTTTTTCCTAAATGTAGCCGGCAATTTATGAGAAAGCGGAAGTTCTCGCGATAATACTGCGTAGATATCTCGAAGTTCAAGATAGAAAACGTCAAGCGTTCCTCTCAGAATTGTTCGCTATCTTCAGTCTGTCATTATCAAATCCATATGTCATGATACACAAATAATAAAATACTGCTGATCGGCGATCTGAATCTTCCAGGTGTTGACTGGGACCGCCTTGAATGTATAGGCTCTAAGAAACCTATGAATGCTGTCTACAATACTATGTTCACACATGACTTGGTCCAGATTGTACGCCAGCCGACTCGTGAATCCCGTAGTCGCGATTCTATATTAGAATCTATATTAATAATTGGTTTTGGGGGGAAAGGAAATGGCGCAGTATCTGTCTCACATATCTCGGTGGACACCTGAACCGCGCCGTAAAGGAAGGGATAAAGGAGGGAGTGAAAGAAGGAAGAGAGAGGTGCCGTAGTGGAGGGCTCCGGAATAATTTCGACCACCTGGGGTTCTTTAACGTGCACTGACATCGCACAGCACACGGGCGCCTTAGCGTTTTTGCTCCACAAAAACGCAGCCGCCGCAGTCGGGTTCGAACCCGGGAACTCCGGATCAGTAGTCGAGCGCCCTAACCACTGAGCCACTGCGGCAGGGCATATTAGATTTGGCATTTGTACCTCGTGCTCTTAGTGAATGCACTGTATCGGTTGAGCAAGGGCTTTCTGACCCATTATCTTGTGAGCATTGCTGTACCTTTTCAGGCGCGCAGCGTACGCAAACAGCAACAAGTATGCACATTCAAAGATTACACGCGCGCTGCTGATGCCCTCATAATGCACCACTTGGAAACGTGCCTTAAAGATTTTGATGGAACGGACGCATGCGCACTTTGGACCAAATTCAAGGAAATCTGCCATTACTGTCTAGATAATTTTGTGCCTACAAAGCGCAAAAATGTCCGTAAGCAAACGCCTTGGATGAATCGGAACATTATTCACCTTAAGCGCAAAATAAAACGGCTGAAAAAAAAAAAAACACGTGCAACCTGATCTGATCTCGGAGCTTAAAGGGGCACTCGCTGGCGCGGTACGCAAATCAAAAGATTATTACTTCAAAATATCTCTCCCAAACTTCATAAAAAATGACCCGAGCAAATTCTGGGGTTTTATAAGTGACACAAAGAAACCGGTTTCTGAAGTATTAGTTGCTGATACATTAGTAAATGATCAAAGGGCCATTGCTCACCATTTCAACAAATACTTCCACAGCGTGTTCACGGTGTCACAACCATACACACTTGATGCTGCACCTGCCTATCCCTCTGAAGCGAATTTTATTACTTACAAAGGTGTGCTTTCAATGCTTCTAAACGTGAAAACTAAAACATCGTCCGGCCCTGACAATATTCCAAACATTTTTCTCCGCTAATATGCCGAATCTGTTGCGAAGTTTCTTGTTGTGTTTCACACCTCATTGTTGTCAGCGAAAGTGCCAAGTGAATGGAAGACAGCCCGAATTGTGCCCATTTTTAAATAAGGTGACCGACTCGTATTAAAAAACTACCGCCCTATATCATTACTTTCGTCCTGCTGCAAGATGATGGAGCATGTTATCGCCACCCGCATTAACGAATTTTTAGAGTGTAATTCGGTACTAACAAATTTCCAACACGGTTTCCGGAAAGGTTACTCTACCGCGACGCAGCTAGTATCCGTAGTTCACTCCTTTGCCTCAGTACTAGATATTAATGGTCAGATTGATGCAATCTTTCTAGATTTTAGCAAAGCGTTTGACATAGTCCCCCACAGCAGCCTTATATTAAAACTAGATTCCATTCGCCCCCCGCATATTCTTATTTCTTGGATAAGTGATTATTTAAATAACCGAAAACAATACGTCGCTCTAGGTGAACAACAATCCGGCTTTCTTCCTGTTGTGTCTGGTGTGCCTCAAGGAAGCGTCCTGGGGCCTTTATTGTTTTTACAGTACATTGACGATATTGTCAATGAAGTTGTGCCCGGTGTTCAGATCAGACTATATGCTGATGACTGTTATTTCGCAAAATCTCGAGTGCTCGTCATCAAATAGACCTGAATAATAGCCTCACTAATATAGTGAACTGGTGCAGTCATTGGGGGATGGCTTTAAATCCGGACAAGACTGTTTCTCTCTGCATTACTCGTAAAAGGAATCTGATAAAACATGCATATATTCTTGGGTCATCCCCGCTTAAGGAAGTTACTTCGGTCAAGTACTTGGGTGTGACAATCACTCATGATCTGTCATGGAACGCCCACATTGACAACATCTGTTCATCTGCGTTCAGAAAACTATGTTTCCCGAGACAAACTTCGGAATTCCCCTCCCAACGTAAAGCTTCTTAGTTATCTATCTTTGATCAGGCCAAAACTCGAATACGCGTGTAGTCTGGGATCCGCATACGGCATCCAACATAAAGAAGACTGAAAAAATACAAAGGAAGGCAGTTAGGTTCGTGTTCTCCAAATTTTCCAAATCTGATTCACCCTCCGAAATAATGCAGTCTCATGGTATCCCCCCCACCTTGAGTGTCCTCGAAAAGGTACCCGTTCAGATTTTGTTTCCCTCTTGCTCAAACGTAAGTTGGGACTTGAACCATCATTATATCTTTTCCTTCAGCCCGCAAGAAGCACCCGCCACTATCGCACCAGCCTATTAGCACCATACTTCGCACGCACAAATGTGTTCAAATTTTCTTTTTTTCCGCGCACAATAGCGGACTGGAACTCTCTGCCCCCCACGGACCAACATTGACATATTTGACATGAGCCATGCTTTGTAACTGTATGCATATACGCCCTGTATGCACTGTATGCATATACGCCCTCTTCCTCGAGTTTGAAAAAGCTTTTGACAAAGTTCCTCACAAACGACTATTCCTAAAACTTTCTCGTCTCAATCTTAACGAGCATGTTTTTAATTGGATATGCAGCTTTCTCATTAATCGGCAGCAGTTTGTTTTTGTTAATAAATGTTCATCTTCTTATTCCTCTGTTATATCTGGGGTACCTCAGGGCACCGTCTTGGGCCCCCTCCTTTTTCTCATTTATATTAACGATTTGCCTGCTAACATATGTTCTAACATTCGCATATTCGCTGATGATTGCGTTATCTACCGGCCTATTACTAGCAGCGATGACATTTTGCTTCTTCAGTCTGACATTCACCACGTACTAACCTGGTGTAATCCATGGCTAATGTCTTTAAATGTGAAAAAAACATCTCTGCTATCATTCCACCGACGTCATTCACAACCATCTTCAAGATATCTAATCGGGAATGCTGAAATCGCTTCAGTATTAACTTACAAGCATTTAGGCATCCATTTGACACCCGATCTGAATTGTCTTTTCATGTATCTCAGATTACTAACGAGGCAAATCGCGTCCTTGGTTACTTTCGACGAACCCTGCGACTAGCACCCCCATCAGTAAAATCCCTTGCTTACTTAACACTTATCCGTCCCAAATTAGAATATGCATGCGCGATCTGGGACCCTCATCAAAATAACCTTTCCCCTACTCTCGAATCTGTACAGAATCGCTCAGCTCGTTTAATTTTCTCAGCCTATTCTTATCATGTAAGTGTAACTCAACTAAAACGCAATGCTCAACTCACAACTTTAGCGAACCGCCGAAAAATTTCCAGACTGTGTCTGTTTCATAAATTCTATCATCATCCACATCTCAACTCCAATCGCACAAACCACGGGAAGGCAGTCTACCCTCCCCCTGCCCGCACTTCTGCGCATCTGTCATCATTTTTCGTTCATACAGCAAGGGACTGGAATGACCTGCCAAACGCCATCGTTGATCTGATCGACTCATCGTCATTCAGATCGTCAATTGAAGGAATTTACTGCTGAAGTTCCACCCCCTCATGTAATACCCCTTCAATGGGGCCTTTGAGGTATTAATAAATAAATAAATAAATAAATAAATAAATAATGTTTTTTTCTTTTTGTAAACTGCAAGCTGCCACGTGATTTTTCTGATTTACTCATTCTGTACAGTGCCCGTCCTGCTTGGACCTAACCATGGTGTGCAGTATGTACATAAATAAAATGAAAATTTCCCTGCCTTGCCATCACAAGAAAGATTACGTCACATTGTGCAGAAGTGCGAAGTTTGCTCGCAATCCTGAATGGTGCTTCTACGGATCTGAGGAACCTGAGTGTGCTAATCAACTTTTTAGCTCGAGCGAAAAAAAAGTTATTGTCCAAATTTCCAGGAAAATACAGCTGCCCCCCCCCCCCCCCTAACCCCCCCCCCCCCCCCCCACCCCCCCCAATCGGGACGCCCATGAGTGGGAGATTTTAATGTAGATATGAAGACAAACAGCAATTTCTTGCCACTTATGTGGGGAACATCCTGTTCCCTCTCGCTCGTAACGCCTCCCACGGCTGTGATGACCTCGCGAAATACTTGCATAGACCTCGTCTTTGAGAACCAGGCATTGGTGCAGCAAGTCGAGCATGTATATGCTCTCGTGGTGTTGTCCCCTTGTCTTGATTGTAGCGCTCCCCAGTCTCATTATGTATATATCCATCTATTTCTCCGACCACAACGCTTCCTTCATAACAATCAAGAACTGTTAGTGGAGTGTTTCTTGAAGAAGGAATATGTGTGAAAAATAAGTCTGTAATTGTGCATGCGTGTCTTGCTCGAATTCTTTGCCTCAATCTATCGAAAAGCTGAAACAGCTGATGAGCTGCGCTCAAATTCCGCACTAGGAAAGTAACGTAATTGTCGGCAATTTTTTTTTACTCGGGAGTGTGCATACCTTAATATTGCGTGGACCTACCTTGCGATGCGGCGCAATGGTCGCCGCGAGGGAGATCACAGCTGCAACAATGGCTGCGGGGATCTTATTCCTGCAGCTGCGTGCTAGCGGCGCCCATATATTGCTCGTGTCGTCTCGTGCGCGCATCAAAGCCTCTCTCCACGCGACGGGGTGACCCGAGAGTCTACGAACAAACGTCTCCTTTGTGAAGCTGGAGGCGATCGCCGCTGGAGGTGGTTGCGTGTGGCGAGAGTTCGCGGGGCTTTCACCGTGCGCAGTGGTTGGCGGCCTGTGCACTCTGCAGAAACCACCTCCCACATAACAGCAGCAAAACTGCGTCTTGACGCTTGACAATCTGCCCCTCATAAGCAGCGGCTCGCAAAGCGGTCTGCTCCGCGCTGACTGCATATCAGTTTCACGCATCGCCATTCAGCACGGTGTAAGAGTAGGCTAGGTGAGCGAACGGCTCCGCGCCGAGAGAATAGTGCAGAGAGGGCGCACCAAACTGCTGCCCGCTAAAGTCACTGGAACGTTCCAGTGACTTTACTGCCCGCTAGGGAGCTTCCATGCGCACAAGCGTGCGCTTCATATCGCCCGCATAGCGGTTGTTACGCGCCTTTTCCCGTGCGGATATCGCTTTTGTGTGAGTCGCGTTTATTGCTGTGGAGTCACTGTTTTGAAGCCTGCTCTTCGATTTCACCCTACACTGATGCACTGGTGACATGGGGAAGTGCTTCGTGCCTTTTTCTAAGACTGCGCACTCACACACGCACACACACACACACACCGTTTGTAGCACACACCAAGAACACAATTGAGCTGAGAGTATGCCGCCCAAAATTGACTTACAACCATGTTAATCCTTCTGACATGGTTAAAATGAGAGTGAAATTGGCGACCGAAATTTTCAGCAATTCCGTAGCAAAAGGAATTTTGTTTTACGCCGCGCAGAGGAGCACCTCAGCTGTTTAATGTTGAGCCGACCGTTGAGTTCAGAATCTTAATGAACAACTTATTTGATGTCCTGAACCGGCGCTTCAGAAGGCCTGACTATAGACTGCAATGATCTTAAAAGTCTTGAGAGTGCCTCTGGTTGGCTTGACGAATAGGAGGAAGAAGTTGCAAAAGGAAAAATTCCTCAAGATCTCTTCCCAAGCCGGTCAACTGCAGAAGGATTAAGGGTGCCGTTCAAATCTGCTTGTCAGCTGTCAATCTACCTGTTGACAAAGTGCCATTTCAAGTATGTCCTGACCGGAAAAATAAATCAGGACCCGTTGGAATTTCTTTTTTTGTTATTCGACAAGTGGGTGGCCAAAACGAACATCCAACTTTCACAACGTTCTTGCAACTGTACCGTATGCTGTCTCTTTACTCCCTCTTGAAGGCGCCGCGCTTTGGTAACTGTTCAGCTTCCGAGAAAGAACAGTACGGTGTTGTGACTTTAGCTGACCTTAAGAACACATATAACAGCTCAGCATCGAAGGAACTAAACAAGCTGGGCCAGCTGAGAGGCTTGACAGCATAATCGATGAAGGAAGCTGGGAGTGCGATGAAGTGTTTGAGTATGATAATAATGATGCAAGTGTTGCTGAGTAAATTCATTATGTTACAGGGTTTGTATCCAGGAAAATTTTCAATCAGACCTCCTGCACTTCCCCTTGTACTATCCACAGAGAGGACATGCTAGCCAAGCTACTCCATTATTTTATAAGCCTTCGTATGCATCAGTACTGCCGTCAAATGAAACGCAAGCACTTTGTGAAAAAGGCCCGGACTTGCGTAAAATGTCCAAACTTGCATGACTACAAGGAGCCAAGCTGAGTGTACTGTTTGTTATTTTGTTTATACACAAGTGGAATTTAGGTGTTTCATGTGTAATCCAGGTTTGCAGTGACTACTTTTTGCTAAACACATAAGGTTCTACCTGGGTTACATGTTTTTCTGGGCTGCGAAAAACATCTACTCATCCTCACAGAAATTGCATGCAGTTCTTGCGTAACCGCACTAAGGCATGCGTTCAGTCGCTTTCACACACAGGCATTCATTTCCCCATCAGTGGAACATAGCCGCTGTATTCTGAAATGCGACTGCTAACTTGATGCAAACTCTTTCCATGTTATCACTGAGAAAAGTTGCGAACTATTGTAATATTGGCCTGCTTGGTTCCCGCTCCACCAAAGCTTCGCCGTAGCGTTATCTGTCGTCTTGCGAGAGCGTCGATAAAGGGGCTTTACGCTCGGCCTGATCTGTGGACAACTTTTTCAGAGTTAGCGATGATTCACAGTATAACAAACGCCTAAAAAAATCAACTGATGACCGCAAGTTCTCCTGGAGCTGCATACGGAGACACTGTGCTAAAGCCACAAGCGGCGCCGCTACGGGTGCAAGTTGGAAGCGCCATCTGTCGAGCGAGAAGGAAGCATAATAGTATTGTGCAACGGCTGGCAGCGGCGTTCGCTCACCTAAGCTATGTCTTTCACTGTACCATTCAATCATTGCTGGAACGACCCGCTCACCGCCGGCGGAAGGCACACTTTCCAATATAACCGAGGGCACAGGCTCGATGCTATTCAGTTGTTTTCCGTTGCTTTACCTATCCTCCAGGGACCAACCCTTGGAATGGAGCAGCGTAGTGCAAGTTTACCTTGTGCGTTGTCCACAGCAAACCAAGTTGCATATGTCGCTGGGCTCTAGTGCCAATGCCCGAGAGGCCGGCGAGAATGAACCCAGCAGCTGCTGTCGATTTTGCACACATGGCTGTCTACAAACGACTGGTCCAGATGCAGCAGGCATGCACGCAGCTGCCGGGTGCCTGTGGCATCCTTAAGGCGATCTGTACATGCGCACTGACGGCACGCGGGCTGCCGGTACTCTGGTAATGGTAACACGGTATGATAAAGGTTGCATCTCTATCCCAGGGGAAGTGCTCATGCCAGGAAATAACCCTGTCCCCTGAAGGTCAACTCGGAAACTTGGTATGACCCACGGAGGTAGTGAGCAACCCGTTGTCTGCCACTTCAGGGGCCCCGACTGAAGACCATCTAGGACTTGCCCGTGCCTCGCATGCGGCAGATTGACTCTGGATGGCCTTCTGCTGGTGGAAGTGCCTGCACAGATGGCGAACAAGGGCACTACCAGTGGTAAACAGCACGTTTTCAACACGCTGCAGCGACCTAACAGTCATCATTCTTTAACTCCCGTTTCTGCACTCTACAGTCAGCCATGCACAAACTGTGCACCACTGCAGTGAGAACAGGCACACCTTATCCAAAATGATTGACAATGTGCCTAGCTGGGGTGAACAATTTATTCGGAACAAGGCTGGCCAGTGCAACTGCAAGCAACTATAACACACCAACACAAGTTGCAGGTGCATGTGATGAAGTAGACAAGCAGCGTCAGCTGCCAGAAAATGGGCACACTGAAGCAGTCCACTGTTTACACAAACCCTGCCTAAAGCTTCAGTCATACAGCTCCCTATGCTTTTGGCATGATGTAGACCAGGGCACTACATATAAATTAGGGAAGGCGAGTGGTGTCCCCTCAGGGGCTACAGCGGCAGCTCAAACTTCACATCCACTGAGGCTGACCGCGCGAGGCCCACGATGGTTGACAGGCGCACCACCTGTGGGAGGAAGTGAGCAGAACAGAGCTGTCAGATATACTGCTGTGGCAGGCCCCAATCTGGGCCTCCAACACTGCAGTGATTGGCAGAGCACACCGAATGGCTGAAGCAGTTTCACTGGCAGTCAACGATTAGGTGAAGTGCACTCGTGTACGCTTGATCCACGGCCATTACTTGTTTGGTTCGACAGGTAAAGGTGGCACTGCAGTAGCACAGCACCTGTGGGTTGACATGCTGGCAACAACAAAGTCAACAACAAAGTTGCCAGTACCTAACTCAGGTTTGCATTAGATGGTCAACTGTCATGTTGACTGCACAGTACGAAACACAAGAAATAAAAACGACAAGCAGTGAGTGGAGTCTATGTACTCTAGACTTGACAGCAGGCATGAATCCATGGCGTTCTTGTCTCGTGTGTTTTGTGCCATGCAGTCAGCATGACCGCTAGCATTTCTTTAGAAATGGCAGTAACTTTCAAGTATAATTTCGGTTAAAAGTGATGTCTTGCCTTGGCTGAACTGACATAGCCAGCTATACCACGCCGCCACGAATCAGTTGCAGACTTCAGCTCCTGCTTCGTGCAAAGGCAATGGAAGCATGGTGCAATGAATCCTGACAGGGCGTTTTCTTCTGCCATTTGGCTCCTCAATGTTGCACACAAGGACTGCTGGTCAGTCCTCACAAATCAAACAGAACTTCTGTAGCTGGAATGGTTCGCCGAAGCGCTATTTCACTGCGTTGTTCACACAAGTGCAATGAGACTGCAGTGCAGCCACCACTCCTCTTAGAACTATTTTTCTTACTTCTCGATAGATATTCATGAAACTTACCAAGTTTATCATGAAAAAGTTTAGCACACTCATGACGAACGACAAGGTAGACAACACAATACAGGCGCTTACTCGCAACTGGGCGTTGCGAGTAAGCGCCTGTGTTGACTTGTCTACCTTGTCGTTCGTCGTGAGTGCGCTAAACATTTTCGTGATGCATTACCAACTAGCTCAGATGTCGATCTTTCTTTAAAGTTTATGCATTTCAATATGCAGATTTCAAATATACTTTTACTTTTCCTGTGAAACAAGCTGTTCTCAAAATACTGCGTTATATTTGTTTGAAACATGCAGGAAATTTAATTTAGTAACCGTAAAGGCCACTGTGAAGTTTAGCATACAGACATGATCTAGGAGGAGGAGGAGGAAAGGCAGTGAGGTTAACCGGAAGGATAACCGGTTTGCTACCCTGCACGGGGAAAAGGGTTGAGGGGATAAAAAGATGAAGAAGAAATTCAACACAGCAGCTTAGACAAAATTTACTGCCCCAAAATTACAATAATTGGCAATTGGTGTTGGTTAAGTCTTAATGCACTCTGGTCTTAGTCCGTGAGATGGGTAAGAGCTATACTCCACCCCACTAGTTCCTCAAAGAGCTACCAAAGCTGCGATGAGTGCACAGGTAACGTTCTGACGTTGCAGAATGTAGTGCCAGTATGAAATAGGCACATGGGGAGACGGGACAGCATGCTTTAAAATGCGCGTGCACCAATCCCTATTTCATATCAAACCTTAAAGTACGCCTGCAGCACGTATGCTATTTCATAAGCTTATCATCCATGACTCTTGCGTGCTCTAAAACATATTTTCCAAAATGGCGGTGCCCTTCGAAGCAGGACCTCTCGCCTCAGACTGAATTCATCGTTACTGCCATTTTAAGTATGTTCACTGGCAATAAATGTGGCATCGAGCTTCCGTTTCGTCTCATCTCGGCTATAATAAGATGTATGAGCAATATATTTGCTTTATTTTTTTTTTTGAGTGACGATTCTGCCACTTCTAGTCCTAAATAGGAGTGTCGGTTTGTTGACAAAAATGCTCCTCGTTTTAACAACCAGACGGTGTCACTAGGACGAACTTACCGTTGTGCCTCTGTTTGCATACTTTTGACTAAAAATGTGAATATGTGTTGTGTTGTGTTTCATGGCACATAAGCTACTAAGGCCATCATGTGCCAAGCACGAGGTATAGGAAAAGTTTTTTGCTGAATTTAATAATAATGTGGAAAATCATCCGTGGTGTAGAGGGCCTCAAAAGTTAGTATTACCTAGTGAACATATACAAAATGGCTGCTAATAGAAGCTTTAAAGACGGCCGAGTAACCTCAGCAGCTATCCTTGGCTAGGCAAAGATCTCGAGGCTCCCAACAACCAAAATAAACACCTCAGTCTTCTTCTCAGGGGTGAGAAAGTGGCTAAGGTGCTCTTAAAATTGGAACAGACCAGTGGGCAAAAAATTTAGAGTTTATTGAGAAATCCCGTTTCTCTAAAAAAGCAAAAATGCATGACATAACAACTGCATTATCTCCTAAAAGCAGTGTAGGATGAAAAGGAATTTATTCGCCATAAAATTGAGTAAAGTACTTTTTCCTTTGCTTTTCGAGTTTCGCACAAGAGAATAAAATATGGTTAACCGTAAGTTCATCTCCGAATTCTTCGCAAACAGGTGAATCTTGTTTTGTCAGTAGGAAACAGTGTGTGAGGTGTGTGTCCTATACGAAGACGGCAGATCATCACTTCCTTAAAACATTCCTGGTGGGTGCAGGACTTCCATTAATCTAAAACTAGTTTCACCATGTGCAGTTTATTTACTTCGTTGTTCCAAGCCTTACGATTTCATTGTAATTGCCTTGTACCACTGCTCTTCCAAATTAAGCATCTGTTTTTGAGCCATCTGTATAAAAAGCTGTGCAAGCACCGTATTTTTCCTCGAGTGCAAGAAATTCTTGCATTATATGTTATTGTGGAGCTTGTATTTTGCGCAACTGTACAGGTAAGAGTGAAATCACGGATTTCAGGGAAGTTGTACCATGGCGGAAGTGGATCTCGTCTTCCAGCAATGCCTGGTAATGTGTCAGTATGCTGAGATTTTGGCACATCTCTTCAAAACGCAACAGCAGTGGCCTGGTGCTTCGCGCTTTTTTGTTAAAGAGTATTCTAGATGGGCACTTTGTGACTATTTGGTGACAGATTGTTTAGGTAGTGAAAAAATTTTTAGAATGTATGAACACAATGAGCATCATCTTTGTAAGTGATGGTTCGTTCGTTTTCTACATACAGACTGTTTATGGGCGATGTCCTGTATGCACGAGTGGAAAGACGCAAGCCTAAATTATGTATTGGGCCCCAGTCGTTTAAGATACGATAGTCTCGCTGATCCATACACTATACATCCACAGTCTAGGGTAGAGCGTATGACAGAGAGGTAAATTTGTAAGAGACATGTCCTGTCGGCCCCCCCAGTGTTTTTGCGACAGCACTTTGAGTATGTTCAGGGACCGAGAGGCATTCTTTTTCAACGTGTTTATGTGAGGCAGCAAAGCGAGTTTACTGTCAAATGTTATACCTAGAAATTTATGCTCATTTCTTACGGGTAACTCTATTTCGTTTAGGTGTAGGGTTGGATCTGTCTGCATGCCTCGTTTAATTAAGAAAGGATGGCCACTGCTTTCTGCGGAGAAAAACAGAAGCCATTTTTGTCTGCCCATGTTGTTAGTTTATTTATTCTTAATTGTATTTGCTTTTCGCATGTTGATATGTTGGAGGATGTACCAGCTATCTGGAGATTGTCTACACAGACAAAATACATAACGGACCTTGAAATTATTTTCGTAATAGAAATCATTTTTATAATAAAGAGTGTTGTACTCCATTTTCTTGAATAAAATTCCTACAAAGGGTTGAACCTAGGCAGACATTAAATGAACGGTTAGATAAAAAGTCTTTAAGGCAGTTCACATTCTGCCGCAGATACGCAGTTCCGCCATGTCCTGAATAATCCCAACCCTCCATGTTGTGTCATATGCCTTTTCTAAATCGCGGCGAGAGCTTTGGAACTGTGCATCTAACGAATCCGTTCTTGTTCTTGATACAGGTGTGATTTGCATCAGCTACAGCAATGCAGCCTCAGCTAAGGAGTGTGACCAAGCTGCGGTGAAGCTGATGGAATTGCACGTCCACCAGCGCAATGCATTGACAGGCTTTTCCGCTGATGACACGCCGGGTCTGCGCGGCTGGATAATGCACTTGGACCGACATCTAGCGCCACCATCAGCTACGTCACCACTGTCAGAGAGTATAAAAGCAACTCAAGAGTGGCAGTCGACCAGTGGGCGCGGCGAGAGCTTTGCAACCATGCGTCTACCGAATCCGTTCTTGTTCTTGATGCAGGCCATGATTTGCATCACTTACAGCAATGCAGCCTCAGCTACGAAGACCGACCCAGCTGCGGTGAAGCTGATGGAATTGCACGGCCACCAGCGCAATGCATTGACAGGCTTTTCCGCTGATGACACGCCGGGTCTGCGCGGCTGGATGATGCACTTGGACCGACATCTAGCGCCACCATCCGCTACGTCACCACTGTCAGAGAGTATAAAAGCAACTCAAGAGTGGCAGTCGACCAGTGGGCGCGGCGAGAGCTTTGCAACCATGCGTCTACAGAATCCGTTCTTGTTCTTGATGCAGGTCATGATTTGCATCACTTACAGCAATGCAGCCTCAGCTATGGGAGAGCGACCCAGCTGCGGTGAAGCTGATGGAATTGCACGTCCACCAGCGCAATGCATTGACAGGCTTTTCCGCTGATGACACGCCAGGTCTGTGCAGCTGGACGACGCACTTGGACCGACATCATCGAGTGCCACCATCCACTGCGTCACCACTGTCAGAGAGAATAAAAGCAACTCAAGAGTGGCAGTCAACCAGTGGGCGCGGCGAGAGCTTTGCAACCATGCGTCTAGAGAATCCGTTATTGTACTTGATGCAGGTCATGATTTGCATCACTTACAGCAATGTGGCCTCAGCTACGGAGAGAGACCCAGCTGCGGTGAAGCTAATGGAATTGCACGGCCACCAGCGCAATGCATCGACAGGCTTTTCCGCTGATGACACGCCAGGTCTGTGCAGCTGGACGATGCACTTGGACAGACATCGAGTGCCACCATCCGCTACGTCACCACTGTCAGCGAGTATAAAAAGCAACTCAAGAGCAGCAGTCGACCAGTGGGCGCGGAGAGAGCTTTGCAACCATGCGTCTACAGAATCCGTTATTGTACTTGATGCAGGTCATGATTTGCATCACTTACAGCAATGCAGCCTCAGCTATGGAGAGCGACCCAGCTGTGGTGAAGCTGATGGAATTGCACGGCCACCAGCACAATGCATCGACAGGCTTTTCCGCTGATGACACGCCAGGTCTGTGCAGCTGGACGACGCACTTGGACCGACATCATCGAGTGCCACCATCCACTACGTCACCACTGTCAGAGAGAATAAAAGCAACTCAAGAGTGGCAGTCGACCAGTGGGCGCGGCGAGAGCTTTGCAACCATGCGTCTACAGAATCCGTTATTGTACTTGATGCAGGTCATGATTTGCATCACTTACAACAATGCAGCCTCAGCTACGGAGAGAGACCCAGCTGCGGTGAAGCTAATGGAATTGCACGGCCACCAGCGCAATGCATCGACAGGCTTTTCCGCTGATGACACGCCAGGTCTGTGCAGCTGGTTGACGCACTTGGACCGACATCATCGAGCGCCACCATCCGCTACGTCACCACTGTCAGAGAGTATAAAAGCAACTCAAGAGTGGCAGTCGACCAGTGGGTGTAACATGAGCTTCGGAACCATGCGTCTAAAGAATCCGTTCTAGTTCTTGATACAGGTGAGAGACTACCACCATGATTCTGGCTATAGTAGTGACGATGTGTGTCTTTTGCTTTTGCCATGCCGACGGCCGTTTATTGATGCGTTAAAAAATTGTACCATTGTTTTGTTGACTCACTATTTTCCTGCGGGGACGTTGAATTGAATTCAGGCCCCTCTACCGAAATCATGCCGCAAAACAATTATGGACGACTTGCGAGAGCATAAAGAAAGTGTGGCCATAACAAACTGGCGCCTAGATGAAAGCATTAAGTTAGCTTCCATTGACCGAAAAGTGGAGGATATTTCGACAACTGTTAAGACCTACACCGTCAACGTAGACGACCGGCAGAAAACCGTCAACAGCCTACTGTTAAAAGTAGATGACCTTGAAAACCGAAGCCGAAGGAAGAATTTAATACTGTATGGTTTACCAGAAACAACAGAAGAACCATCCCGATCTTTGGAGCAAGTGGTTTTGAGAAAAATCTTCGACAACATAGTAACAGTTACAAATGTGTCAACTGAGCGCATGCATTGCATAGGGAAGCCTAAGGACGACAAATGCCGCCCTGTAATATTCAGGCTTGTAAACTACGGAGAGAAATTAAAAATACTGAAAGAGTGTAAAGCTTTCAAAAACATTCCATACAGCATTTCAGAGGACTTCTCTCCTAGGATCCAATCAATAAGAAGAAGGGTTTTGGACCTGGACAAAAGAAAACCGAGACACAGGCGACAACGTATTTCTATCCTTCGACAAGGTTAGAATGAATGGCAATATTTTCAGATGGGACAAGGTATTGGACAGGGCAGTTCCCTCAGCAACAAATTGACATACCCGGTCTATTTGCAGTCAAAAACAGCACAAAAGTAAAACTAAATCTCATTTGTTAGGATTACCCCACGTCTTCAGTCCGCTAACTGTTTTAAATGTTGACACTCGGAGCATTGTGAACAAGTCTGATGACCTTGAAAGCCTACTTATTAGTTACAATCCTGACACCACGCTTCTAATGGAAACATTGCTTCATGATGCTCATACAACATAATTCGCCCCGACCGTGGCTCGAGAGGGGGGTGGTGTCGCGACCATAATAAATAAGGGTATCCCATTCACATCCATTCCACAGTTCTGCTGAAATGGTTTGGATTCTAGTGCTTTCTTTCAAATGTAACATTCTTATTGGTGTAGTACACAGGCCTCCGAACGCAGATATCTCAATTTTGGAATCGCTGCTCGATTTTCTTTAGGCCCATAGTAAATAAACACTATTCTCATATTCTCTTATGCAGCGACTTTAATGTACGATGATCAACTGGGACGATCTCTGTGCTCGGCATTCTTGTCAGGACGCTGAAGTGAAGTGCTGCCCGATTTGCGTTTTCTTTTAATCTAAAACAAGTAGTAGGTACATCTACACGTGTTACTACAAGCTCAAGAACTACCCTCGAGCTTGTTCTTATCTCTGACGCAGTCAGTGAAACAGGATTTACTGTAGAAGTTTTACCAGGTATATCAGATCATGAAGTGATCCTGCTTAAAAGCAATCTACAGCAAAAAGTTATCCGTTGTCCAGACAAAGGATTCTTGGATTTTAGGAAAGAAACTGATGAAAGTGTACTGGACTACTTAGAACAAGATTTCAACACTTTTCTTCTAAAATCAATTCAAGGTGTATTCAGTGTCAATGATTTATGGTTGCATTTTAAAGACACAGTGCAGGAATGTATGCACAGGTACATTCCAACAAAAAGCAAGAGAATGGCCTGCAATAACCCTTGGATCACTCGTGACATACTGCAGCTAAAGTGCCACTTAAAACGCCCTGCCACGCTCCAATAGTTGGCGTCGATCGTTGTGTGCTACCGTCAATGCGTACCGAACTTAGGAAAAAAATAAAAAATTCAAAGTACCATTTTTTCAATGTTAAGCTACACCATTTTTTTTTAACGCCCCAAGAAAGTTATGGATGCACATTAGATTGAATGATGCCGAGAACAGGGATAACTATAATACTGCGGAGGTGTTCAACGAGTACTTTGCTTCGGTATCTCTGCGCGGCACTGACAAAAGTCTAGAATTTTCAGGCTCTGGCTGCGAACTTACAGACTTTTTTGTTTCCGAAAAAGGTATTAGATACATTTAGTATAGTGTATGAGTGCTTATGTGCGTTATACGCAAGCATTTAGTGGGAGGTTACACTGGAAATCCATGAGCACATTTAGTTTATTGTATGCCAAACCAAACGCAACGATAGCGCTGGCCGCAGTGGCGCCATCTGGTGTTAAAATGTGAAAATATTTTGTGACAATTTTTGCACTTAGCCAAGGTTATCCAAGTCGTAGCACGTAGCTAGCCAGTTCATTACCAGTTCAGTCAAGCCAGGGCCTAATTTCTTTCAGGTAATTGAACCGAGCAAGGGTTTAAAAACGTCATGTTGAGATCTTTCGGACCCTTTTGCCTGCCACCAGAAAGATTGCGCTTGGCTAGGCTATGACTACCTTGTCGTAAAAATCCAAACCAAGCCAATCCACAATCCGCGGTGTCTTGTTAGGGTTAAGAACGACGGAATCGTCACACAGAGTCAAAAATAGGGCAAGTTTATCTGTCTTTCTGCTGTCGGCGAGAGGAGACAAAGCGAATGTCACGTGTACCATTTAAAGGCAATGGTTATGCCTAAAAACCCAATAACATTGACGAATTCTCTCCGAAGCAGGTGACGTGGGCGCCGCCATCTTGACAACGCTGTTTTTCCTAGCGTACGCAAGAGCACGCACGCTAAATTCGAAAAATAGCACACGTAACGCGCACGTACGTTAAACCTCGATGTGAAATAGCGTTTGGCGCATGCACAGTACGAAGGACGCTATCTTATAGCGTTCGCAAAGCCTTTTCACATGTCTGCATACTCTATACTAAAGGTCTCTATTCTTTCGTCCCTATTAAACATAGACAAAGAAATCTGCTGGTCCTGATGACATGCCAAATAATTTTCTTTTAGGTACGCAGTGTGGTGCACAAATTATCTGTTTATAATATTTACCGAAAGTCTAAAGCAAGGTATCCTTCCTTACGATTGGAAAGCAGCAAAGGTAATTCCCATTTATAAGTCCGGAGATACCGTATTTACGCGCATAATTTGCGCACTTTTTATTCAGAAATTAGGTCTCTAAGAAGGGGGTGCGCAAATTACGTGGGGATATCGCGAGCGCGACTTAAAAAATTCCACAAAGGTCATAACGCGCAATATAGGTATAGTGTATGTTGCTGCGTATACGTAAGCACCCGGACCCGCACCCTACGCTGGCCGACCCCCGAAAAAAGTTCGCTCTAAATGAAATGCCCCCCCCCCCCCCCCCCCCCCCAATCCCCCTTGCGGGATGGCATGAAGGTGCAAGCACGAAGCTGAATAAGACGCTAAAACAGCGTCATGGCTTGCGGCTCAGCCAATTGTTTGGTAGTTCTGGATTCCATAAGTTTGCTTTCGCAACTTCGTCCGGGAAAGCAACGGCGAATCAATAAATCAATTATCACACCACACAATTCTTTAACAGTACCGCACGAGCGTCGACCAAACTGCTTGTCGGTGACTTATCACTATTAAACAGCGTGCGCTAACAGGACGTACACAGGAAACTTGGAGACAGATCTCAGCGCTGTGGCTCAACACATTCTAGGGATTTTACCCCCAATGACGCACGCTTTCAAAAAAGCATGTATTAGGCACCTGCAGGGCAATGCCCCCCAGTGCACGTCCCTATGTGGCGCATGAGTCACTTGATGTTCTCTCTCCTGAGTCGGCTGGAGCAGCAGGACAGAAAAGGCCATGTGACACGTGTCATGTGTGTTATGCAGTGATGTGTTCCTTTGCATGCACCAAGGACACGGACACATGCTTTTTGATGGCGCATCTTTTAGTGAGAGATGGCCAAAATTTGCTATGCCTTGTGGGGGCCCTGCGTAGTCCCCTGTGTAGACTTTCCCGCGATGCACCGTGCAGCAGCAGCCTCGCCTCAGGGAGGAGCACATTCCGTTGTTAGTTACATTAACGAGAGAGGGCGCCAGCGTCGCAGCGCGAGAGCCTGCTCGCACGCGGGAGAGGGCAGAAGGTTGTTCGGCGGGGATCGTCGGTGCGAGCAGACATGTCGCTCGCGGCTCCGCTCTTTGCCAGCAGGGCGAGGAAGCAGCGGGAAGACTGGCTCCTGTATCTCGTCTTCTGAATACGCCGGCTCTCGTCCGATCACCGAAGCTAAGCAGCATTGGGCTCGGTCAGTACTTGGGAGGGAGACCACCTGGGAACACCGAGTGCTGATGGCACTTCTTAGCCTGTTATACTTAGTGGCACAGGCAGGGGCCTATTGGTTTATATTCTTTTTCTGGCTGCCCCACCATACTTTTTGTATCTCGTCCTGTCCGGCCTCGGAGTAGATCCCTTGCCTTAGCGCGGGCGAACATTCGCTCGTAACCTTGCTGGTGAGTCGGACGACCTTGATTCATTAGCGTACCTTGTTGCTAGCTGGCGTTATTGTTGCTGTAGCAATAAATGTCTGTTTGTGTCAGCCAATGTGTCATTCCTTTGTTCCGTCAGAGCAAGGCCCGCCGTGGTTGGCGTGTGCTCGGTTGCATATGTGATCACGGGGTGGGGTCTGGCGGATTTGAACTGTGTCAGCAGTGATTAAGTGGGGAGAACGTATTTATCTCTCCACAGCAAACCTCACAGCCTCAGCACAGATGGTAATTGTATTTTTGAAATTTTAAGACCCGATATGACTTGTACTAATGGCTGGATAAAAATCCCTAATTGCGACCAGGCATCAAAATACAATAGCCAAAAATTTAACTGTCAAATATTAGTTAAGCAGCTTGCTGATTAAGAGCATTCAACCACGTAGCTGGTAAGCCCCCCCCCCCCCCCCCCCCCCCTCCCCCCCCCCCCTCCCTCCTTTGACTTGCCATCTTGGCAGCCTCGTCCAGGTTGTCACATGCCAGGATCTTGAGCTTGCTAGTGGCGATTAGGGCTTTGGCCTCGTCCACCTGAGTGCCTGCACAGACCCACCCCAGGTGGGGAGAATAACCCTGCAACTGCCACTCAAGTACAAAATGAGGAATGCACCAACATACAGGCCCACTTAAATGCCACAATAACACGTGCCTCCCGTGGCAATGTTTGGAACGCCAGCAGCAGCATAAGCAGCGTGAGAAACCCTGGTGAAATGCAAATATGCCAGTCACATGACATGCACTTGCAAACGCTGCTAGCACTGAGCGATGGAAGCATCGCACTAGCCAGAAATATATGGCTATGTGTATTTTTAGCTTAAATATAATGAAGTAAATGTTGCCTCACTTCCAAGACACAGAGAGGGTAACATTTATTGAAGAAAACAAAATGATAAAATGTCCCATGTAGGAGGGCCTCCTAGTCCACCAGCCCCCAGGAGGCAGCTTTAGACCGGATCCAGAAAACCAGGGCGATCTGCCTCTTGAGGCTTCCTCCCAAGAGGTTAATGGATAGGGGCACTGCCCAGGGTGCTGGGCACATCCTTATGCAATGACACTGACCCACTTGGATGGCAGCATTAGCTACATTCTGCTGGGGATGTGGGATGAAAAATGGTGACTTGCCTACAATAACTTACGTTGCTGTATCCCACATTCTTCTCACTTTGAGCAAGAATTGCAAGCTAGGCTAGTTGGTTGGTTGACATGTCTGAGTGGTAAACAGCGTGAAAAAACTGACCGCGATGAGCGCTGACTCGCAAGCAAAACTTTGTTGGGATGAAAGGCATTGAACAAAAAAACAACCTTACACTGCGCATGTCCAGGTGTAAAAAAAAACCATGACAATGAGACCATACAATAAAAACAACTTTCAAGTGATATGCTGGCAAAGATAGGTGAATTCTTTCTCATGAAACAAAAGCTTACTGATGCATTGCTCTCCCAATTTTCCTATGTGGACACAATTTCGCGAGATATCTGATCTTGATGCTTGTAGAAAACGCACGTCTTGCAATCCTGGCGAGCAATTTCATTTCACTTTACATTCTCGACAGCGCTCAAGCAATTTTGACCCATACCCTATTTCCATGTTCCTGTAAATGCAAGTTCGAATGCTGGCCAGCTTGGCCTATGCGCACTGTGTTTGCAAGCTAACAGAATGAGACAAACAATGCCAACCTAGCACTGAACATACTTGCAGGTGTGCCGCACCCACACCCACATTTTCTAGCTACCTGATTTCACACTTTTCTTCGCAGTATTTTAGAGACGCGATGTTTGCATTATGAAATTGTTTTTCATTCTATATGCGGACGACCTTGAAACGGAAGCGTCCAGGCATAACGTTTACTTAACTGTTCAAAGAAAAGCGTGAAATGAGGGAGCTAGAAAACCTGGGTGTGGTGTGCAGCACATCTATGAGTATTGTTACGTGCAAGGTTGGCATCGTTTATGCCATTCCACTATCTTGCAACACGCTGTACATAGGCCAAACAGGTCGGTATTTGAATGTGTGCTTGCAGGAACATGAGAGTACCATGGAAATAGGGTATAGGTAAAAATTGGTTGGGCACTGCAGAGAACGTAAAGTGAGATAAGACTCCTCACCAAGATTGCAAGACATGTGCGCGTCTATTTATTTATTTATTACACATACTTCCAAGACCTGTAGGCACAACAGAATGGAGTGGTGAAATTATTATAATCTCTGCAGTTCAGAAGAAAAGAAAAATTAAACTACAAGGCACGTTGAATCTCCATGCTCCATCTCCATCCCAGATGCCTCCACCATCTATGACACAGATTGACAGACTGACCAACTAGCGTACACCAGAATCCTCTCAGAAATTATGCCTGCACCTGCCGTGAAACTGTTCTTCTTCCTTTCCACAAGGCTGCAGCAGGCGCGCTACCCTCCGTTCCACGTGGCTGTGGCAGGTGGGCACAGGCTTCTCTTTTCTACATGTCGGCAGCTGCCGCGAAACCGTTTTTCCCTTTTTCTACTAGGCTGGAGCATGCACATTACCCTCCGTTCTCATGGCTATGGCAGGCATGCACAGGTTTCCCCTTTCCATATGGGGCAGCTGCCGCGAAACCTTTTCCCTCCTTTACACTTAGACTGCAGAACACACACTACCCTCCGCTCCACTTGGCTGCAGCTGGTGCGCACGGGTTTGCCCCTTCTGCATTGCTGCAACAAAACATTTTCCACCATTCGAGTAGGCTGCAGCATGCACGCTACCCCCTGAGCAGCTGGCCTGCTCGGGTTTCTCCTTTACACATGGCTGCAGTTGCCACGAAACTGTTTTGCATCCCTTCCACTAGGCTGCAGTAGCCCCGCTACCCTCCGTTCCACTTGGCTACAGCAGGCCTGCACGGGTTTCCCTTTTCCACATGACTGCTGCTGCCGCGAAACCGTTTTGCCACCTTTTCACTAGGCTGCAGCAGGCGCGCTACCTCCATTCCACCTGGCTACAGCCGCCTGCACAAGTTGCTCCTTTCCACCACTGCTCCTGCTGCGAAACAGTTTTGCCTACTTTCCACCAGGCTGCAGCATGTGTGCTACCCTCTGTTCCACTTGGCTGCAGCTGCCCTGCATGGGTTTCTTCTTTCCACATGGCTGCTGCTGCTGTGAAACCGTTTCGCCTCATTTCCACTAGGCTGCAGCATGCGCGCTACCTCCATTCCACCTGGCCACAGCCGGTCTGCACGGGTTGCTCCTTTCCACCACTGCTCCTGCTGCGAAACAGTTTTGCCTCCTTTCCACTAGGCCGCAGCATGTGTGCTACCCTCCGTTCCACTTGGCTGCAGCTGCCCTGCATGGGTTTCTTCTTTCCACATGGCTGCTGCTGCTGTGAAACCGTTTTGCCTCCTTTCCACTAGGCTGCAGCAGGCGCGCTACCTCCATTCCACCTGGCTACAGCCGGCCTGCACGGGTTGCACCTTTCCACCACTGCTCCTGCTGCGAAACAGTTTTGCCTCCTTTCCACTAGGCCGCAGCATGTGTGCTACCCACCGTTCCACTTGGCTGCAGCTGCCCTGCATGGGTTTCTTCTTTCCACATGGCTGCTGCTGCTGCTGTGAAACCGTTTTGCCTCCTTTCCACTAGGCTGCAGCATGCGCGCTACCTCCATTCCACCTGGCTACAGCCGGCCTGCACGGGTTGCTCCTTTCCACTACTGCTCCTGCTGCGAAACAGTTTTGCCTCCTTTCCACTAGTCCGCAACATGTGTGCTACCCTCCGTTCCACTTGGCTGCAGCTGCCGTGCATGGGTTTCTTCTTTCCACATGGCTGCTGCTGCTGCTGTGAAACCGTTTTTGCCTCCTTTCCACTAGGCTGCAGCATGCGCGCTGGCTACAGCCGGCCTGCATGGGTTGCTCCTTTCCACCACTGCTCCTGCTGCGAAACAGTTTTGCCTCCTTTCCACTAGTCCGCAGCATGTGTGCTACCCTCTGCTCCACATGGCTTCTGCTGCTGTGAAACCGTATTGCCTCCTTTCCACTAAGCTGCAGCAGGCGCGCTACCTCCATTCCACCTGGCTACAGCCGGCCTGCACGGGTTGCACCTTTCCACCACTGCTCCTGCTGCGAAACAGTTTTGCCTCCTTTCCACTAGGCCGCAGCATGTGCGCTACCCTCTGTTCCACTTGGCTGCAGCTGCCCTGCATGGGCTTCTTCTTTCCACATGGCTGCTGTGAAACCGTTTTGCCTCCTTTCCACTAGGCTGCAGCAGGCGCGCTACCTCCATTCCACCTGGCTAAAGCCGGCCTGCACGGGTTGCTCCTTTCCACCACTGCGCCTGCTGCGAAACAGTTTTGCCTCCTTTCCACCAGGCTGCAGCATGTGCGCTAACCTCCGTTCCACTTGGCTGCAGCTGCCCTGCATGGGATTCTTCTTTCCATATGGCTGCTGCAGCTGTGAAACCGTATTGCCTCCTTTCCACTAGGCTGCAGCAGGCGCGCTACCTCCATTCCACCTGGCTACAGCCGGCCTGCACGGGTTGCTCCTTTCCACCACTGCTCCTGCTGCGAAACAGTTTTGCCTCCTTTCCACTAGGCCGCAGCATGTGTGCTACCCTCCGTTCCACTTGGCTGCAGCTGCCCTGCATGGGTTTCTTCTTTCCACATGGCTGCTGCTGCTGCTGTGAAACCGTTTTGCCTCCTTCCCACTAGGCTGCAGCATGCGCGCTACCTGCATTCCACCTGGCTACAGCCGGCCTGCACGGGTTGCTCCTTTCCACCACTGCTCCTGCTGCGAAACAGTTTTGCCTCCTTTCCAATAGTCCGCAGCATGAGTGCTACCCTCCGTTCCACTTGGCTGCAGCTGCCCTGCATGGGTTTCTTCTTTCCACATGGCTGCTGCTGCTGTGAAACCGTTTTGCCTCCTTTCCACTAGGCTGCAGCATGCGTGCTGGCTACAGCCGGCCTGCACGGGTTGCTCCTTTCCACCACTGCTCCTGCTGCGAAAGTTTTGCCTCCTTTCCACTAGGCCGCAGCATGTGTGCTACCCTCCGCTCCACATGGCTGCTGCTGCTGCTGCTGCTGCTGTGATACCGTTATGCTTCCTTTCCACTAGGCTGCAGCAGGCGCGCTACCTCCATTCCACCTGGCTACAGCCGGCCTGCACGGGTTGCTCCTTTCCACCACTGCTCCTGCTGCGAAACAGTTCTGCCTCCTTTCCACTAGGCCGCAGCATGTGTGCTACCCTCCGTTCCACTTGGCTGCAGCTGCCCTCCATGGGTTTCTTTCCACATGGCTGCTGCTGCTGCTGTGAAACCGTTTTTGCCTCCTTTCCACTAGGCTGCAGCAGGCGCACTACCTTCATTCCACCTGGCTACAGCCGGCCTGCACGGGTTGCTCCTTTCCACTAGTCCGCAGCATGTGTGCTACCCTCCGTTCCACTTGGCTGCAGCTGCCCTGCATGGGTTTCTTCTTTCCACATGGCTGCTGCTGCTGCTGTGAAACCGTTTTGCCTCCTTTCCACTAGGCGGCAGCAAGCGCGCTACCTCCGTTCTACCTGGCTACGGCCGGCCTGCACGGGTTGCTCCTTTCCACCACTGCTCCTGCTGCGAAACAGTTTTGCCTCCTTTCCACTAGGCCGCAGCATGTGTGCTACCCTCCGTTCCACTTGGCTGCAGCTGCCCTGCATGGGTTTCTTCTTTTCACATGGCTGCTGCTGCCACGAAACCCTTTTGCCACCTTTCCACTAGGCTGCAGCAGGCGCGCTACTTCCATTCCACCTGGCTACAGCCGGCCTGCACGGGTTGCTCCTTTCCACCACTGCTCCTGCTGCGAAACAGTTTTGCCTCCTTTCCACTAGGCCGCAGCATGTGTGCTACCCTCCGTTCCACTTGGCTGCAGCTGCCCTGCATGGGTTTCTTCTTTCCACATGGCTGCTGCTGCTGCTGTGAAACCGTTTTGCCTCATTTCCACTAGGCTGCAGCATGCGCGCTACCTCCATTCCACCTGGCCACAGCCGGTCTGCACGGGTTGCTCCTTTCCACCACTGCTCCTGCTGCGAAACAGTTTTGCCTCCTTTCCACTAGGCCGCAGCATGTGTGCTACCCTCCGTTCCACTTGGCTGCAGCTGCCCTGCATGGGTTTCTTCTTTCCACATGGCTGCTGCTGCTGTGAAACCGTTTTGCCTCCTTTCCACTAGGCTGCAGCAGGCGCGCTACCTCCATTCCACCTGGCTACAGCCGGCCTGCACGGGTTGCACCTTTCCACCACTGCTCCTGCTGCGAAACAGTTTTGCCTCCTTTCCACTAGGCCGCAGCATGTGTGCTACCCACCGTTCCACTTGGCTGCAGCTGCCCTGCATGGGTTTCTTCTTTCCACATGGCTGCTGCTGCTGCTGTGAAACCGTTTTGCCTCCTTTCCACTAGGCTGCAGCATGCGCGCTACCTCCATTCCACCTGGCTACAGCCGGCCTGCACGGGTTGCTCCTTTCCACTACTGCTCCTGCTGCGAAACAGTTTTGCCTCCTTTCCACTAGTCCGCAACATGTGTGCTACCCTCCGTTCCACTTGGCTGCAGCTGCCGTGCATGGGTTTCTTCTTTCCACATGGCTGCTGCTGCTGCTGTGAAACCGTTTTTGCCTCCTTTCCACTAGGCTGCAGCATGCGCGCTGGCTACAGCCGGCCTGCACGGGTTGCTCCTTTCCACCACTGCTCCTGCTGCGAAACAGTTTTGCCTCCTTTCCACTAGTCCGCAGCATGTGTGCTACCCTCTGCTCCACATGGCTGCTGCTGCTGTGAAACCGTATTGCCTCCTTTCCACTAAGCTGCAGCAGGCGCGCTACCTCCATTCCACCTGGCTACAGCCGGCCTGCACGGGTTGCACCTTTCCACCACTGCTCCTGCTGCGAAACAGTTTTGCCTCCTTTCCACTAGGCCGCAGCATGTGCGCTACCCTCTGTTCCACTTGGCTGCAGCTGCCCTGCATGGGCTTCTTCTTTCCACATGGCTGCTGTGAAACCGTTTTGCCTCCTTTCCACTAGGCTGCAGCAGGCGCGCTACCTCCATTCCACCTGGCTAAAGCCGGCCTGCACGGGTTGCTCCTTTCCACCACTGCGCCTGCTGCGAAACAGTTTTGCCTCCTTTCCACCAGGCTGCAGCATGTGCGCTAACCTCCGTTCCACTTGGCTGCAGCTGCCCTGCATGGGATTCTTCTTTCCATATGGCTGCTGCAGCTGTGAAACCGTATTGCCTCCTTTCCACTAGGCTGCAGCAGGCGCGCTACCTCCATTCCACCTGGCTACAGCCGGCCTGCACGGGTTGCTCCTTTCCACCACTGCTCCTGCTGCGAAACAGTTTTGCCTCCTTTCCACTAGGCCGCAGCATGTGTGCTACCCTCCGTTCCACTTGGCTGCAGCTGCCCTGCATGGGTTTCTTCTTTCCACATGGCTGCTGCTGCTGCTGTGAAACCGTTTTGCCTCCTTCCCACTAGGCTGCAGCATGCGCGCTACCTGCATTCCACCTGGCTACAGCCGGCCTGCACGGGTTGCTCCTTTCCACCACTGCTCCTGCTGCGAAACAGTTTTGCCTCCTTTCCAATAGTCCGCAGCATGAGTGCTACCCTCCGTTCCACTTGGCTGCAGCTGCCCTGCATGGGTTTCTTCTTTCCACATGGCTGCTGCTGCTGTGAAACCGTTTTGCCTCCTTTCCACTAGGCTGCAGCATGCGTGCTGGCTACAGCCGGCCTGCACGGGTTGCTCCTTTCCACCACTGCTCCTGCTGCGAAAGTTTTGCCTCCTTTCCACTAGGCCGCAGCATGTGTGCTACCCTCCGCTCCACATGGCTGCTGCTGCTGCTGCTGCTGTGATACCGTTATGCTTCCTTTCCACTAGGCTGCAGCAGGCGCGCTACCTCCATTCCACCTGGCTACAGCCGGCCTGCACGGGTTGCTCCTTTCCACCACTGCTCCTGCTGCGAAACAGTTCTGCCTCCTTTCCACTAGGCCGCAGCATGTGTGCTACCCTCCGTTCCACTTGGCTGCAGCTGCCCTCCATGGGTTTCTTTCCACATGGCTGCTGCTGCTGCTGTGAAACCGTTTTTGCCTCCTTTCCACTAGGCTGCAGCAGGCGCACTACCTTCATTCCACCTGGCTACAGCCGGCCTGCACGGGTTGCTCCTTTCCACTAGTCCGCAGCATGTGTGCTACCCTCCGTTCCACTTGGCTGCAGCTGCCCTGCATGGGTTTCTTCTTTCCACATGGCTGCTGCTGCTGCTGTGAAACCGTTTTGCCTCCTTTCCACTAGGCGGCAGCAAGCGCGCTACCTCCGTTCTACCTGGCTACGGCCGGCCTGCACGGGTTGCTCCTTTCCACCACTGCTCCTGCTGCGAAACAGTTTTGCCTCCTTTCCACTAGGCCGCAGCATGTGTGCTACCCTCCGTTCCACTTGGCTGCAGCTGCCCTGCATGGGTTTCTTCTTTTCACATGGCTGCTGCTGCCACGAAACCCTTTTGCCACCTTTCCACTAGGCTGCAGCAGGCGCGCTACCTCCATTCCACCTGGCTACAGCCGGCCTGCACGGGTTGCTCCTTTCCACCACTGCTCCTGCTGCGAAACAGTTTTGCCTCCTTTCCACTAGGCCGCAGCATGTGTGCTACCCTCCGTTCCACTTGGCTGCAGCTGCCCTGCATGGGTTTCTTCTTTCCACATGGCTGCTGCTGCTGCTGTGAAACCGTTTTGCCTCCTTTCCACTAGGCTGCAGCATGCGCGCTACCTGCAATCCACCTGGCTACAGCCGGCCTGCACGGGTTGCTCCTTTCCACCACTGCTCCTGCTGCGAAGCAGTTTTGCCTCCTTTCCACTAGTCCGCAGCATGTGTGCTACCCCCCGTTCCACTTGGCTGCAGCTGCCCTCCATGGGTTTCTTTCCACATGGCTGCTGCTGCTGCTGCTGTGAAACCGTTTTGCCTCCTTTCCACTAGGCTGCAGCAGGCGCACTACCTTCATTCCACCTGGCTACAGCCGGCCTGCACGGGTTGCTCCTTTCCACTAGTCCGCAGCATGTGTGCTACCCTCCGTTCCACTTGGCTGCAGCTGCCCTGCATGGGTTTCTTCTTTCCACATGGCTGCTGCTGTGAAACCGTTTTGCCTCCTTTCCACTAGGCTGCAGCAAGCGCGCTACCTCCGTTCTACCTGGCTAGAGCCGGCCTGCACGGGTTGCTCCTTTCTGCCACTGCTCCTGCTGCGAAACAGTTTTGCCTCCTTTCCAACAGGCCGCAGCATGTGTGCTACCCTCCGCGTTCCACTTGGCTGCAGCTGCCCTGAATGGGTTTCTTCTTTCCATATGGCTGCTGCTGCTGCTGTGAAACCGTTTTACCTCCTTTCCACTAGGCGGCAGCAAGCGCGCTACCTCCGTTCTACCTGGCTACGGCCGGCCTGCACGGGTTGCTCCTTTCCACCACTGCTCCTGCTGCGAAACAGTTTTGCCTCCTTTCCACTAGGCCGCAGCATGTGTGCTACCCTCCGTTCCACTTGGCTGCAGCTGCCCTGCATGGGTTTCTTCTTTTCACATGGCTGCTGCTGCCACGAAACCCTTTTGCCACCTTTCCACTAGGCTGCAGCAGGCGCGCTACCTCCATTCCACCTGGCTACATCCGGCCTGCACGGGTTGCTCCTTTCCACCACTGCTCCTGCTGCGAAACAGTTTTGCCTCCTTTCCAATAGTCCGCAGCATGAGTGCTACCCTCCGTTCCACTTGGCTGCAGCTGCCCTGCATGGGTTTCTTCTTTCCACATGGCTGCTGCTGCTGTGAAACCGTTTTGCCTCCTTTCCACTAGGCTGCAGCATGCGTGCTGGCTACAGCCGGCCTGCACGGGTTGCTCCTTTCCACCACTGCTCCTGCTGCGAAAGTTTTGCCTCCTTTCCACTAGGCCGCAGCATGTGTGCTACCCTCCGCTCCACATGGCTGCTGCTGCTGCTGCTGCTGCTGTGATACCGTTATGCTTCCTTTCCACTAGGCTGCAGCAGGCGCGCTACCTCCATTCCACCTGGCTACAGCCGGCCTGCACGGGTTGCTCCTTTCCACCACTGCTCCTGCTGCGAAACAGTTTTGCCTCCTTTCCACTAGGCCGCAGCATGTGTGCTACCCTCCGTTCCACTTGGCTGCAGCTGCCCTCCATGGGTTTCTTTCCACATGGCTGCTGCTGCTGCTGTGAAACCGTTTTGCCTCCTTTCCACTAGGCTGCAGCAGGCGCACTACCTTCATTCCACCTGGCTACATCCGGCCTGCACGGGTTGCTCCTTTCCACTAGTCCGCAGCATGTGTGCTACCCTCCGTTCCACTTGGCTGCAGCTGCCCTGCATGGGTTTCTTCTTTCCACATGGCTGCTGCTGCTGCTGTGAAACCGTTTTGCCTCCTTTCCACTAGGCTGCAGCAAGCGCGCTACCTCCGTTCTACCTGTCTAGAGCCGGCCTGCACGGGTTGCTCCTTTCTGCCACTGCTCCTGCTGCGAAACAGTTTTGCCTACTTTCCACCAGGCTGCAGCATGTGTGCTACCCTCCGCGTTCCACTTGGCTGCAGCTGCCCTGAATGGGTTTCTTCTTTCCATATGGCTGCTGCTGCTGCTGTGAAACCGTTTTGCCTCCTTTCCACTAGGCGGCAGCAAGCGCGCTACCTCCGTTCTACCTGGCTACGGCCGGCCTGCATGGGTTGCTCCTTCCCACCACTGCTCCTGCTGCGAAACAGTTTTGCCTCCTTTCCACTAGGCCGCAGCATGTGTGCTACCCTCCGTTCCACTTGGCTGCAGCTGCCCTGCATGGGTTTCTTCTTTTCACATGGCTGCTGCTGCCACGAAACCCTTTTGCCACCTTTCCACCTGGCTACAGCCGGCCTGCACGGGTTGCTCCTTTCCACGAATACTCCTGCTGCGAAGCAGTTTTGCCTCCTTTCCACTAGGCAGCAGCATGTGTGCTACCCTCCGTTCCACTTGGCTGCAGCTGCCCTGCATGGGCTTCTTCTTTCCACATGGCCGCTGCTGCAGTGAAACCATTTTGCCTCCTTTCCACTAGGCTGCAGCATGCGCGCTACACTCTGTTCCACTTGGCTGCAGCAGCCGCGAAATTGGTTTGCACATTTTGCACCAGGCTGCTGCAGGCACGCTGCCCTCCATTTCACCTGGTTGCAGCTGGCATGCACCAGTGTCTCCTTTCTGCGCGGAGGTGCCGCGAAACTGGTTTTTCTCTTCACCAGGACACTTAACAGTTTTTTCCTTAGTGACCGACCTAGCGCTAACACGAAAAGGAAAGGAGAATTTACCTCTCTCCACTTCACTGCCCACAACCTATCATCCTCTCTTTCCTTCTCTAACATGCATTTCCCTCTTCTCTGAAAGTGGAGCGGGGATACCTCTCTCCATTTTGCCGCCTGCCAACTGTGGCAGCTGGAGGCTTCAACAGGGCACACATTGTATTTGCTCAAACTTAGGCCAGGCATGATTCCAAGCCAACACTGGTATGTTGAAGGGCAAATAAAAAATTCTAAGGACGGTTACGATACTCTGCAATGTGAAGTTTGAGCATAGCCTCTGTAGGTGCTTTTATTTTGCGATATATTGAGGTGAAGAATTCGAGAGATACATGTATGTATGTACAGTTGGAAAACAGTTTCATTTTCTACGGACACTCTTTTGAGTAACACTCCTCTCCTCATTGTATTGAAAGTGGCTTTGGGATCGAAGAAATGGATGAAGACCTTGAACCTGCTGCACCAATGCAATGCTCATAAGCAGATGGTTTATACTAGTAAGACAAAGTTGTGGGTGGCGTGGCTGACGCAGACAATCTATTGAGTGCAGCACATTTCATAGCACCAGCTGCCAATAGAGCGTGGTGTGACTGCGAGGAAGCAGCGCATCGGTGCGCGTGCCGCTGCAGACAAACCTCGCCTCCTCTAGGCATTTACCGTCATCCATCCCCACATGTGGTGGGGATGGATGACGAGGTGCACCACTTTGGCGCCATCTATGAGTGAGTGGCGGTACTTTTGTTCGCCCAGCACAATCGGTCTCTCCTCCCCTTCCCCTTGCGCTCGGTGACACCGACGACGATGCGAATCAATCCACGAATGAGAGCACAAAAGCTGTGCTCTAAAAAAATAAACTTGAATGAAGCTGGGCAAAAAAACATTTGAGTAAGGCATTTAAAAAACGGAGAGTTGAGCTAGTTGGTACATACTGCTGGGCTTTTGGTGTTGCGCACGCGCTCCTGGTTGTCAAAGGAGTATATTTTGCGTGTTTTTTCTAATAAACTTTCAGTTGATAGTCAGCGCCAGTCCTGCTGTCTCTTTTTTTTCTTTGTCTCTCGTCTCAGCGCTCTTATTCCCAGCAAATGGAATTTATTTCCATCAACCTGCTCTCACTCACTTGTCCTCACCTTGACTGACCTCCTTATCACTGCCTTCTTCGTACAGTGCACAATCTTCTGTGCCGTCTAGTGCATTGAAAATTCTGCAATTTCGGAGCAAGCGCACAACAAAGCTTTCCGGGATGTCATCAGCAATCCAGCTAGCAACAACTTTCCGCGTCGTGCGCTTGATGTGGGCTGTTGGAGTTAGCTCCTGCGTTTCACTGGTCCCGTGAAATGCTTTGCTCTCTTGCCAGCTTTCTTGCTTTGCCCTGTAGCAGATCTATGGTCAATGGAAGGGCCACTAACTTCCGCAATTTCACTAACTCTGCCAATGCTGAGTCCATTTCAGAATTGCAGCCTTCCTCTGGGCCTGTGAAGGCCCTCCTCGTTGCGGCACAAGTGAAAAGCTCATCACGCTGCCCCTTGAATGGCAAACATTCTTCAGTGAGCACAACTTTTCACTTGAAGGCGGCACTATAATGACATTGTCTGCTTGATGCCATGATGTTGATGAAAAGTCAAGCGTGAAAAACTTGCACTGCTGCGGAACATGCCCACACCATTACATGAAAAGAAAATGAGCTAAAAGTGGCACGTAATGCTCGTGTGGGTTTTTATAGACATCAGCTACGGATATTAGCAGCTACTGGGCCGTTTTCTGTCGACATTCTGGGGGGGGCACCACACGTATGCAATTTTTTCACTTTTATGCGCTGTTGTCGTATTTTATAAATACAATGACAGAATCCTTGAATCTAAGTTGACCTAAGAGTTTGATATCTCGTGTTCTTAAAGAAGCCACCGGCCTAGATTCGAATAATTACGGTAACAGCTTTTTTGCTAGTGACTCAACTAGTGCTCGCCAACCATGGCAGCTGGAGGCTCCACCCCCAGACAGGACGGCTTTTTAACTAGTGAGGCGTCAAGTGCTAGTACACCAAAAGTGCAAAGATAGTGCATTGCACTTGGCACACTAGGAATGACGCATCCTGCCAGGGTCATGACACTGCGTTTCTCAGCACATGCACATATGGCTGAGTTCAGAATTGGACGTACCTTGCAGTCTGACCACGATGGGAATCTTGAGGTCTAGTGTCTCAGCTGCCTGGATGACACCCTCTGCGATGATGTCACACCGCATGATGCCACCAAAGATGTTCACCAGGATGGCCTGGACCTGCAACGTGTTGCATGTTGCAGGCTGATTGTGCAAAGGCCACATTTGCACACAAGGCTGACCCTCCACACCAGGGATGGGAAGAGCCATGCTGAAGCAGAAAGTGCAGTGGAAATTTCTCTGTGCATCAAAGGGCGTTGCATAGTGGCTGTTGCATGAGAGGCCCCATTAAACAAACAGTGATAAAGTGAATTACTGAATAAAATGTTTGGTCACTCGCCTTCTGATCGGAGGTGATGAGCCGGAAGGCCTCAGTGACTTGCTTGGCTGTGGCACCTCCGCCCACATCCAAAAAGTTAGCTGGGCTGCCACCATGTAGCTTGATAATGTCCATGGTTGCCATGGCCAGCCCCGCACCGTTCACTGCAGGGGATCCATAGCAACCACAGTCATAACTTGGTTCCTTTCGTCTTATCTGCTGGATGCCCTGATCAGCTTCAATTGGTTTACGGTTTATGAGGGTTTAAGAGGAGATGCGGGTGAAAAAAACCGCGATTTTTTTCGAAAAAGTCGATTTTGTTTTTTCTTGCGTAAAAGCGTGTGCTATAACAATGGAATAAAAGAGAAACGAGGGGAAACTACATTATGGATGACAATGCGACGTCAGCGGTGTGTATAGATCCAATGAAATGAATAAATCAACGCATAAATGTAATGACGGACAGTGGCTGCAGTCACAACCCACACATTTTGTTTAAGGTTTAGGGGGTTTAATGTCCCAAAGTGACTCAGGCTATGAGAGACGCTGTAGTGAAGGGCTCCGGAAATTTCGACCACCTGGGATTCTTAAACGTGCACTGACATCGTACAGTAGCTGGGCCTCTAGAATTTCGCCTCTATCGAAATCTGACCGCCGCGGCCGGGATCGAACCCGCGTCTTTTGGGCCAGCAGCCGAGTGCCATAACCACAGAGCCACCGTGGTGGCCATTGTACACCCCAACTATAACCAAATATGGCGTAACATAGGGTGGTTAGCCACACAAGATTAACCCTAGCCACTAGGAAAAAAGGAAAAACAAAAAGGAAGAAAGAGGTAGGACAGCTGTACATAAAAAATACGAAAGAGAAAGATTTTTTCTTTTATTTTATTCAAGACATTCCATTAAATGGGCCGTGAAGCTGTGTGGTTCAATGTTGCGGCTCGGAGAGTAAGAGCTTTCGCTCCGCAGAAGCAGGGGTCATGAAACACAATTTCAGTAGTTTTGCCTGCTGCTTGAATAGAGTGAGTTATAGTGATGCTATTAACATCAGTTGTAGGGCGTACATTCTGGTTCTCAATATTTTAATCGGCTCGCAAAAACAAATTCATGATGCTGATGATGTCAACACACAGTAGTGGTTTTATTGCAAAAGCAATACTGCTCGAGGTTTCCGCTCTTGGCCGTCGTCCCGGAGAATCCACCATTGACCTTTAGCGTGACCTATGTGTGACATCATACCAGCTGTGGAAAAGCGGGGCCCCAACTCGGCTCGTCGCGATCGTCCCAGCGAATCCTCCATGCTGCAGCTGCGCGACGCTGCCGCGAGGGGCGCTCGCTGTACATGACGTCATGCCAGCTGTGGAAAAGCGGCGCCACCCCCCCCCCCCCCCTTCCCCCAGCTTGTCGCGATCGTCCCAGCGAATCCTCCACGCGCCGCTGCCTTGGGGGAGGCGCTCGCTCTACGTGACGTCATGCCAGCTGTGGAAAAGCGGCCCCCCAACTCGGCTCGTCGCATCTATGTCGGATCATGTGTATAAGGTGAAGCTGCAACGATGTGCTGCAGCTAAGAAGCGGCGGCGTGCGGAAGAAACGAATGAAGAGCGGGAACGTTTAGCTAAACGGCGTGCATGTTATGCAGCCAGGCGAATGCGTTGAACATCTCTTGATATGGGTGCATCTACAAGTATCATGCATGCTCTCAATGCTGACGTGACTTTGGCGACACCTGATCTGGAACGACAGAACGAAGCGAGGAAGAGACAACGTGCTCAAGAGACGCCATAAGAACGCTCCACACGACTCGAGAAACGTTGTAACAAAGATGCGGCTAGAAGTCGTGCCACGTCCCGGAATGACCCCAACTGTGGAAGAGACCGCTTTGAGTTTAGGACAGCGTCAGAATGAGACAAAACGAAGCGTTCGCAATTCATCTTGGGTTAACCAGAGCTAAACCACGCCCAATTTTCTAGCAGTGGATATGACATCATTGGGTGGGAACTTGATGAGTGGACAAACAGTAAATATACTGCAAATCATGCTAATAAATGAAGATATGCTTTGTCACGTTTTTGTGCTTTACATTACATCAACAAAACCAACACGCTAGCCTTAGGTAAAAGCACTGCAAAGCAAGTAAAACAACAAAGCACCATCAGAGCCTCTAGCTACTGTTTTGCATCCAAGGACTGCACCTCTATGTACACGTCTATGAGCTAATAACAACTCTCTATGTACCTGAGAACGGCTTGGCGGAATAAAATCTGATCGAGCCATTGCCTTCTACAAGCGTTCGTTTAGGCCCAAGGAATGGCGCCAAGAAAATGGCCATTCGTTTCACCTTTACCAGTGCACATTGTCAGCTTCACTGGGCGGCGGCGCCAGATGGCGTCACGTTCCCGTCAACAGCATGCGTGCCTTGCTCGCCGTGACCAATCAGCGCGTTAGTAGTGGCGGGCCATGGTACGTGGTAAGCAGCAGCGATATGCTGCCATAAAGTATCTGCTAGTATCCTGCGCAGGTTGTCACTTCGCTGCAATGTCTCGCGCTCGAGTACTGTTAAGTCAGGGAAGGCCATTGATCAACATTCCCTTTTGCGCCGTCGACGTGACAATGAAGCATCGCTGGTCTAGCTGGGTGTCCATGTCGTTGTAACCATAGAAATGATGCTGCCAGCCTTGGTAGGAACAACAGGTAACCATGGTGTGCAAACTTCATTCCACGACATGCTCAGATAGGCTGCTTTGATTGGTCCCACCCAATGGCGTCATTGGGGGAGTGAAATGGGAATGGGAAGTACCGCAAAAATCGAGTTGAGGGCAGCATTTTGCCTGCTTGTTTTTAAATATTTGTTCATTGAAAATTTTAGAATGATGGCTCGTGGGGCAAGCTGGTGCATGACTGAAAAAACTGTGGCACAACGACCACAACACAAGAAGGAAAAGGTACGCATGTCCACAAAAAAGTGCACGTGTTGTCCTTTTCCTTCTTATGTTGTCGTCGTTGCACTGCAGTTTTGCAGTTTACTGAATAACTCTAGCCTCTAGGTGCCGAATCCTGTGGTTCTTTTTGAATCAGCCAGCGTCCCTTAATGTAGTGTTTCACAGCCCCTTTAAGGATCAAGGGGAGGACAGGAAAAAGCACTAGTACCAATTTTCCCCAGTCAGGTCAGGCCGGAGGTGCTGTCTACAGAAGCTGGGGCCAAAGTGGTGTGTTGCCTCCGCCGAGGAGCATTAAGGGTCCAATCACTAGGCATTGGCTCAACCACCAGAATCCCCTTTTCCCCGGACACAACCAAACGCCACGAATGGCTAAATGTGGGTGGACCAAATCCACATGTGCTCAGGAACTCGTGGTTTTGCAACTCACAAACATCTGCATGCTGCAGATGCACACAAGGGGTTGGACAAAACGGCTGCCATCTTTAGAGATGGCTGGTCCGAATCTTAGCCATATAATGTAGACATATGGCAGAGAATGGCCATACTATTGCTAACATCCCTATAATGCGACAACAACTGATGAACGTCAAAGATCAGTTGCCAAAAGAGAAGTTCCCAGGAGTTGTCTACGCCATCCCTTGTGCAGATTGCAACGGTGTTTACATCGGCGAAACCGGAAGTTACAAGAAGCGCCTACAGCAACATGCTCGTGATGTGCAGAAAGAAGATACCCGCAATAACGCCTTGGCAGAGCACGCGGTGACGGCAAATCACAGAATAGATTGGGAAAAAGCAAGAATCATCGAAAAAGAGAAACTGACAACATCACGGCTTCATCTCGAGTCCCTGGTGATACAGACAACGGCTCACACGCTTAATCGTAACGAGGGCAATCTTAACCCGATTTACGCGCGATCTTTACGGCGATTACTATAGCTTTTAAAAAGACGAACCCTCTTGGTGTGTTTCCATTGTGAACAAGGCCCCCGTTCTGGGCGCCGAAACGTCAATACAATTTTTTCGTTTTACTGGTCGGCGTCTCTTTGTTTTGAAATCACTCAAATAACGCCTATAACTGTTGCTTCACCTGGTGTCAATAAGCTTATTGATGGACTCGGCATTCAGCTCGCTCCAGGTTATGACTGTATTAACTTGATATTCATAACACACTTCATATGCCAATCTACTCTACCTAATGAATGGAAAATAGAAAGGAGGCTTCAGTCTATAAATCTGGCAGCAAAGCATCCCCTAATTATCGTCCGATTTCTCTCACCAGTATTTGTTGCAAAATGCCTCAACACATCATATTTGCCAACCTTGTTAATTTCCTTAAATTGAACTTTTTTTTTAGCTCAGCACAACCTGGTTTTTGGAACTTACTCTTGTGAAACACAGTTAATACCATTCACTCATGCATTGCACCATGTTCTAGATCAATCATCACTAGCTGACAGTATATTCTTATTCCTTTCCCAAAGCATTCGACAAGGTAGGTCATAAACTATTACTTCAAAAACTAAAACAACTAAATTTGTTTCTACTAATGGTTATAACTCCAGTTTTACAGAGGTGTGTTCAGAGTTCCACAAAGGTCAGTTCTTGGCTCCCTGTAGCTTCTGATTTGCATTTATGATCTCCCCTGTCTTGTGACCTCTCATATCCACCTATTCGCTGATAACTGCATCATTGTTAGAGAAATAACCAATGCTAATGGCATTGCTTTACTTTAAAAAGACCTAACCACTATAGGGAACTCGTGCAAGGGATGGTTAATGGTGCTTAATATTAACAAATGCAAAGTCACATGTACCTAGAAAAACTTTCACCCCACCACCATACCACGTTGATAACATTTTGTTGTAATCAGTTTCATCATAAATACCACAGTGTTCACATTACTTCTAACACCTTAACTGGTCTCTTCATGCTCACCGCATAATTAAAAAAACTAAATGCTTGCTAGGCTACCTACGTTGCAACATTTTTCATTCTTACTTGAAATATTGCTATATAAAACACAGTCCAAGCTTGAGTATGCGACACTAGTATAGGATCCTGCTCATGAGAATTTGATCAGTGAACATGAGATTGTTCACAATAGCTCTGTACGCTTAATTCTTGCCACCACTGACCCTGCACAGAAAAGTGCCCTGCTCCATCCTGCTGTCCGTGATCACCTTATCCCTCAACAGGCTTATGCCGCAGTAGTGGCCCCCTCCACAGAGTCGGCCCTGCTGTGTCATACAGCACCACATGTTTCTCACAATCATTCTTACTGCGAACCTCACGCGACTGGAGCCACCTTCCCGCAGAAGTTGTTGGCATTAATAATTATGAGCTGTCCCACGAAGCATTAGATAACATTGCATATTCAGGAGCTATTTAACATTCATGTAACCAAGTGTATTTTTTTCTCTCTATTTAATACTACCCCTCTGCAATGCCTGTGACCCTAAGAGGTTACTATAACCGATAAACAAATAAATTATTAAATAAACAAATAAACAACTTCATGGCACAAAAAGCAGTAAACCGACAGCAGCTGATGTTTCCGGCGGCTTTCTTAAGTTCTGCACAGACAAAACCAAAACCAGATTATCTGACATCATTCTAAGGATTACTGCTACTACTAGCATTAAAATTACCTTGAGGCCCCGAAAAAGCACGAAAGAAAGTTCATTTGTAAGAAGCTCTAGCTACCGGGAAGTTTGGCATCCACTGCGCTAACTTCACTCCAGCACCAAAATTCATTGCTTCTAAAAATTACTAAAGATTCAAAAACTGAAAATTAACTGCTCAGGCTATATAAATTATGCCACAACAAGTCAGACAGTGCATGAGCTGGCTTTGAAATATAGATGGATGTCTATGGGTCACCGGTGACCCATGCTCAATGGGCACAGTGAGAGAGAGAGAGAAAAAACTTAATTGGCTCGCAAATTCTAGTCGTGGATGGGTGGAGGCTTTAGTTCAGGGCCCCTGCGGCTGCTGCAGCGATCTTGGCCCGGTCACTCAGCTTTTGATGCTCTTCTAAGCTCTCTTTGAAACTTGGAAAGAATCCACCTTGGCACAAGTAAAACCACACACACAAAGGAAAGACAACGAGACAACGGACAGGCGCCAACTTCCAACTGTTTATTCCTTAAGAAAACCACACAGATAAATAGTCTCAGGATACGCCCACTTTCTTTCACTCCATGTGCCTATCACAGCCATAATCTATCACCCTGCATTATCAGTTATTGCACAGAAAATTGTACTCCGCCGCATACAAATTCACTGACGTGTCACTCACACACAAAGCCGCCTTTTTCTTTATGTGAAACGCTTCCAATAAAAGCCTCACCTGTTTAATCTTGCTCCTGCCAAGAATCCTCGCCTTTTCCAGTCGAGGTTCGCACTTGCACTTGCACATGGTTGACCAAGTTGGCATATTTATCTTTATTGTTTTCAACCTTTTTGCAATGTTCCCCAAGGCGTTTGTTGATGCACCTCCCCATTTGCCCTATATAGGACTTCCCACAGGTCAGGGGTATCTCGTACACCACTCCTTCCATACAACGGGTGAAGACACGCTGATGTTTTATATTGCATCCAGGGCGCTCAGTGCCACAAATCCGGGGTATAAGTTTGTTCAGCTTGTTTGGTGCTGAAAATACTAGCGGTACTTCGTGTCTGTTAGCCACCTTCTTCAGATTATGTGACACTTTGTGCACATAAGGCATAACTTCAGGTTTTACCGCAGGGCTCCTTTCTTTCGGATTCTTTGGCCTGGTACAGCATTTTGTTTTTTGGAGGAGGGTTTCAGCGACGGCAGTCAACATTACCGAGGGGAAGCCAGCAGCCAACAGGCGGCCAATCTGATTTTTTAAGCTATCGTGCATTTGGTGCGGACATGACTTTGAAAGCGAGGACTCAATGCAGAGAGAGGCGATGGCGCGCTTCACAATTTTTGAATGCGCCGTATTGAAGGACAGGAGTTCCTTGCTAGTACGGGGATAGTAACCCCAGCATAAATGGTCCTCCCGGGACGCTAAGCTTAGATCTAAAAATTGCAGTTTTTTCTCACTTGGGACTTCATGCGTAAAAACTAGACCGCGACCTTTGAGGTTAAAAACACTTAAAATCCTGGACACAATAGCTTCAAAACAATTGTCAAAACCGGTGGATAAAAGGATAAGAAAATCGTCAACATATCTAAAAGATTTAAAAACAGGTCCTCCTAAAAACAACTGTGCAAGATCCTGGTCCAAAGCAGGTAAAAAAATTTCACATAAAATAGGGGCTACACAGGAACCAATACATATACCTTTTCTCTGCAAGTAGGGCTGCTGATTAAAAACAATAAAAGTGACCTTAAGATATTGCTCCAATAAATTCAAAAAATTTTCCACAGACATATACCTGCAGCATCCCGGAAGGCCAATCCACCTGTCCATTCAACACACGACATAACAGACGCCAGCAGCTCAGCGTGTGGGACGGAATAAAACAAATCCTCTATGTCTACTGAAAAAGCAGACCTAATTTCTGGATGTGTTTTAAAATAATTAACAACCTCCAGCGAGTTCTTAACCCGAAAAGGGTCGTCCAGTTTAAGAAGGTTAAGCTTTTTTTGCTAGAAACGGCTAACATTATGCTGCCAGGAACCACTCTCGCTCACTACAGTACGGAACAGTATGTCAGGTTTGTGGGTTTTTGCAGTAAAGAAAACTGAAAGAGAGTTCCTTTTACTTTTCACTATGTCATCGGCCAGCTTCGGCAGTTGCAGGTCCCTACAAAAGTTAATGAATTTAGTTTTAACTCTCACAGCCCCCTTTTTAATGGCAATAAAATTCTTGTCAACCGCTTGCAATGCTTTTTCATTGAAAAGGCCCTTTTCCATGACCACAAACCTGCCATCTTTGTCCGACTGAAGGAGACACAACTCATTCCTTTTAAAAAAGGACATAACATGACTAACATCACATTCCAGTCTACTGGTCACAGCAGTCGTAACACACTTTTTTAGGCAGTCCACTCCTTCCAACAAACACCGTTCTTGGTTTTCACCCTTTACTTTCGCAGCAATGTTCCTGTTTGTGGCGAGCAGCTCATGGGCAGGCACAACTGGTTGAATGCCGTACTTAGGTCCTCTCTCAAGCACTTCTAACAACCTATCAGGGACCTTTGCGTTCTCTAACACCACCACACGGCTCGTCCTGTTATCCTTTTTCTTGTTAGCATCGCAGAGTAGACCTTTTAAAACCTCCCTCCGCTTGGCCTCTGTGAGCTGGGCGGCTTGCCGCTTGAAGAAAACAAAGTTCTTCTCTGCAAGCCACTCTGGAAACACTCGGTGGCAGACGACATGCAGCCAGTCGTGAAAAAAACGAACCTGACGCCACAGTTCAGATCTAAGTATCTTGCAGATACTTGCAGATACTGCAGATCCTGTGTGAGTGACACGTCATTGAATTTGTATGCGGCGGAGTACAATTTTCTGTGCAATAACTGATAATGCAGGGTGATAGATTATGGCTGTGATAGGCACATGGAGTGAAAGAAAGTGGGCGTATCCTGAGACTATTTATCTGTGTGGTTTTCTTAAGGAATAAACAGTTGGAAGTTGGCGCCTGTCCGTTGTCTCGTTGTCTTTCCTTTGTGTGTGTGGTTTTACTTGCGCCAAGGTGGATTCTTTCCAAGTTTCAAAGATGCTTAACCAACTTGCCCAGCAACATGCCTTACTGTTCTAAGCTCTCGCTGGACAATGCTGCCTCCCATTGCTCCTTTGTAACATTGTGTGTTTTGGGAGCTGCCATTATATTTTGGTAACTGCACATGGTAGCATGATGGTCTGTCCCAGCAACAGGGACATACACTTTTATATGTGGTGAGGAAAGAATTAAATAAGGGAGGGGGAATCGTGTAGAAGTGATGGTACTAAACTTTATTTTGTAGACTAACACACCTGTCACACAGCAAATTTAATGACATTCTCATCAAATAACATTTGTTCAACTTAATGTCATTTTATCTGCACGCTGGTACATGGCCAAAACTAATGCCATTTGCAAAATATGGAGACTGTGATAGAGAGAAAGTGCAGCATAGAAAAATTTCGATGTACGCTTCAATATGTTGCCAAAGTATTCCGAAAATGGCATATGGCAGGTTCTCTCTGATCATGAATAGCAGGTTGCCAATATCCCTCAAGAGAAAAGTGTACAACAGCTGTATCTCACCGGTATTCAGCTACGGGGCAGAAACGTGGAGGCTAACGAAAAGAATTCAGCTTAAGTTAAGGACAACGCAGCAAGCCATGGAAAGAAAAATGATAGGTGTAACGTTAAGAGACAGGAAGAGGGCAGAGTGGGTGAGGGAACAAACGCGGGTTAATCACATCCTAGTCGAAATCAAGAGGGAAGAAATAGGCTTTGCCAGGGCATGTAATGCGAAGGCAAGATAACCGCTGGTCCTTAAAGGGGCCCCAAAACACATAATCAGTGCACTGTTTTGGCCGTTGGTTGCATAGAATGAGTTATAGCGATGCTATTAGCATCAGTCAAGCCATGTATACTCCAGTTTTTAATATTTTAATTAGCTCGAAAAAACAAATTAATGGCACTGATGGTGTTAACATACAGTGGCAGTTTTTAGCACTGGATATTACATCACGGGGCAGGAGCTTGATGTTTGGACAAACAGTAAATATACTGCAAATTGTGCTAATAAATAGACATAAGTTTCGTCAAGTTTTAGCACTTTATATTACATCAACAAAACCAACTTGTTTGCCATAGATAAAAGTGCTGTAAAGCAAGTAAAACAAAAATGCACTACCAGAGGCTCTGGCTATTTTTTTGGCTCGAAGGACTTTGCGCCTCTCTGTACACACCCTACGACCTAGCGCACAGCACTTATGGCTACTCTCTATGTATCTGAGAACGGCTTTGCGGAATCGATCCAATCAAGAGATTGCACTCTAAAAGCGTTCGTTTCGGTCCCAAGGAAGGATGCAAAGAAAAAAGCCATTCGTTTCACATTTAGCAGTGCACATTGTCGGCTTGTGAAGGATTACCGGGCGGCAGTGCCAGATGGCGCCACGTTCCCGTCAACAGCACGAGCGTCTTGCTCGACGTGACCAATCAGCGCATTCCTAGTAGCGGCCATGGTATGCGGTAAGCAGTAGCGGTACGCGCTATCCTAAAAGTATCTAGTACCTTGCGCAGGGCGTCACTCTGTCGCAGTATCTCGTGCTTGAGTTCGAAACCATCAGTCAGGGAATGTCACTGATCAGTGCTCCCTTCTGCGCCGTCGACGTGACGATGAAGCGTCGCTGGGTCAACTGGCCATTCATGTGGGTGTTGTAACCATGAAAACGATGCTACCAATCTTGGCAAGAACAAGTTACAGCGACTAGGCAACATGGTGTGCAAACTTCCGCGACATGCTCAGATAGGCTGTTTTGATTGGTCCCCCCCCAAGTGTCGTCATTGGGAGAGTGAAATGGGAATGGGAAGCTGCACGAAAATCAAGTTGAGGGCAGCATTTTGTTTGCTCGTATTTTTAAATTTCTTCATTGAATAACTCCCATTTCTATGCATCAATTCCTCTAATTCTTTTTGAGTCAGCATCTGTGTGACAAAGAATTCATCTGAAGTATAGCCGGCATCTGTTCAAGCAGTGTTTCGCAGCCCTTTTAAGGGTAACGGAGTGGATTCCAAGAGAAGGCAAGTGTAGCAGGGGCGGCAGAAGGTTGGGTGGGCGGATGAGATTAAGAAGTTTGCAGGAAGAGGGTGGGCACAGCTGGTAAAGGACAGGGTCAAATGGAGAGACATGGGAGAGGCCTTTGCCCTGCAGTGGGTGTAGTCAGGCTGATGATGATAATGATGACTGCTATCCACCACGAGTCCAAGCCAAAGTTCAGCCAGCTGCGGCAGGCTCATGGCGGACATCGCTTTGTGAAATGGACTTACTGCAGCGGGAAGCGATTGCTGCCATTTTATGCTTGCAAGCACAAAGCCGCAGCGGGCTGGCCCAGTACAGAAGCAGATTAATGTAGCATAAACGACCAAACAAGTCCGTGCGCACAACTGCCGTAACAACAGCCACAGCCAGCACTCCAGCAACATAACGCGCCTCCAGCACTGTCAGCATACGGCCGGCTCATGAACTGGCTACGGGCATTGGTATGGGCCAGGCTATACAAAAAACATGGCTGCTCGACCATCCGGGTTGCTGGTAGTGAGACTGACGGTTTTATTTTTTCCAATACTATTTGGAATTTTTATACAGATAAATGAACGACCACACAATGTACGGATACAGAACTATTATAACGCTTGTGACGGTTTTGTAATTTATTTTCGCTGCGTTTTTTTTCTTCGACCAAAGGTCGGATACTTTTCTGACAGACCTGGTAATGCACTGGTGTAATGGGACTTTGAGGTACTGAAAAAAATGTACGATTTATCCAAAGGTTGAATCATCAAATAGCAAAAAAAAAAAAAACCACTTCACACTGCAGAAAATTTAACTGTGAAAAAAACTGACTATGGTGGTCAGCTTATGAGTGAAAGCTGTACCACAATGAAGATTTTTCACAAGTGAGTCATATGCTGCACTGCACTGTCGACTGCCTGGAATATCAACAGCAGAACTACTGCAAAATAGTAAGGCCTTCTGCTGCCTCCTTCACCAGCGGCGGTGCCCATGTAAAGATGGTTTCACCATAGCAGCTTGTGATGAGGACACATTTTCGGTGCACTGAAGGAGGAGGAACAACTGAAAACCACGCAAACAGAAGTGATGGGAATGTACTTTTGTGCCTGAATGGCACGAAGCCTTCTAAAAATAACAGATACCAGTGACGTGCCAATCCAAGTCCTAAACAGTGCACAGCTAGGCTTGGCTCACTGATACGTGGCTGATAGCCGCTCTGACTGCGGACTGGTAGCGAAGCTCAGAAAACAGAACTGTTTGGCAACGAGGTACTCTGGATCGCTTGGAATGCCATTCAGACCTTGATATGGCTCCCCTTCGGACTGCGTCATCAAGTGGATGGAGGGGGTGAATTTTCAGCTCACTAAGTGCCACAAACATGGTGTATCCAACCTTGGCCCCTGCTCTTTCGCATGATGAGAGCATTGGAGCAAGACAAAAAGTGTGAATTAAGCGAAACCACAGTATAAATTAGGTGGCTTTAAAATGCATTGAAAATATAGCCGGCCAACCAAAATTTTGAAAACTGTTTCAATTACCGAAACTTGCAATTGTCAGAGTTTGAATTATCGCGAGTGTACTTCCCTACTTGATGAATAACGTCAGTGGTAGGTTACTGAAGGGGCAAGGTGCACAGAATTGCTGGCTGAATGTAACAAGACATACATAGTCACTAGCGAAAAGAAATACAGGAGAGAAACAACAGGACACACACTAATTTCGCTTCTTATTTCACTGGTTACTATGTCTGGACCCATAGCAGCAACACGACAGCTCACGAAAAGGACACCACAGCATGAATCTGGGATGCAACCTGAAATGCAGCATTCACCAAGACAGGTAGTCCGCTTAGCCCTCATGTGTCGATTTCGTCAGACTACAAGCCCCACGATGGATCCAAGCATTGCCGCTAGCCGAAGGTGCAGAAACGAAACCATGCTGTTAGATGCATGCCCTGGTGTGCGAGCTGCACTCTACGCAGTGTGGTTGCACGGGCCCAAATTCTGTCATAAGCTTTTTGTGCTGTGCGGCCTCGGATGCACAGTTTCTAGATTATAACTGAGAACGATCAAAGCGGTCGCTGTGAAACAACCGCAGGAACACGTGCGGGCCGCAACTTCGCGTATTCCCCTTTCCTCGACAAGCCTAGCTTATTTGGTGAACGCTGGGTCTCACATCGCCACCGGACAGTTGTCAACTTCATGGCATGACGCAATGATGCGCTGCGTGGTGTTTCCAATGGCCATCAGCGCATTATGCAAAGGCCTAGTATCACCACGCGTAGACTTTTGCTGCATGCTGGGAGTCAATTCCATGAGGAAAGAGCAAGCGGCAAGTGCGAGATACTGCCATTAGCAAATGTCATGATGTTTTGATATGCAGAAAATTCTTTATCTCTAAGTTTACGAGGTTGTTTGAATAGTGAAAAGATGGCACGATTCGAATTCGCAAACTATTTGACGTTTCAATTATCCACACATGCCTATTTAAAGACTTTGGAAGAGTCTGATGCTGCGAAAAACGTGCTCTCTGTCTGATACAGAAAGGTTCGACCGTACCAAACTCGTCTAAATCACTGTTAAGCGGCATGAGCTCTAGCGCAGCTTGGCACTGGGGTCCAGCCACATGGGTCCACAGGAACACTCACCGAGGCAGCCAATGTCACCGTCCAGGGCGATGTAGTTGAGGTTGCTCTCGTGGGCCTCTTTCTCACGCAGGTCCTGTTGCGCCCAGTCCCGCAGGTCAAACAGCTCCTTCTGTCGGAAGGCCGCGTTGTCGTCAAAGCGGCACTTGGCGTCCAGGCAGTACACTGCGCAGGCACCGCTCTGTGGAAGCACTCATTTCCACCACATGTAATGCAGAACTCTCCTACTTCTCGGCAATATCGTGCAGCGGCATGGACCTCCAAACAGTCAGTAAATGTCCCATGAAGGAGCAAATGGAGGGAGTGGGGTGGTTGTGTGCATGCTCGCAACCTAGTATGTTTCATTAGTCTAGTTCTTTGTGGGATGCAGAATGACCGTCTGGTCAGCACTCAGCCATCATATTGCTGAAAAACATGCACATGGACTGCATAAATGAGTGTGTGAAGCACGTCAGGGCATTCAATGCTGAAAACCACCCAAAAGCCTAGCCCCGCCATACCAGAGAGGTGTTAGCTGCCCCGATGACAGACAGCAGCAGCCAATCATTGGCTGGCAAAGCTTTTCAAGTTTACCTGCATGTGGCATCAAGCAGAATAAAAGTGACGCTGCAATCAGAGTGGAGAGTGCCAGTGATGCCCAGCTGCATTCAACTGAGGCAGAAGGAATACGCAGATGACCACTGTGAGCCACCAACTGTTGCAACGATTTGTGACGCTCTTCAGCTATGCATGGCGCTGACAAGGCCCTTTGCAAAACTGTGAGGGCAAAATGAAGCAGATAGCCCATCCCCCTGTCCAGGTGCCTGGCTTCCCCACGCTACCTGCCAAAGGTGCTAAATGAACCTTTTGGAACACTGCCCCAGTGCAACTACCACAGAGACACAGAAGGAGCATCGGACGGCACAATCACTGGGCTCTCCAATCCGCCTTTTTCACGACGCGACTGCGCATGCGCCCATCCCCTGGCGGCGGTGTCGCGAAACATATTGGAAGGGTCGCGCGCTCCACTCGAGACCGGCCTTGGAAGTGTAAACAAACCGGCTTCCTACGCAGGGTGCGTTGCTGCAGCCGTCGGGCGTTCAGCGCGACGCATTTCGCGATACCTACGAAATGTGTTGCATACGGCTGCAATGCCCAATATGTAAAGGGAAGCAAACTCGGATTTTTTCGCTTTCCGAGCGCCTCCCGGGACAGCCTTTGACGCAAAGCATGGACAAAAGCAGTTCGCCGGCTCGACGATCGTGGCCGCCCTTGGGCACCGTCAAGCACGTCAAGACTGTGCGGGAATCACTTTGTGACAGGTACGGACGAGGTACTGCGGTTAAATGCGTGTGCCGTCTGTCACAAAAGGTTTTATTCATGGCCAGGAAGGCCTCGAATGTCACCGCGGATTTAGACTTCGTTCCGACGCTTTTTGCTTTCTCAAGCAAGAAGGCCGAATGGGCAAGTGCTGTGAGCCGCTTTCAACGCGCGATGGAGCGGGCAACGAAAAAGTAGCTACGAGAGCATTCACGCATGGTGCTAAAATTTTGTCATAATCTCCTATGAAAATTTCCTTGTTTATGCCACTACACCCTGGCCAATCCCCCCGTGTGGGTATGTGCCAATTATTAAGAGGCAGAAGAAGAAGAAGGTGCGTTATGCGTGTGTTCGAATCATATCTATGATGAAGATCTCTGCGTGGTATCGTCGGAATGGATCAATGTGCGCCTCTAGCGCTCGTCTTTATGGACGCGCAAGCTTGTTTAACCTATGCAGCGGTGTGCTGTGGGAAAATACAGTGAAATGCTAGCAGAGCTGCTTTGTTGCGAGTACGCTTGTGCTTTTATAGCTCGTGTAGCTTCTCCGAGCCAACAAGCTAACTGCGTGTCATCTGCATCCCAACGCAGCTAGGTGTGGAGGCATGGTGGCCTTATTACGAACACCCAGTTTAAGCGTTTTCCAGAGGGACCACAGCCCTCACTACTGCACAGCTGCCGAGCTCCCTGGCTTTCCCCGGTTTCACAGCATGCTATGGTAGACCCTGCACAAGCTGCTTCAAAGTTTACAAGTGTCCAGCTAAACTTGCATAGAAAAAAAATGAAGATAAGCCAATGAGTCTAACCATTAAAAAACCACACAACAGATGTTTTCCACTTTTGTCAGCCCTGCACACAGCTTTTTCCAGATATTAAAGTGGCATGACTAGTTGAAATGGATGACATGAGGACAGACAGCTTCTACAGTGATCAACATGACCACAGGCCTGGGTCTAGTGTTCCTCTGGCTGTAGTATACAACGTACTTAAGCATACTTAGTGGTGGGAATGGCCAAGAACATTTTGTAGTGGCTTTGTAGTAGCGGAAAATTCAATATGCAGCACCTTTCTCGTGTTTTGTAGCAGGAGCCCCAAGCGAGAATGCCACAGTTCAAAAAATGACAACTTGCTGCACATTCAAATGGTACAAGGCTGCAGGCAGCCATCTTGGCCAGCTCTGCATATTGCCACGGACGAGCGAAGACGAAGCAGTAGAAGGGAGTACGAAGTGGAAGTTGGGTCGGTTGAACGATATCAGGAACTGACTTGTACACCTGGCGTGAACCGACCTTGAGCAAAGTTTTTGCCGCCATAGCAATATTTTTTTAAATGCACGCAATTCACATACTATTGTGCAAGAATTAAAACAAGTTTCCTATTGCTAACATGGATTGTTAATGGAGCAGAAACAAAGAGACTAACGAAAAGGGTTCAACCTAAGGACAATGGAGCGAGCTATATAAAGGAAAATGACAGGTGTACCTGCAGTGGGTGTATTCGGGCTGATGATGATGAATACATATTAGTGAATATTTTGCTGTGCAAAAGCTGCAGAGAATTCTGACAAATGCTGATTTCAGTTGTTCTCTTTAATATCAGTTTTAGTGCGGTTTCTTTTTTAAAACTGAAGAAAAAAAAAACATGCGACATTTAAAAATAGGCACATAATTGGGCTCCTATGCCTTAGGGCAGGTAGTGACAGCTGATCCGGATCATGAGATGGAAATAACTAGAAGGATAAGAATGGGGTGGAGTGCATATGGCAGGTTCTCTCAGATCATGAATAACAGGTTACCAATTTCCCTCAAGAGAAAAGTGTACAACAGCTGTATCTTACCGGTGCTCACCTACGGTGCAGAAACGTGGAGGCTAACGAAAAGGGTTCAGCTCAAGTTAAGGACAGCGCAGCGAGCCATGGAAAGAAAAGTGATAGGTGTAACGTTAAGAGACCGGAAGCTGGCAGAGTGGGTGAGGGAACAAATGTGGGTTAATGACATCCTAGTCGAAATCAAGAGGAAGAAATGGGCTTGGGCAGGGCATGCAATGCAAAGGCAAGATAACCGCTGGCCCTTAGGGGTAGTGGAGTGAATTCCTAGAGAAGGCAAGCATAGCAGGGGGTGGCAGAAGGTTAGGTGGGCGGATGAGATTAAGAAGTTTGCGGGCATAGGGTGGGCTACGTGTAAAAATATTTTAGGTGTTGACACTGCCCGCCCGCCGCAGCGGAGAGTGCGCACAGATCATGTTCACCCTCTAGTACATGCGTGGACCACAGCGGCACGGGGGCGCTGCAGAGAAGGGGCCATTCGCTTGCGGAGCGAGGGACGCAACTAAGCGGTTTGCGCGGCTTTCAGTGCAGTTTTAGGCTGTGTTTTTCAGTGTTTCGCACTACCACAGTGCGTCACAAGGTGTGGAAGTGAGGTTCTTGGCTTCCACATTGTGTTAGACGCTGTGCACGAACAAAGTGTGCTAGAACCAGCTTTCTGTGTCGCAGTTTGGGACTAGTGGCAATCGTCATTGTGCAAACACACAAGGAGGCAGGGCCAAGGCCATGCATGGTTGTTGAGGCCTATGAATGTACATTATTAATTAGAAAAGATACGCTATAGACGAGGACACAGAAAAGATGTACACAGGACAAGCGCTAAACATCAACTCTTGATGTTTAGTTGAGTTGATGTTTAGTGCTTGTCCTGCGTACTTCTACCATAAACGTGTGTAAGGGCCACACCCGTGGATGGGCTGAACCCCGTTTTCCAGAAGGAAATAGTGGAAAAAAATAATATCTGTGTAAGGGCCGCACCCACAATTTCCACACGACCCACGCGGGTATAGACTTCGAAATGCATGCGCCGCGGCCTCCGAGATAGGCTACGGCTGCGAGCAATAGCGCTCTTGATCGCGGAGGCGACGCATGCACACAGGAGCTTCCGGATGCTGCCCACGAATGGTGCCAGAGGCCGCGGCTCATTATCATCATTGTCAACTTTTTCCTCTGCCGCCGGCTCCCGCTATCCATATCGGCATCAGTATTACTAGCTCCAGCTTTTTGTGGCTGTCAAAGGCACGAGAGTTGTGGTTCACCATAGTTGTGGCTTTCGCTGTCTGCTGCCAAGTGTTATAGTTTTAGCACGATGGGCAAGCACCTTAATAGTTACACGGCTGGGAGTTTGCTCTGGAACACGGCAAGCGTGCGGCGGGCAAGGAATTTGACGTGGCCAAGAAGTGCATCCGACGATGGTGCAACCAAAAAGATGCATTGAGGAACACAAGCTGCAAAAAGCGCGCTTTTCGAGGCAAGCCGTGCAAGTTTCCCGAACTGGAAGAAGAGCTGCTCAACGGCTACGCATTGACAGCGGATGTGCTGCACGACTTCTTGTGGGATGAGTGCACCAGAGCAACCAGAGAGCACAGCTACGGTGGCTAGAACTTACCGCACCCCGAATATTGACCCTCAAATCCGCCTTGACTATGAATGTACATAGTGGCTGTAAAGTGTTGGTTGTTGTGGTGGCACACCTAAGAGATACAGCTGGTTCCAGGAGCCGATTAGATGTGATTATGGGTAAGAAGTGCTTCGTAACCAACAGCAGATCGGCCTACCAGAGTTGTCCGCACCAAGCGTCACTTTTTAAAGCTCCGTTAGAGACTGCTCGCCTAGAACTTTGGCGCCAGGCAATAACCGGAGCAGATATAACCGGAGCATACGATATAAAATTGCACTACGCCGACTTCAATAGCAAGGCACTTTTAAATGCACCCAAGAAACCGGTGCTGTCTTCGAATGCTGCGCCCAGCATTTTTCCCAGGTGTCCCAAATATCTGACAAAAGAGGCAAGTTTAAGAAAGCCTCATAGAAAACGAGTCTGCAGCCACGTGTTCCAAGGAGGCAAGCAAGCGGTCTGCACCCGCTGCTGCTGCACTGCCCTCGGGGGCAGCCTGCGAAAAACAAAAAGACGCCGATCCATCATGGAGCCCTCAAAAGAAACTGTGCACAGGTGGTTGCAGTACATCATGCATGCCAGCTGATCAAGGAACATGCCCTTCTGCCATCATGAAACTTTGAGGTGCCTCCTCACTTAAGTGCAAGCCCCGTCTTCATCGGCATTCATGGTGCTAAGGTTTGTTCTCTTGAGCACTGGTCCAGGTACTTAAAATTCTATAGGTGCTCAGCGTTACCTGTACATGCCATGGCAGCGTAGCAATTTCGGTCGGCGATCTCATGGCCAGTTTCCACCGGCTGTACATTTTGGTGCAACAAAACATGATGGCATGAAAGGCAGAAGGCATACCGGTAAGATTTATAACAAATATGCAGCTGCAGTTTGCCGGACCCTAGAACACTATATGGAGAATTTCGTGGCCCAACATTATTGAGGTGAACAAGTCGCTTTACCACGCCAACTGCAATTATTCTAAACTGACATCTGCCAGCCCCAGTTTAGAGTCACGTATCTTACCTCTGCGCGTGCACGCCAGTCTTTCCTTGAGGGAGACAACAGCTCAGCATCGTCGGTGCCAATGTAAAGCATCGTCGGTGCCAATGTAAAAGAGCTTCACAGGAGGAATGCCAGGGGAATTTCCATTAACCATTTTTGCGTCGCGTAGCTAAAAGTGCACTGCACTAGCCATTAAAACGTCACAAATTCAGTTTTTTTTTTTTCCGGTCCCTGTGCTCGTTCGTACAGCGCTGGAGGCGTTCCGCAATGCAGCACAAGAGAGCGGGTTCTACTCCTGGCTGCGGAGGCAATATTTCTGATGCAGGCGAAATGCGGAAACGCCATTGAGGTTTCTCTGCACATCTAAGAACTCCAGTTGGCTGAAGTTAACCATGTTTTCTACATGGCGAGCATCTTCTCACAGCGCTGGCGCATTACACTGCTCAAGCAATGTCTAAACGTATGTGTAGGCTCTTTGGCCCAAATCTGGGAGCATGAACGTTGCGGCCGACCTTTTATTTTAAGAGTCAGTACAGTTAACTATGCTCTCAGCATTCGTGAGGATGAACGAAAAAAACCTTACAGTGAACGCATTTCGATAACGAGCTCATAAGGATCGCAGAGCAGTGCCCTCGCTGTTGTTCCACCCATACATGCAGTTCAGCAAGTAAAACACGAAGTCACCCAAAATTGTTTGGCTCTGACAGCAGTTTCAAACCTTCTGTGCCTTGCCGCTTTTAACAAAGCGCACGTACACACCGCTGCACCGAACGACTGCGCAACACCTGCATTATGGACGCCGCAGCTCAGCGACTAAACAGGCCTCCGTCGAGTGGCGCCATCTGTCCGTGTTCGAGAGAAGCGTAAGGAGCAGTAAAGAAGATCTGGTCGCACTGCCGGGAGCAGTGTCAGCACCTAAATATATTGTTACACTGTGGGGTTGGCGCAGTCGGCAAAGAACAGGGTTACTTGGAGAGACATGGGAGAGGCCTTTGCCCTGCAGTGGATGTATTCAGGCTGATGATGATAATGCCTTAATGTTGCCACTCGAAAATGCACAATTGAAAGGACTCTGGCATGGAGAGCCAAAATGAATAAAGAGGTCATCCTGCTAACAGCGATCATTCGGGGATGAGCACAGCCACTTTGGTTTACAGAAGTTCACAACATGAGTGCGACCGCGCTATCGCTGTTTCATAGCATAGCACAAGTGAATGCCGAAGCATTGCACAGGTTCATAGGAGGCTATGACAAGGTTCTTGCAGTTAAACATACTGTACCTCTCCCGACAAAGCGTTTTATTGCTTATGTGTAGTCTTCATCTCAAGGAGCACCGCTATTTTCCTTCACTGGTAGGTTCAGCGTTGCTGTGTACTTCATATGCCCTTCACAGCTTCCTCTTCAAGTGTTTGCAATAAAGAGACTCGGTAAAGAGATGCATGCATCTTCGATACTACCTTTGCCTGGTGGTTAGTGCGCCTCTCGAGCCTACCGCACATGCCGATACCCACCTTTGTTGTTGTTGTCCTCGATGAGGGGGTTGATTTCAATCAGTGTGGCATCATACTTCAGGAACACGTTGTACAGGTTCTCAATCAGAGAAACCGCCTGCAAAACCACAGAGGCCCTACGTGAGAAAGGCCAGCATAGAACACCACACAGCACAACTTTCTGACAAGGCATCAGTGCTACGTCAGTTGAAAATTCAGCTCCCAACTCTTTCACCACCATGCCATATGCTGTACAATGACCGATGTTTTGAACCTGCCGTCAAAAATTCAAGACAGCGCTCCTGGACACGCTGCACCATTTAGTTTGCTTTTATAACACCAACTGTTTGGTTTCAGTTTTGTTTTTTCATTTTCTAATGCGAGGGGGTGACATGAAAAGTGAAACCTCGACTGGATGTAGTCTGCCGGTCAGTGATCATGGCATCCCCTTCACCGTGCACTCCTCAAAGGCAAAAAAAAGGCTGTACCGAGCATATTAGTCAGTCTGATGCACTCTTTTTTTTTTTAAAGAGCAGCAGCGGTGAGTTAGACAACGATGTGGAATGCATGGATTTCAGTTCCGATAGAGATATTTTGTCTTGGAGGCCTGCGACATCATCACGTGTTTTGTTTTACCATTCACATTGTATTTTATGTAGTGCACTTGATTTGTAAATGATGGGAGTGACTTTATTTGGTGCTTTAGGTGCTTTAGGGTCTTCGCAACACGCACCCAAGATATTTTACCAATTCATCAGCTGAAGTTTGATTATAATGATGTCAAGGAAGGCCACGGCCCCTTTCTGACCCATACAACCATTTCGCTACCAACTGAAAAATAAATGAAAGAGGAACTGCAAGCTCTGCTATAAAAAACATGAACAGAACTCAGAACAAGTGCCATATGCTGTATCATATTTCAGATCTACCTTCACATTATCATGTGACTACTTCCTCTAATGCAGGGATTCTCAAGCTTTTTTGCCCCAAGGAACCCCAACAGCTTTCAACATGTGCCAAGTAACCCCCCTCCCAGTCAATCTATCGTCACAAGCATCACAATCGGGCGGGGTTGCATGTAAATGCCTTTGTGCTTTTTTTCTTGCTGTTTCATTCACTTTTGTTTGTTTTTCTTGCTTTCAGCAATAAGTTTTTTTTTCAGTGCCCATCTCTCATTCACGTACTGACTTCTAATATCAAGACAAGAACAAATGTTTCCACGCTTTCGTGCACTTGACTAGCTGGGCTGTGCACAGAATCATGTAACGCTCTGTCTCGGCTCCTTTGTCTATCTGCGACTCCCGCTCTGACAGCAGTGTGACGTCGACGTTCTTTTTTTTAGAGCGCAGCTAGTAAGCGCCCGTCCGTGGGTTGAGCAGTGTCCCTCACTGTCGGTGCAACCGGGTGCATAGAGTGCCACCGCTCGCTCAGAGATGGAACCAGAGTAGGACGCGCCGAAAGGTGGCACGGCGCGGAAGTGGTGGCGGTGGTGGTAAAACTTTATTGGATGCAGTGGGGTGGGTTTTAGATGAGAGTGGAGAGCTCCCTTGCCTGGGTGGTAGACCTCATCCCAGGACACCATTGGCGGTAGCTGCTGTCCGTGCTCTTTGGGACTCCAGGTCCAAGCAGTTGGACAAGGTTGCCTCTCAGACCTCTCTCGATGGCTGATTTACTTTCTTTATTTCCGGATTTTTCTGGCAGGCCCATACCCCCGATATGCATCTGTTCACGTCTCACAAAACTTACAGTACCTCGAAAAAGTTGGGCCTACGTGTTTTAGAATCGCAGGGCTTAGAAACGACCCCCCTTGCAGCCTTCTGACGTGTCATTCCTAAGTTCTATCCAGGCCCTTGGCGGGCTCTGGGAACGTCTGCCTACTGAGGCGCACATATGTTGTAATGTTTGCATATGTGGTAAGCGGATTCGGTACAGGAGTCCCGACAGAGTCTGGGAATTCAGTGGAACTCCGGGGGAGAGACGCTCGGGCGGAGCCTCGTTCCCTTCTATTCCCTGGTGTCCCACCCATACCAATTGTTTTGTTCCCTGCATTGAGCTATGTTGCGCGTTTGCTAAAATTCTGCTGACAAGCGGCGCTATTCTTCCTCTTATATAATTTCGACAGGCGTGCTGAGAATCAGAAATTATGCGCGTGGCGTCGGAGTGAGTGGCTGCCAGTCCTATCGCCACTTCCTCGGCTAACGCAACTTTACTAGTTTTCACTGAGAGCCCATGCACCTGCTTTCCCTCGTGTATGAGCGCGATGGTGCAGATGCTGTCTTGCGTACGGCCCGCCGCGTCTAGATAATACGTGCCATTTTTCCTGATGTAATACTTCTCTATAGCGCTAGCTCTGGCTTCTCTCTTACCTTGATTGTGCTCGGGATGCATATTTTTTGGTATTGATTTAACTAGTAGTTCATTTCTCCAGTCTTCGGTAATGTCCCCTCTGTCTTCTGTTGTGGGTGGCAGCACTATGTGCAGATCCTCGAGGACTCGTCTACCAACTTTGGTCGTTGATAACCGCATTATCTGGCTTCTTTGCGACTGTTGCGACTTCTGCTGCGACTGTTGTAAACAATAATGTAAACACTGCTAAATGACTACACATACTTTATTCAAGGAAAGTCCTCATCTCTTTCGCTCTGGCAGCTATTTGAGTTCGTCTCATGGGCACGTCCCCAGAGGTAGTTATGTTCGGTGCAGTCCGCCTGGTTCGATACTCCAGTCACCTTAAAGCTTTTCACAATGGTGTCACACGACACTAAACGCCATGCGCTTAAAATCCACAAACCTTCTGCAGTGAAGCTCTCTTCAACCGTCCAGTAGGAGTCTTCTCGTGAACACCTGCTGTCATTCATTCGGAGTAACAGCACAGGAATTCAGCTTTAAATGCCGATGGACATAAACATCCAGTGACTGCAGGATGACCGGTCTGTTCACCCACAGAGTTTTTATCCAGTCAGAAATGAGTTCATCGCACATCCAACCTTTTTCGAGGACACGAACAATAATGCCATCATGAAACTTTTCCTTTGGCAGCATCTTCCTCTTGAAGACCACACATGGTGGCAGCTTTCTACCATTGGCAGTGATGCACAGCACCACCGTGCATCGTTGCCGTTCTGCACCGGTTGTACGCACCGAGATGTTTTCTGCACCTTTAAAATCAACTGTGCTGTTTTCTGGTGCATCAAACCAGACATGCGTCTGATTCACGTTCCCTATCTGTGTCAAGTCATAGCCGTGTTCCCTTCGAAGGCTGTTAAAGAAACAGTCAAACTTCAACAGTTCGTCCTCGTGCTCGTTGGGCAGCTTTTGACACAATGTTGTTTTGCGCCAAATGGAGAGTGCGTTCCAGTTCATAAAGCACTGAAGCCATGCTCTACTTCCTTTAAAATTCGCCAGCGGAATGCCCATGTGGCGAGCGATGGCAACGGCTTTCAGGCGCATTATCTCCATAGACACTGCATAGCAGTTTTTCTTGTCCGAAATCCACAAGTTCCTTTTCAAGCTCCAGAAACTTGCACTGCTTCCCGCGGAATACTTTCCAGTTGCAGTTCGTACCAATGAGCTGTTCTAGTTGCTCCACGGACGCACACACTTCTTGCTGACGTAAAACTTGTGTCAAGCCGACCGTTTGCCGTGTTCTTCGGCGTAAGCGACAACTTTCAGCCTGAAGGCCGCGGTGTACAAAATCAAATCTCTGTCCATTGTCACGAAGCGATAAACATAGGCCACGATTCACTGAATGTTGCACACAGCAACCAAAACCGCACCAACACACCGCCTAAGACCGAAGCACCGCACAAAGAAAAAAATGGCTCCCGGAGCGAAACGGCTGTAAAACAAGACCGCGTCCCCATGTGATCTCAAAGCACTGATGATGATAGGGTAAGCAAGGCAGCAATGTGGGCTAGTTGGTTGTACATTTGATGGGAATAACACGCTACACACAGACAAAAATGGCAACTGAAATGAGACGGACACAGGACAACGCGTACTAACAACTGAGATTTATTCTGGTACGAGGGCACATAAGCACATTTCATGCACATGCTCAAATCAATCAATTCATTTTTACCGGCTGTGTCGCACGCTCCTTCGTTTCTTGATTAGATCTAACTCCTCACTTGATAACAACACCGAGGGTGTGCTTACGCACTCGTCTTCAACGGCCTCCCATATCTCAAAGGCTTCTTTTATTTCTCTTTCTTTCTTGTCCCTTGCACGAGATAAAATTGTAGTCCGCTCAAAGTAAGGTGAACATTTGTGATTTGCGCAATCGGGGGCAAGGTTCCCAGGATTTGTTATTTTTCCTAAGTTATTCTGGTTCCCGTATCTCAACCCGCCCGGCCTCGTAGCATCCCTTACCCTAGCCTGGGCGAACATTCACTCGTAATTTTGCTGGTGAGTCGAACGACCTTGATTCATTAGTGTATTTTGTTGCTAGCTGGCGTTATTGTTGCTGTAGCAATAAATGCCTGTTTGTGTCAGCCAATGTGTCGTTCCTTTGTTCCGTCAGAGCAAAGCCCACCATGGTTGGCAAGCGCTTGGTAGCGTACGCGATCACGGGGTGGGGTCTGGCGGTTTTGAACAGTATTAACCGCAGTTAAATGGGGGAGAACGTATATATCTCCCCAAGTAAAACCCCACAACTTTGAACGGACTACAATTTTAGCTCGTGCAAGGGACTAGAAAGAAAGAGAAATAAAAGAAGCCTTTGAGATATGGGAGGACGGTGAAGATGAGTGCGTAAGCACACCCTCGGTGTTGTTATCAAGTGAGGAGTTAGATCTAATCAAGAAATGAAGGAGCATGCAACCCAGCCGGTGGCGATGAATTAATTGATTTGAGCAAGTGCATGAAATGTAATTATGTGCCCTCATCCCAGAATAAATCTGTTGTTAGTACACACTTGTCCTGTGTCCGTCGTCTAGTTGTCGTTTTTGTCCGTGTGTAGCGTGTTATAGGGTTGGATGGATGGATGGATACGGCTGAACCCTTTAAATAGGGCGGTGGCTCAAGCCACCTAGCCATGACTTATGAAATTTTACTCTTCTCTTGATTTTAGCCACCAATCAGATAACCTTCGCTTGGTTACTTCTACCCGCTTAAAATCTACTTTCCCTTCACTGTCCTAAAACCCCAATGCCTTGGATAAATCAGCCCTGCTGCTTTCCACTGTAGGGTGAAGCCATTTACAGAAAAATATCAAGTGTTCAGCCGTTTCCTCCTCCTCTCCGCATGCAACGCACAACGTGTCTATCTCAAGATGAAGTCGAGAGTTGCACGAAAGCTCGTCTGGTCGGGGACAATCATAATAAAACTTAATAAAACGTCATTTTGTTGTTTTTTGGTTTTTACTTTTGGTCGGCGTCCTCCTTTTAAGTTTTATTGTGTGTATCTCACGGTCTTGAACGCAGCTAGCGCCATCTAGTAGCGACTTGTGAAACTTCATTTTTGCTGGTGCACGAATTTTTGTGTTTGGCTATGAAAATATATATATATTTTTTTTCAAAATTTCGGCTCCAAAGTTGCGGGCGCGGCCCTTACAAGAGTATATAGGGTAGTTGCCACTTGCACGAGTGCTAGTGCGCCATGCCCATTCCACACCATCTCGCCAGCGTTCTGAAAGTATATGCACTGGCACAGCAGAGTCTTGGCATACTGCCAAGTGCGCGGGGCGAGCCACCGCTGCTTGCACAATTACTGTAGCGCAGCACCTAGGTGTGCTGCCAAGGTCTGTGCAGTGAACGGCACCAATGCCGATGGCAGGAAATTGAGGAACGAGCCCAGAAGAGCGAACGCTCTGAAATTAGTTTTCAACGAAACAGGTACTGTGTCTGCTTCACACACGCACGCCAGAAGTGAACGGAAAAGGGGGGGGGGGGGGGGGCAGACCAGAGTGGGTGCTCACGGAACTCACAAAAGCAGCCCATGGAACCCCTGGGTTCCGCGGAACTCAGTTTGAGAACGCCTGCTCAAGTAGCACAGTAGTCATGTCCCCTAACTTGAAAGGCCACGGAAAGTGCGATGTATTATGTACTCAGCTGAAAATGACAAGGATGTAGCTAAGAACATCTGCAACGTTTGGTATAATTCAATTTTTTGGTTATCAATTTCTAGCTCACAACAGTGGGTAATTTTTTTTGCCGGTGTTGTTCTTTGGGTGAATGTTTTGCACACACAACTGTGGCATTTTTTTCGTTCGGGAGTATAATCACCAAGCTACAGTTTGATGCATATTACAATGCGCAGTGAATTTGGTACTTGAAGAAACCATTTTTCATTTAAAGCAGTCAAAATCTGTCATTTTTTCATGGCAGTGAAAAAATTAAGTCAATGAGCAGGTGCACACTGTGCCACATGCCTGAGGCAACACGCGACTTGTGTGATGATGATATATTTCGGGGCCAAGGTGCTAGCATTCCCTGAACCCACAGGAGAGCAGCTTCCTTCACAAGAAAGTGCATCTCTCGCAAGATAGCTTTCCTACACCTTTGCGCAGTGATGCACAGAAGCTATTTAGCACAGGCACACTGTCTGGAATTTTATTTAAACTTTAAACATTTTATTTTTATTTTTTCCTTTCTTTGATATGACATGCGGGATAGCCATGGTTTAGTGTCATTGTGAAAGTTCATCTTAACCAAGTGAACATGCATATTTTTTACATTAAATCTTATGGGAACCCAACAAATGCTTATCTGAGGATTCATCTTAACGAAAGTCGCCTGTGTTTGTCTGGCGGTTTGGTCCAGGTTCATGCTGATAGCGGTGCAACTGGCTGATGCTGAATGATACTCTTCTGGCAGTGTCCATGCTGCTTGACTAGATAGAGTTCACGATTTGTGTGTAGCCCACAATTTGCGGGTGTCCCGGCTGCCTCCCTGCACCATCTACCGGCCCATTTGCAAGCACAATGCAAGTGGGCACAAGGTGGGAATGCCTGGTCGAGAGAGTAGCTTATCTCCACATCAGGCACCCCCGCCCCTGGAGCTGAGAGAGAAAACTACATGCCCCATCGATGGCAGCCGGGTGGAAACCGAGGCCCTCGACCAGCTCGGCAGTGCGTGCCTTGTCGATGCCCTGGGTGATGTCGATGGGCAGCTTGAGGATGGCCTCGGGGTTCTCCTTGGCCACCTCCTCAATGTTGACCCCGCCTTGGGACGAGGCCACAATCACGGGACCCTGCGCACAGCACCCCCTGCGTTGCCACCCTGTCACAAAGGCCTGCCATTGCATTTGAGAAGAAATGGCTGATTCTGGAAGCTTCTAATTTCTTTTAAAAATTAGCAAACATCATAACATGAAAACTTTCGACAGTGCTGCGACAGTGGACACAAAGAGAAAGACACGAAGGACAAGCGCTACTATCAACTGAAGTTTATTGGAAAAAACACAAGATTAAATACCTCACACAAGGCAGCCAGCAGCATATGCGCCAACCCCCAAAATGACAAAACGAATCACTGTGTTGAACCAAGATACTGATACTGTAGAAGCTTGGGCAAGCTGGTGTGACATGGTTTTTCAGCAGCGCAGGGGACAAATGACGTGACAAGTGCACAGACACGGCGCTGAACTTACAACTGGTTTATTGAGGTGATTTTCACTACTTAAATACAGTGGCAACCAATCTCAAATGAAAAGACAGATACACAAAAACAGATTGACAAAAATGACAATTCCTGAGCACAGGTCTACAGTGGCACAAGGCCAGCTGCGCACATTTTTCTATTCTCATAAAGGAAACGTAGTTCTTTATCAGACAGAGCTATTGAGGCTACGCTTACGCATTCATCTTTGAATTTATGAATTTCATGAGCTTCAATGATTTCACGAGTGATTTTTGTTCTATTATCTGACAGCCCTCGACACTGAGTGAGAACAGGATAACACGGCGGTTTTTTGTTCTTTTTTCTTTCCTCTGTGCAGTCTCTGCAATGAATGCCAAGGTGACGGGAAGCGGTGCCGCTCACGTTGTTGTGTTCCCGCAGCCGGTCGTTGAGGCAACGACCCCGTGTAGTGCTTGCCACATGTAAGCGGAAACCTGTACACAACATTGCTGCTACATGGTACAAAACCTTTTTGGTGTTTCTTATCGCAGCCAACCATCCTTTCATTGCTGCTGTTTACAATTTGGCAGAGTTTGGAGAGCTTATCAGGCGCGGAAAAAACAATGTTTACATCGGCACGCGCTCCCATACTTTTCAGATTATGTGAAATGCGATGTAGATAAGGAATAACCACATACTTTCTTTTTTCTTCCTTGGGCCTTTCAGTGGAATCTCTGCGGCCTGAACTAATGATTTCTCTTAACAGACTCTCTGATATTGCAATCAGAAGGTCGGATGGGTATCCTGCTGCTTGTAAGCGTACCACCTGATTTTGATAGCTGTCTTGCATCGCATGATGGCATGGTTTTTCTAGGGCATTTCTTAAACACAACTTCGCGATGCCGCGCTTTACAAGCTTAGAATGTGCAGAAGCGAAAGGCGTGAGGGGCTTCTGGCATCGTGGCTCGTAACGCCAGCACACATGGCTATTGTTGAGGCACATGGCAAGATCTAAGAAACGTAACTTTCCTTCAGAAGGCGTTTCATGCGTGTCAAAACAAGAGGGTCAAGACAGGTGTGAAAAATTGATAAAACTTTCGAGACCGAGGCCTCTGCGTCAGTAACTGCACATGTCATAAAAACTAAAAAACATCTACAAACCTAAAAACACAAGCCACGCTTTCGTCTAGTTGACTATCAAGGAGCCTGTCATTGTGCGCGAGATAAATGTCGCTCAGTATCGGAGCTATGCATGAACCAATGCAGACGCCATTGCTCTAGAGGTAAACAGATTCATTCCAGGTGGAAAATGTTGAGTTAAGGTAAAAAGTAAGGAGTTCCAAGAAGTTGCTATTGCTGATGCCTGCAGAATTCTGGAAAGCTACCACATCAAAGGAATCAATGCATTCTTCAACGCTTGCCAGCAGTTTCTTTTGCGGAAGGGAATAATATAAATCTTTAATATCGATAGAGCAGGCCGAGAAGCCTTTCCCTGGGTTTTCTTGCAAGAAAGCGATTACTTGGTTAGAACTCGTCACTTGAAAAGGGTCGTCAATGGTTAAGAGTTTCAGCTTGCCTTGCAAAAATAACGCAACAGACTTTTGCCATGTGCCATCCTCGGTGACTATTGCTCGAAGTGGGCAGTCCAGCTTGTAAGTTTTGGCTGTGAAGAATATCTTTAAGCAGGACCTTGCTTTTCTCTATACACTTGGCTAGGGATTCCAAATTCATTTGTGCACACATTTTCCGTGCTCGGGTTTTCACTTTACTTAGAGCGACATCGCTTCTCTGCCGGAAAGTTGAACTGATAGCATTTTCTGCTTTCGATAAGTAGAGCGCTTTTGCCATCACAGCAAAACCTCCCTCTTTATCAGCCTGTAATAGGGTCAGCGAGTTGTTCTTTAAAAACGAAACGGTGAATTTGATTGGAATTCTACACCTGGTAGGTTTACACTTTGTCACCTTGGCATTCATTGCAGAGACTGCACAGAAGAAAGAAAAAAGAACAAAAAACCGCTGTGTTACCCTGTTTTCACTCAGTGTCGAGTGCTGTCCGATAATAGAACAAAAATCACTCGTGAAATCATTGAAGCTCATGAAATCCATAAATTCAAAGATGAATGCGTAAGCGTTGCCTCAATAGCTCTGTCTGATAAAGAACTATGTTTCCTTTATGAGAATAGAAAAACGTGCGCAGCTGGTCGTGTGCAAGACAGCTATCAAAATCAGGTGGTACGCTTACAAGCAGCAGGATACCCATCCGACCTTCTGATTGCAATATCAGAGAGCCTGTTAAGAGAAATCATTAATTCAGGCCGCAGAGATTCCACTGAAAGGCCCAAGGAAGAAAAAAGAAAGTATGTGGTTATTCCTTATCTACACCGCATTTCACATAATCTGAAAAGGATGGGAGCGCGTGCCGATGTAAACATTGTTTTTTCCGCGCCTGATAAGCTCTCCAAACTCTGCCAAATTGTAAACAGCAGCAATGAAAGGATGGTTGGCTGCGATAAGAAACACCAAAAAGGTTTTGTACCATGTAGCAGCAATGTTGTGTACAGGTTTCCGCTTACATGTGGCAAGCACTACACGGGGTCGTTGCCTCAACGACCGGCTGCGGGAACACAACAACGTGAGCGGCATCGCTTCCCGTCACCTTGGCATTCATTGCAGAGACTGCACAGAGGAAAGAAAAAAGAACAAAAAACCGCCGTGTTATCCTGTTCTCACTCAGTGTCGAGGGCTGTCAGATAATAGAACAAAAATCACTCGTGAAATCATTGAAGCTCATGAAATTCATAAATTCAAAGATGAATGCGTAAGCGTAGCCTCAATAGCTCTGTCTGATAAAGAACTACGTTTCCTTTATGAGAATAGAAAAATGTGCGCAGCTGGCCTTGTGCCACTGTAGACCTGTGCTCAGGAATTGTCATTTTCGTCAATCTGTTTTTGTGTATCTGTCTTTTCATTTGAGATTGGTTGCCACTGTATTTAAGTAGTGAAAATCGCCTCAATAAACCAGTTGTAAGTTCAGCGCCGTGTCTGTGCACTTGTCACGTCCTTTGTCCCCTGCGCTGCTGAAAAACCAAGATACCGAATTTAACAATCATGGATTACAACAGATGGTGTGCTGACGCACATGTCGGAGTTCTTGTGAATACGATAAGCCTCAGATAATTCCCTTCTTAGCTGATTGGAATGCCTATACAGAATGTTTGTTCTATTGAACAGAGGTACACATGCATTTTTGTCCAAAGGGCTAGAATTGCTGAGTTCGCAGTCTCTGTAATGCAGGGCCAAATTAGAGGAAGGAGCCACCTTTAAAGACGAATTATGTTGGCCGCCTAGCCGTGTGTTTGCACATTTACCAGTTTGGCCTATATAACTCTTGCCGCATGTCAACGGTACATCATATAATACCACTCCCTCGGCACAAGGTGCAAATAGCAACTCATGTTTTATATTGCACTGTTTTTTACTTTCTCTTGACTTCTGTTTTTCTAATCTGGCTCTTCTATCGACCATGGCACAGATTTTTCCAAGATTTTGGGGAGCTGAAAACAGCACCCTTACCCCATATCTAGAGCCTACTTGTTTTAATCGGTGGGATAATCTGTGAACTTACGGAATTACTGCACACTTTCTTTTCTCGTTACTGGGAGGCTCTGGAGGATCGGGTTTTCCGAATGACTTAAGCTTTTTCAGGAGCTTAAGACACAAGAGTTCCACAATTTTCAATTCTGAGCAACATTTCAACAGTAGTTCCTAAACTTCACTTTAAAGTGAAGCTTTTCAGTACCCTAAATTGAATGTCTTCTCTCATCAGCCTCTACAGACTGTTGCACAATTAAACGCGTGCCGTAGAATGCTTCTCTCAGCTAAACTGGTGAGTTGTTCATGCTCAAATTTCGCACAGTAATGGCAATAGGCCGGCAGAATTGTTATATGCTACATTTGTTTGGGGTACGTGCCTGAATCGGTCAAACAAAGTCGGATATCATTGTCTGCGGTGGTGACAAAACAAAACAAGCCATTATCTCAGCGATTGGACCGGTGGCGCCATCTCGCTTCTCGGCCGTGGAGATTTGGCGAAGAAGGGGGGGGATGCTTTGCTGGAGGTTTGAAGATGCAATGAACGGCTGCGCAAATCAGGACACAGACAAGAAAGAGACACCACATGCGCACACTACCAACTGTTTACTCTATGGAAAGATGGCATATTTAAACAGTTCCGCTCAAGCATGATACTCATCCCATTATCACTTCGAACCCAGCATGTGGTATGAAAAGCCACTACATCAGGTTAACAGACTATATACTGCAGATTAGACTAACAGATATCTCTGATCAAAGGAATTAAAACCCGAAACAAAGGGGCCATCTCTTAGCAAAAGCAGTGTCAAACAATCGTAGCAACAGCAGAGTCATACAGGAGAAGCAAAAGCAGTCAGAAACCAAAAAACAAAATATAAAAAGTAAAAACCAATAACAATCATAGCAAAAGCAGAGTCAAACATATGAAGCAAAAGCAGTCAGAAAAAGAAAGATAAAACCAATAAAAAAATTAACAACCCACCTAAACAAACAGCAGACGGCCGCTAGAAATGCTAGGCTGAAAAGTATCACAGAACATGACGTCACAAAAAACTGTCTAGGAAGGAAACTTCATTTCTACGGAGGAATACCGAGGTGTCGCTGACACATGTGCTTCCTTTCTTTTTTATCATAAAGGCCTCAAGTATTTCACGCGCCACCTGATCGCGACTCCTGCCAGGAATCCTTATTCCGTTAAGCGCCGGCTTACACTTGCAGTCTCTACAATGGGGAGGCAAATTTGACCCGCCTCCGCTTTCTAACGTTTTCTCATGTGCGCTTGTGGTGTCTCTTTCTTGTCTTCGTCCTGATTTGCGCAGCCGTTTATTTCATCATGCACCAACTCGCCCCTCAGGCCGTTAGTTTGAAGATGCTTTTTCAACTCTATATCAATGATCACAAAAACCTAGTTTGGCCAACTCCACCAAATTTCAAGTCTTTCGTTAAAAAGCGGCTTCAAACCTCCTGCAAAACACCCCCAACCCCCTTGTTTACCGAATTGTCACAGCCGGCAAATGAGATGGCGCCACCGGTGCAATCGCTGAGTGAACGGCTAGTTTTGTTTCGTCGTCACCACAGACAATGCGAACATCCGACTTTTTTTTTTATCAATTCAGGAAAGTATTCAAAACAATTGTAGCACAGAACAATTCTGTCGACCTACTGCCATTTCTGTTGTAGGCAGTAGCTACATGCAGTGGCTAGGCTGGTTAGCTTGGCTGCGCTGCTGCGCGCTCGCGTGAGGCTTGCGGTGGCTAGAACGTGTCCTGTGCTTGTGCCGGTATTCGCCTGGCTGGAATAAACCTGTCCTGCTGGCATCTCAACATGGTGTCAGAAGCAACGCAATTCCCATAGTAAGCCCAACCAGAAGTTGTCCTGAAGCAGTTCGACAGCTACTTCATACCACGGCGCAACAACATTTTTGAACAGGCACGCTTCAACACACGGGTCAAAAATGCTGGCGAATCTGTAGACTTCGGAACTGCACCTCACATGCTTTCCAACCATTGCGAGTATGGCACCCTCCGAGAGGAACTGGTTCGAGACAGACTGGTCGTTGGCATTCAAGAATAGTCAGCGAGACTGCAACTTGACGCTGATCTCACTCTTCAGAAGGCGCTCGAGTTCATCAGGCAGGTCGAAAGTGTACATCAGCAGCAAGCGGAGCTTCACCCCGAAACGCTGACTGTCAACAAAGTTGCATCAGGCAGACAGCAAGTCAGGCACTCCACGAATGCTACTCATGTCCACGACGGCGAGAGCACTTTGAACCAAAGCCACATTCATGTCCAGCTGACAGCGTTCCAACATTGTGTCGTTGGTGTGAAAAAAAAACGACACCCACGTTCACTATGCCCAGCACGAACACAGGTATGCAAGGGCTGCCACAAGAAGGGCCAATACGCATGTCTGCATGTCACACCGGGTTGACATCGTTGAAGCAACCGGACCCGACAGCGAAGGTAGATTTCTCGAAACCGTCTCGTTTTTTGATACGTCGACATGGGAGACAGCCATCCTCATGCAACGCTAACCTGTAAAATTCAAGATCGACACAGGCGCCGACGAATCTGTTCTCCCACCTACGGCTTTCAGCATGCTCAGACATCAGCCTCCGTTGTAGTGTGCTCCTCGGCAGCTCTACAGTCCTGATGGGAGACCTCTCGCAGCCAAGGGCATTACGCGTCTTCAACTCTCCTACCGTGAACGTGAAACGCTCCAAGACGTCTAAGTGGATGTCCACACTCCCTTACTCGGCAAGCCCAGCATCAAAGACTTGCAGGTGCTAACCTTCGTCAGCACCGTTGCAAAGAAGGTGAGCCCAAGAGACGAATTTCCTTCGCTGTTTCAAGGCGTTGACAAGCTATTTTTTTTATTTTTTAAGAGAAAACCACATTCGCTTGCGCAAAGGTGTGAAACCATTTGCTCTGAGCTCCCCTCGCTGCATACAAATTCCGCTGTACTAGAAAACAATGCTTGAACTGCAGCGAATGGAAAATACTGGTGTCATTTCACCTGTTGATAAACCGACTGAATGCTGTGCACCTATGAATGCTGTGCACCGACTGAATGCTGTGCACCTACGCTCCGAGACCTGGAGGCAAGCGAGATTTTACATGGAGTGCCTGAGCATTGCGTGCAGAAGCAACATCCCTCCTGAACAAGGGAATAGAAGATTCAGTCAAGACCTGCGTGTAGCTTCGCAGACGGCGGAATTCATGTGGCGACAGGTTCTTCCTAGGCTCCCTCGCCGAAAGGCGCCCCCTACCTCGCCTCAACAAGACGTCGTCATGCTGGGGAACGCAAGTGTCCCCCCGAAGGTGAATAACCTGCTCGTGCTGGGGCCGAAATACTGCGAGCATCCGCGACTCGACAAAACACAGCTCCTCTCTCTTGTTAGGACCGCTGCCAGAAGAGTAAGAACGGATGAAGCTGGGAGATGCATCAAGGAAGGCGTGGATTCCCTACCCCAGGAGGTGAAGAAAGGAAGCACGCGCCGTCTCACTGCAGCAGTATCAGCCCTCAAAGACGCTGGCGTCAAGCTCGTTCAGTCGGACAAAGAGGGTGGTTTTGTGGTAAACGACCTCTACAAGGAAAAGGCTCAAGCTGCAGTCGCTGCGAACTTCAGACAAGTGAAAACTGTCAAGTCGTCGAAAGTGCAAGAGCAGGCAGTACAGCTTTGTGAGCGTGCTGGACTTTCAAGACTGGCCTCTTCCGTCAAAGCGTCGAAGGCATCTAGCCTTTTCGTCTTCTTCAGCGCCAAGACGCATAAAGTAAGCTGCCCCTTCCGTGTCATTGTGTCCGACCGAGGAACGTGGCAGCGCGAGGTAGCGGTGTTCCTGCAGAAGTGCCTGTCACACCTTGAGATTGAAGATCCTTTCCTCATCAGAAAGCCGGAGACCGTGTCAGAATTGCTTCAAAACGAGTGTCCTGCCCACGTTGGCGCGTTTTCGGTGGATGTCAAGGACTTGTACTACTCCCTGCCGCAAAGCGCGGTGATCGCAGAAATCAGCAAGTGCATCGACCGTCACGGAGGCACCAAGTTCCAGAACTCTAGTGGTATAAACGTTAGCATGTTTCTAGAAATGCTCCGCTTTTATTTACAGTCCACGTTTGCTAGAGTTGATGATAGTTTTTTCATCCAAAAACAAGGTGTTTGTATTGGATCCAGCCTCGCTCCCGTTCTCATCGATCTGTTCTTAGCTTCGTGCGATAGACAACTTCAAGCCAAGCTGGACAGCACCGTTGTTCAGTTCAGTTCAGTTTATTCACCTTAAAGGCCCCCTTGTATCGGGGGTATTACATAAGGGGTGGGATTTTAATGGAATGAGCAAACAAAACAGCGAATATTATTTAGCACTGAAGGTGATCGGTTACATGTTCTTGAAAAGTAGAGGATGAAGCGATGTTGACGATGTCACGGGGTAGGCCGTTCCAGTCCGTTGCTGCTCGAAAGAAAAATGAAGCAGAAAAGGTGGCAGTATGCGATGGCGGCCGGGCAACTTGTAGGGGATGACTGGTGCGGTGAGATATGCGTGCGGCAGTTGTGATATCCGGTGACCGATTGAGGGAAGAATGAAATAATTTGTGATAAAGGGTGAGACTTGAAATGCGACGACGGAACGGAGGTTATGCGTTATGTAGATGACTTTTTAGTATTTTATCGCAAAAGTAACGCCCAACAAACTGTTGCTCAGATTTTTGACGTGTTCAGTACTGAACTTAACAACCTACAATTGACCACAGAGCTACCTACTAACAACAAACTAAGGTTTTTGGATCTGGAACTTGTGCTATCGTGTGACCATGTGTATGTGTGGTTGGATATACTCCCCGCGCTCCCAGAAAAGCCTGCTCCCCTTCCGGTCGGCCCACTATAAGATAGTCAAGCGCGGGATAGCGAAAACATGCATGAAAGCCGCTCTGTTTAGATCATGTGCACATAAGACCCAAGCCAGCTTTGACGCGCAGGTTACTAGGCTTACCGCTGCGGGATACCCGACGAAGATCTTATCTAGCACAGCAGAGTCGATATTAAAAGAATGCAGAATTCAGAAGGAGACGTGCAAACTGGACACTAAGCACATAACATGTATTCCGTATGTTCACCAAGTTTCGCATAACCTGAAAAAGATTGTGAACAAAGCCGGCGTAAAGCTCCTTTTCTCTGCCAGGAACAAATTGGGAGGCCTGTGCAAGAGAGTGAATCAGGAGAGTGGAAAGAAGTCTTGTCAGAAGAAACACAGAGACAAATTTGTCAACTGTTGCTGTGGTGTAGTGTACAAGGTCCCACTGTCATGCGGCCGTTTCTACATCGGAGAGACCGGACGGTGCGTCAACGATCGGCTACGCGAACACGCGAAAGACATTGAAAACAAGTCACGCCGAAATATGGTCATTCATTTCGCAGATTGCGAAGAATGTGAGGCGTTTTTGAACCAAACAACTATCATCGCCAAATATAACGATCATACCTCGCGCCTGATATCGGAGGCCTTTCACATTCATGCATTAGGCAACTCATGTGTAAGCCAACCATCGGTGGCTCTATTCCCACAGGAGATCGCTTTTCTTAATCAGTGATGATATCCCGAATGTATGCCATATCATGTTTTGCACCGCATTTCTTCTTCCCTTCTATGCTTTATATTGCCCCCTCTTTCGCAATAAACCATTTGGTTGTTAGTTCAGCGCATGTGTCTGTCTCGCCTTCTTCCGTCCCGTCCGTCAGCTCTGTTTTGCCTACCATTTCAACATGAAGATGATAAGGCACTAACACTCCCTGGGACTTCAGTTTCTCCAGAAGATTCACAAACAGCCTGCGCTGGCGGCTTCCACTGGCACACCATGTGTGGACGTTGCATCATTCCTCCCAAGAGTTTGCATTTTTTGTCAAGGGAGATGTTGTAGGCAGTAGTCGCATGCAGTGACTAGGCCGGTTAGCTTGGCTGCGCTGCTGCGCGCGCGTGTGAGGCTCGCGGGGGCTGGCACATGTCTCGTGCTCGTGCCAGTATTCACCTTGCTGGAATAAACCTGCCTTGTTAGCACCTCAACAATTTCTGTGCGAAATTTGAACTTGAACAACTTACCAGTTTAGCTGAGAGAAGCATTTTACGGTGCGCTTTTAATTGCGGAACACGCTGTAGACTTGCACAGTTAACAGCCATTGCACTACGAGAGAGAACAGGAGGAAATCTCTCATAGGGGCACTCTGCCCGAGCGATGACCCTGCAGCACTGCAGCAACAGCTCTGCGTGTTCACACAGGCACCCATTTGTTGGCAGAAAAAATGGCAGTCACAGGAGCGGATTTGTGGCTCTTTTTTGGATGAGATAGATGAGGGAGTGGTCACTTGAGGCATGTATTTCTTGAACTTTTTTGGTTGAAAAAATGGGGTTTCCTACAAAAATTTCTCGCTTGTAGGGAGAGGGGGGGGGGGGGGGGGGGGGGATTGCCCTGATCACACCTGAAAAAAAAAAACACCAAGTGCAGCACCAAACTGCTGGTTTTTAACTGGACAGCAGATACGCTTCACACTGCCAACCCGTGCCACAGCTGCAGAGTGCAACATTGGCCCCAGCTGAGGGAGCAAGTAGCACAGTCTGAAAGCGGGACTCACGTTGTACTCGCGCTCCATCATGAGGGCAAAGTAGTATTCACGCCGGTTGTAGAGGCGCTCGGTGACCATCACCTTGTCCACCCGGATGCCCCGCTCACCCGTCTGCTTGGTGCGCAGTATGAAGCCAATCATCTGGGCTGCCAGCTTCTTGGCCTCGCTTGGCGAAAAGGCCATCTTGACGCCGCCCTTCAGCCCACTGTCAAAGGTGCCCTTGCCACGGCCCCCTGCCAGGACGAGTGCCTTGATCACAACATCGGGAGTGCCTGAAAACCACACACACATCTCATCACGACAGGAACACATGAAGAGACTGCAAAACTTGCATGGCACAAAGGCTGCTTGACAGCAAAATTATTATCAAGGACACAATGCTCACACTGAACTCAAGAAAAATGATAAGTGGCAGTACAGTGTAGAAAACTCAAGCACGCACTGCCTGCTAGAAAACTGAGCTCTTGGTCGTGCACATCTTTTAGACTAACAAGGAAGGTGTTTATTCTGGCACGCTGCTGACTTGGACTTGGAAATCAATTTCACCTCCAAGGTATCAGTACGCAGTGCTGCGTTGCTTAGAGCCACAAAAAAGGGGAGACAGGCAGTGCACCCGCTTGACGCCGTTGTCAATGTGCCTGACCAGTGCGAGCTCCGTACCTAGCCGCTGGGCGATCTGTTCCGCCTCTTCGGGTGATGCGGCCACGCCGAACTTGGGCACGGTGACGCCGTTGTCCTGCAGGATCTGCATGCTGACGTTCTCCTGAAGGTTGAGGCTGCGGCGCTGCAGCCACCCTGCCCAGGTATCCTGCTTGACCTTGGGAGCGACAGGGCGTTCCGATCAATGCCTAGCTCCGACAAGACACAGACGCGGCACGAGGGACTGCTTCGATTTAAGTAACGGTGCCTGGAAGCGATACGCTGCGGCAAGGATCACAGGTAGTACGCTCGCGGAGCTGGCATTTCTGATGCAACCGTAACACAAACATAGCGCGACCATCCTAATTAGGCAGAGCTCCCTATGGAGTGGTAAAGAAATGGGGCACTGTTTCGGCACTGCAATTTCTTTCGTTTTAAACATTTTGAAAGAGCTGGCCGACCTCGGCGAATGAACCCATCTGTTCACGACGACAGCTCGCCTCAGAAGCAAGTTGTGGACCAGTGGTGGGCCCAAATCCTACAGACCTAAGAATGGAGCTGATACACATCGAGAAACAATCGAAAGCAGCTGTCGTCGCACCTTCAAGTTGCGCTGTAGAGCGGTTTTTCCGGCAGTCCGCACTGCCCTCCGTAGCAAGGTCGCCATGTTTTACCCACCACACTGCTGCAGTAGCTGCACCACAGATGATGAGAAGCGAGAATCCGAAACCGAAATCACTCGTGGATGTTTGCGGGGTTTTCTTCGCGCTTGCTGGGGTCGTTCTATTATGGCAAACTGTTCTTTCCGTAGAAATACGAGTGTGTGTGAATTTTCAGCAAGTTTTTAGCCTCCACTGCCCGTTCTCAAAATGAATGTCGTTCGCATACAAATTCGAGTGAACGAAGAAGCAAGCCATGGAGCCTCTAGCCATAAAACCCCTCCTCGGACTCTTGAATCTGTTGGTAAATAAAAAACATTAATTGGGTTGTCCAAGAGTGGGCATGGGTGTTTGTTTTTGTTTCGAGTTGTCGCCGGCGCACGGTTGGGCGTTGACCGCGGCCCTTCGTAGCCGTTGCCGTATCCCGCCAAGTGCCGGCTGGAGCCGCCGGGGAGCGGAGAGGTGCGTGCGGGCCGGCTGTTGTTGTGGTGGGCTTTGCGTAGGCTTCGTTTGATGTGTTAGCGAGCTGTCCGGGTGTGTGTCCGGCGGGTTGGCAGCGGCGCTACGCGTGCGGACGGATAGCGCCCCACGGGCGGCCACGGCCAGAGCGTATCGGAGGGAGTGGATCCTCGTTGTCGCCAGCAGCTCAAGTGCCGGCCACACTCCTTGTTTACGCCCTCGTGGCCAGCACAGTGAGTCACCCTCTCGCCACTCCGGGGCTTTGTCAACGACTGCCGCTCGCGGGAGGCGTCGGAGCACGTGCTGGCTGGAGCGAGAAAATTGCCCTTTGTGTGCACGTCGGATGGAGTGTATTTTTAGCGCGTCAGTCGAGCCACCCGTCTTAAAGGGCTGCAGCGTTCGGTGGCCGAGTCGCGTTTTGTTTACTGTCGTTCCTGTTGACCCGGTGATTTCGGCCACCGTTCGTGACTGAGGGGCAGCGCCGCCTTTTCGTGTGCTCCATTTAGCCGCGGCTGGTGTTTCTTCTTCTTCCGTCCCGACAGAAAAGCGAAACGGGCTGAGGAAAGAATGGGCACCAGAGCGAGGCATACTTGACAAGAACTGCATTAAAGAGGGCGAAATGTGCATTTGAGAACGTAACGAGCTTGCGTGAAAGTCCTTGAAGGGCATGTAGGTTTGTTTTAGAGCAAAATGCAGCAGGAGACTTTCAGCTGTAGTTCACTGAAAAAAAAAAAAACAATGCCACTGGCTTCCTGTCATCGCCAGCCATATGCATAAGCACTTATGACAAACGAACTTCAAAAATTGACAAGCTGAACCGAGAAATTCCATCTCCTTATTGAATAAATCAATTGCAGCCACGCAAACGCACTTGTGAGGGCTGTATTTTGGTATCTGTAGGTTCGCAGTGTACTACTGCTAAATTCTTCCTATCATCTGATTGCTTCGACTGCTCATGCTCAGAGATGCTCATTAATGGAGCGCCTCTTTTGGCCTGCGTAAATCTTTCGACAGCTGAGCTGAACCTGTACATACTTTTGTGGTTGGCGACGGCTCCGGCAGCATTTACACATGGAACTTGGGTACTAATTCTTACATCGACATGTTCTCACTTGTCGGTGCCTTCCAATGAAACTGTACAGTGCCATTGGGAGGCAGCTGTGTGACGAAAATGGATTTGCCGATGTACAGCTGCTAGCCAGTGTTCAGATTCGTCCTGTTTTGTGGAGACTGTTGCCTTTGGAAGGATTCAGAAAATTTTGTTGCATAAAATTTTTCTTTCCAGGGGCCCCTAATAATAGCCTTTGTGGATAAAACACTTGGAGTGCTTGTTTTAGTGAACGAGTCTAAATCCTGGTTTGTTGTGTGAATTCATGACAATGGGCACTTTGCATCTGTTCAAGAAGCTAGTCTGAAACGTAATCTTAGAGATTTTTTCAAAGTTTCTTCCGATGTATAGTGTGCCAAAAACAGAATATGGTCACAAGTGCTGCTGTAAGCAAGGGGAGTGAGGGTCTCAATTAGTAAGTGCCCCCTTATCTGGGAAATGCCTTTTTGAAGGTCTCTACCACACCCTTCTTTAGCCTCAGATTTAAGGGGTACCACTATGTTTTCTCAGTGCTGGTTAATCTGTTAAATGGATCTATGTGTTCCAGAGATCAGTGCAAAAAGAATAATTGAAATCTGAGCATGCAAATGAGTTATTCAACTTAGAAAATTGCATGTTAAATGATCCGATGAAAGTGCGTTTCACTCTCCCAGTGCTGAGATTGGCCGCTACCAGTCAGAACCATGCCTTGTGCACTTGCACAGCAGAAGCGTGTCTGTACACTTGCAGTTGTTGCTTTGCCTGGGGAGCCCCTCTGCCTACAGATTGTAGATAGGGCAGGGATGACGAACTCATCAAAAGGTTTGCTTCCTGTCTGGCTTTTCACATTTTCGGGAAAGGTGTGTCGACTGGCTTTTTTTTTTTTTCTTTCTTCTGGGTATGTTTTGAACAGCATTCGTCTCCACGAAAATTTGAAGCAGATGCCCCTAGGGTTACTCTTACTACTTTTCGTTCACTTTCACCGCTCTGTTCAGTTTTTGTGGCATGCGAAAAGTGTACAGCATTTAGAGACATCATACTTGGGATTCATTTCCCAAGTTTGAAGTAACTAGGTTCAAACTGGATGCCCAAAAAATTAAAGGCAGCGCCAAATGTGGCTGCCACCTCATTTCTGCTGCTGAAAATCGCCGCTGCGTTTCTATGCCATCAGCTCAAAATAAGCATTTTTGGAGAAAATAAAAATATCAAATATTACAATTTGGGCAACCTCTGTGGACATGGAGGCATACCGAGAATAAAGAGCTCATGCTTGATGAATGTCGCTGGGCCTCTTTGAAGGGGCGCAGGCAAGTGAGCTGGCCCCCTTTTGTTTCTCTGCAGACTGGGTGTGTGACAGCCATGCGTGACATCAGTGCATGTCTGTACTTCACAGTGCTGGAATAGAACATGTGGACAAACAGCCCTGAAAATGTGGTATTGCGGATAACGGGGAGAAAGCGGCTGCACTACAGTAGGGGTGCAGCCGCAAATGCTATGACCTGTTTGGTAAATGCAGTGCATCACAAAAAACGGACAGAAGGGGAAGACACAAGCAACAGGGCTGTCGCTGACTAACGACTGAAATTTTATTGAAAACGGCAGGGCTTTAAATACGAACGGCATCACACGGCCAAGTACATACCCTGTTTATATTTAAACCTCTGCCGTTTTGAATAAAATTTCAGTCGTTAGTCAGCGACAGCCCTGTTGTTTGTCTCTTCCCCTTCTGTCCCTGTTTTTTGTGCTGCACTGCTCTTACTTAAGATGAACCACTGACTAGCGCACACCAAGATTTTGATAGCTATGTCGTCCTTTGTCTGAGCAAGAAAAACTGTCCATGCACTTTCATTGCGAATGCAGGGTTTTTCCATTTGGTTTTTCACACTGCTCGGACTAGTTGCACTAAATGGTCCAAATGCCAGCATCATGAATTCACCAGCTGCCCGATTTCCCAAATTTTAGCAGTGCTAACAAATTTGTGGATTTGGCTTTTCAATTTGGGTAGATTAGCTGACAATGTAGCAATTCCAATTTTATTTTTTGTTCCTTTGTAATTTGGCCGTTGAAGCATTGGAATGCTCGTGATGAGACATTGCAATGTCAGGATTATCTTCCGCTTACCAGAGAGTTCCCTTAGCGAGGGCGTATGGGCAGTAGTGCTTTTGCTTTCAGCGTTGTTGCACATTCACACAGCCGCCTTCAAAGGATAGATCTGAAGGCAGCTTTTACCATTCCGTGTGGCATTTAGTGCAACCATGCCAGCCTGCTGCATGCACTTCGATTGGGCATGCTGACTGTTCGCCCTGTGTTTGTTTCACCTATTGGAAACCTTGCAGTTTGTGGTGTGCCCCTCATGCGCATAAAAGACTGGCGTCCTCTGTGCTTTTTGATGGCACACCTGTGTTGGTTCACCTCGTTCCAGGCACTTGTTGGCACCCTCCTTGGAAACTGGGGGTTTCGTCGCTTTCCCCGGTGGGTGCTTCACCTTCTGCAATTTCTAAAAATAGGCTTTTTCAGTTAGAAACGCGCTTTGCATAGCAACATTAGCGGCATAGCACACCAGAATATGCTAACTAGTATTGAGGAGCTAACTTTTAACTGTTACTATTAGTCTCCTTATTTATTGAGAGGTGTGTAGCCCACCTTAATTAATATTGTCACGGAGTTCTCACGGAGAGACGCTTCAACAGCTGGAGTCGGCAAGAGGAGACGGTAATGGCGGCCGATCCCCGATAGCACGATCGCAACCTCATCGTCTTCGCGGACAGCTTGCGCCACCTGGCAACACTAGGTGGCATTATTCCCCCCTCCGAAAAAGAAGGGCATCGCAGTGGTGCCGCCAGCAGCGTAGGCGCGCTAAGGTTCAGAAGGGAAACAGAGAAGAACGCGAGGAAATCGGGTAGACGTCCTTTTTAGTCACATTGTTTAATTTACGGTAGTCCACGCAGAATCGAAGTGTTCCATCCTTCTTTTTAACAAGGACAACAGGCGAAGACCACGGGCTTTGGGAAGGTTGAACTACACCGTCGTCAATCATCTCCTGAACTTGCTTTTGGATTACTTCCCGTTCTTTGGCGGAAACACGATAAGGCTGCTGGCGGATAGGGCGAGCGTCGTCATACGTAATGATCCGGTGTTGCGTTAGGGGCGTTTGACGAACTTTCGACGAAGAAGCGAAACACTGTTTATACTCCAATAGCAAGTGCTCTAAGGCCAGGCGCTTTCCTTCGGGGAGGTTGCAGTTGATGTCGACATTCGGAACAGATTGGTCGTCAGTGGCGCGCGATGATTGGTCGTCAGGGGCCGCTGCCGCGAACGCAAAGCAGACCGGAACATCCACAACCGCTTCAGCGGTAGCGATCGCAGTTCCAGAGAAAAGGTGCCGGTGCTCTGGAGAAAAATTTGTAACAAGGATCGCAGACCGGCCAGCGCGAATTGTTAGTAAGCTTCGAGCGGCGCAGATGCCTTGAGTCAGGAGGAGCGAATGATTAGCCTCGGCGACTGCTTCAGCGTCGTGCAACTCAGCACAGGCGACTTCAATCAAAACACTGCTACGGGGCGGAAGTGTGACGCTGTCGGCGAAAACGCGAAGTGCGGCACTGCGTCGGCAGGAGTTGTCGAGTTCGGCGGCTTGCTCTGTGGAAAACATGACGATTCGGTTGCGCAGATCGATAATTGCTCCATACTCCCGCAGAAAGTCGATGCCGAGGATTAGGTCCCGAGAACACTCGCCCAGGACGATGCAGCTGACGACGAACGTGGACTTGCTGATCTGAACGCGAGCAGTGCACATACCCTTGGGCGTAACCAGATGACCGCCGGCAGTTCGAAGGTGCGCGCCAGGCCAAGGGGTAATCACTTTTTTCAGAATGGTCGCCAGTTGTCCACTTAAGATCGAATAATCGGCCCCGGTATCAACTAATGCGCTTACTCTGCGACCATCGATAAGAACGGGTATTTCTAAAGAAACGCGGTTTTTTTAACTCTGGTGATGGCGTCGGCGGGTTTTTGTCTGATTGTAGCGGCGACGACAGGAGGTCTTTAGCACAGCGCCCCCCAGCGACCACGCCCCCGAAGGTCGCGGGTTTCAGTTTTCCCGACGAGGACTTGGCGATCGGCCCGGTGCCGCTCGCGAGAAGCCGGGAGGTGTCGGGGAAGAGCGCCTCGGTGAGGGTGAGCGCGACTGCCGCTGCGCTCGGGATGGATTGCGCTGGTCCGCAAGGAATTCTTCAATTTCAGGGGGTCGTTCACCTTGACGGGGTCTCGGTGAGTCGGTGCGGAAGCCTTGGATGCCGATGCGTCGGTAATAACAATTTCGATAAAGATGACCTGGCTCTCCGCAGTGAAAACAGAGCGGTTGTCGGTTAGGTGTACGCCAAACGTCGGCCTTTCGGAGGGGTGCTCGACGATCCTCGAAGTACTGCACCGGTTGCACAGAGGGCCGCGGGGCTTGAGGCGTGGCGTGAATTGGTGGCGGCGAAGCGGGAGCCGGACGCCTTGCAACTTCGGCGTACGTCGGACGGTGGTAGTCCCCAGGCAGAGGTGGTACGTCGACCACAGGAACAGGGCCCCGGAACGCCTGTTGCACCTCCTCTCGTACAAGAGCGGAGATGGAACCGAGCGCAGGCTGCGACGGGCTACAAAATTTGTGAAGCTCCTCACGCACGATTGTGCGAATAAGTTCCCGCAAATCATCAGGATGCTGTCCGATGGTGGCAAACGATGATGTGACTGCAGCAGCATGCACGGGCCGGTCGTAACTGGCGCAACGCTGTTGCAGGACCTTCTCCATCGTTGTGGCTTCCGAAAGAAATGCAGCAACTGTAGATGGTGGGCTGCGCACGAGGCCTGCGAACAGCTGCTCTTTGACGCCTCTCATTAAGTGCCGAAGTTTCTTCTCTTCAGGCATGGCAGGATCAGCTCTCCTGAAGAGCCGCGTCATGTCCTCGACGTACATTTGTACGCTTTCGTTCGGTAGCTGGACGCGGGACTGGATTGCCTGCTCCGCTCTTTCGCGGCGATCCGCGCTGGTGTAGGCCTCCAGCAGGCGACAGCGAAACTCTCGCCAGGAAGTTAGAACTTCCTCACGGTTCTCAAACCACGTGCGGGCGCCATCCTCTAGGCTAAAGTAGACGTTTCTTAGTTTCGCGGCGTCGTCCCACTGGTTATAAGCAGCCACACGCTCGAAGTGAAGGAACCAGTCCTCCACGTCTTCGAAAAGGTCCCCGTGGAAGGCCTTGGGAACCCGCGGGGTCTGCAAGGTATAGTGGGCAGGTGTAGCACCGGCAGCTTGCGTGAGAATACCGGTGGCTGGTATCATGACTGTCGCGAGTGGTCCAAACTCCGGTGAAAGTCCCTGCAGCCTCCGGCTGAAGCGGTGTACCGGGGTGTCAATCGGCGCAGGGCTGGCGGCACGGCTCCCTGGAGGGGTTTCTTGCATGGGATACTCGTACCCAGCAGGCTCCACCAAATTGTCACGGAGTTCTCACGGAGAGACGCTTCAACAGCTGGAGTCGGCAAGAGGAGACGGTAATGGCGGCCGATCCCCGATAGCACGATCGCAACCTCATCGTCTTCGCGGACAGCTTGCGCCACCTGGCAACACTAGGTGGCAATATGCATATCAGTTTTTAAAAATTCTAAAATGCAGTTACCCATGGCGCTGTGGCCTAACAATTTTTGCCTATATCATGGCAAAGTACATGCACTTTCGAAAAACTTGCAGACAAAGAAAACCTTCCAGTGCATGTAGCAGCAACACATTTATTTATTGTAGCGATATCTACACTACACCAGCCACTTCGCGAGGTCAGCATGGCTGCGCGCTGAGCCGTGGCAGCACCGCTCCGCCAGCTGTGCGCATGCGCGGAGTGACGTCATAGCCCACATCTGGTGTGTGCGCCGCGCGCCGATGGCGCTGCAGACGGCGCTGCAGACGCCGCCCGCTTCGTCGGTCGTGCGCATGGGTGGAGTGACGTCGGAGCACGCAGCTGATGTTCACGCTGCGCGCCTACATTACGCTAGCATTTCGAGCCTTCAGCGTGGCAGCGCCATAGCCACCGTTGCAGCTGCCGGCGCGACGCGCCGGCGAAACAGAGTGGGGAAGGAGTGGAGAGAGTGAATCCACGTCCAGGGACGAAGATGAAGAAGGAACGCCCACCGAAACGGAGCAGCGAAACACTGACTTTACAATTCGACTGAGCGAGCTTCACTCGGCCAGCTGTAGCTGTCGCGTCACTCCAGGTTTAACCAGAGCTAAACCACAGCCATTTTTATTTATTTATTTATACAGGTACCCTTAGCAGCTCAAGGGCATTATTGCAGGGGAGACAATTGGAGGAAAACTATTTCTTAAATGAACCTGAGAAAAAAACTTAAAACAGCTAAGCTAAGCACAGTTTGTAAAAGCAAGAAAGTAACAAAATACGTAACATGGATAAGTCATCTCGACGGCAAACGGTCTTCGGGGCACCGCGGTGCAAAAAAAAACACAACACAGAAATCAAAAGGGTACACTATCGCATGAAGCGCAATGCCAGCCAAAAAATATGAAGTAAACGAGATGATATTAATCTACGGCAGACTATGGGATAATAAAGACAAACTCAGAACATGTTTTACATTCACCAATGCTCTTGGGAAGCTTGTTCCAGTGTGCGGAAGCATGCGCAAAAAATGAATTCCGGTAGGCATCAGTATGACAGCACCTTTCAAGAATTTTCAGCTCGTGATCACATCGTTTAGAGAAGTTGGGAGAGAAAGGTTCTTATTTATTCCTGTGAGATCAGAGTAAATTCGGAAAAAAAGTTCTAATTTTGCAGTTAATGGGTAGTGTGCTAGTGTTTTCCGACCAAGGTTCTCGTATGTGATACTGCTGTGAAAGTTATAATTACCAGAAACAAATCTTGCAGCGCGGTTTTGGACGCGTTCAAGCTTTTCTATAAGATTTGAGCTTTGAGGGTTCCGTGCAAGCGTATTCGAGTACCGGACGAGCATTTGTTATGTAAAGCAGTTTTTTTTTACTTTCTGGGGAGCTTTATAAAAATTATGTCTAATGAGGTAAAAGCAGTCATTTGAGCAATAAGTGAATGAGAATAGAAGTGAAAAACTGGAGGGCATACCAGAACTCTTCCTTAAGGGCATGATGCAATAGCATTTAATGGGTTTAATGTATACGGAATTGGTCATTCCTTACTTTACATTCATAGATCCCTGGGAATCCTCATACCACTCCTGGTGCAGTGGTTAAGCAATGCGCCACTGCCCTGTGATGGCAGATGCTGCCACTGGTGAGGCTTGAGACCCCCCCAGGTTGCTCTCCCCAAGTAACTTCTCTCGACCAGTGATTGATGTAACTGACACCTGCCACAGTGGTGGGCAGTTGCGATGATGTCACAAGGTCATGTAACCTAGGTGGCCCACCTGCCACCTAGGTTGCTTTTCTTGGCATTTTTCATGGATTTTTTTGCTCATGGCCAATGACACCAACACCGCTGGCTTTTCTGCGACATGGGACCCGTAACGATATCATTTTAAAAGGCTAACTATTCAGTATTAGCTAACCAGCCTACTAGTTAGCACATCTTATCTGTATTGTGAAGTGCTTCGCTGACGGTGCTATGGCTAAAAAGAACGCTCTTCTAACTCGGAAAGCCTATTTAAAAAAGTAGCAGAACATCTTGTGTGAAACATCCGGTATATATTGGCACCTCTCCTCCATATTGTCACTGCTCGTTACCCCCTCTTTCTTCCACATCTTGTTTAAATGGGTGCATGGTGCTTGTTGGTTTTGGAGGACTGCAGTATAACTCTGAATGGGTAAAGGGAGCACTCTGCGGAGCTTCTTTATTGTAAGCTGGAAGCAAAATTGTATGGACCGCACAAAATCCAAATGCCCACAAAGCAGCAGTAGTGAAAACAAAAGATGAAATGGCTCGATCTGCATCAAAATGTAGTTGTGCTTTCCAGAAAAAAAAATTCACTCTTGTGGAGTCATTGTGGATACTTCTCCTTGTCAATTGAGTAGACATGCGTGTTCTCAAGAAGCAGCACCACCTGACACCATGCTGCCTGATGTTTAGAATATGCTGGCTAGTGTGCCGAACATTGGCAGCTCACCATTTACAGGGAGGTGCCATTTCCGGCGACTGCCAGCAGACAATATCGCGTAGCGCAGCCGCCATTGCCGTGTGCACAAGTATGATTTCTGTGGTGTGTGCATTATCTGATTGTTGCATAGCAAGCATGTCCCGTGTATTGCAAAGAACTCACTTGTGACATCTCGGAGAGGAGGACTGCAGTGTACTGTGATGAATGTATTGGGTTACTATGTAGGCTAATGTGGTCTACAATAAAAAATAAGGGGACAAAACAAATCTGTGACCACGTCTTCCACTCGGTGCTTTGCAGCACCCCTATGTGGCAGCTGTTGGCAGTCGCCTGGTGCCACCTTGGCGTTTTCCGTCGGCACGCTGGCCAGTGCAGTATAGGCACTGTAACCATGCTGAGCACTGTGACCCCTTCTGTGCCGCATCTGCCCAACACTACTGTCACATATGCCGATGTGTCACCCGGCTACCAAGGACCAAAATGACAGTGGGGCTATCTGTTGCTGCACAGTGACCAGCTCACAAGGAAAAGAGCTTCTTGTAATGTAGCTTGTTTACAAGCTGATGCTGCAGGTGACGGGAGACTTGTTTTTCGTGACTCGGTTTGTTGATCATTTACAATATTTATTTACAGTACTTGTGGCGAATTTGAACCACGAATTGGGACCACTTCCGGATTAACTTTTTCTCCTTTTTTTCTTGGAGAAAGGCTATTCCATGAAGTCTAGTGTCTGACGGAAACTCGTCTGGTCGGGATGGTACATGATGAAAGTAGAAGGTGCCGACCAAAAAAAAAAAGGAAGGGATGAAGTTTCGGCTCTCCTATGGGAGCCTTGTTCACATGACGAAAATAGAAGGCACCGACCAAAAGAAAGGATTGGAAGACGTTTCGGCTCCACCACAGGAGCCTTGTTCACACTGAGGCGTAACGTAGCTGCGTCGTTTATTGATACACGGCGCATGAACGAACTCGGGCACCTGGCGTAGATTGGGGGCAAGTTTCTGTGATTCCGATTGAGCGTATGCGCTGTCATCTGAATAATCAGCGATTCCAGAAAGAGCCGAGATTTCTTGTCCCTTTCTTCTGCAATCACACGTGCCTCTGCCCAGTTTATGTTGTGTGTGGCGGACACCGAGTGCTCGGCAAGCGCATTTTGATCTGCGTGCCGGTTTCTGACGTCACTCTGGTGGTCACGTATTCTTCGCTCAAAGTCACCCAACTCGCCGATGTACACAGACGGGCAGTCCGCACATGAGATCGAATACACAACACCTGGGAACATTTCCTTCTTCGGCTTGTCTTTGATTTGCACAAGCTGACTCCTCAGTTTTCCAGCTGGCACATGCGTGGTCTTTACTTCGTAGGACCGTAATATGCGTGCCAAAGGTTTGCTGATGCCAGGAGCATAGGGAATTGTGGCTCGTTTCTGGGTAGCGGAATTAGCTTGCAGCCTGGAACGTTCCATTTGGCGCTGTACAGAGTCCATGACGTGTATAGGATAGCCACAGGTTGACAAGTCACGCCGTACACGCGCATCTTCAGCACTCCGGTCTTCTCCTCTGGAACACATTTCTTTTCGTCGGAGGAGCGATGACACCACAGAACGTTTCTGGCAATCAGGGTGAACAAACTTAAAATGGAGGCTAACAGCCGTTGTGCGTGGATTTTCTATTCCAGTGGCAGATGGGATATGGGGATCGCTTTTTCCAATCACAGGCTGGAAGCAGTTGCCGAGCGAAGATTGCTCCGTGGAGCAGCCTGGACTGCTTCTCCAAAATTGACAGATTTTACCCCTTTGACATGCGAAGAAAAAATTGTTCCTAAGAGGCTCAAATAGTGCTAAACTCTGGTCCTGCTAGATTTATAAGGCTGTTGCACAGCACTGCCATGTGTCCCCATTAGGTCAGTGTAACAGCTCGATAAAGGCTTCGGACACACTCCAGCTGATGCAGCTCGGTTCCACGGGCCTCATTTTTGGTTGCCAGCTGTAGCAGTGCTGTCAACATCTTAGCTTCCGTTTTGTATTTGCAGGAGACCACATTAATTGGAAACTTCATGGTGGAGAGTTGGCTTGTAAATAGAAGCTCCAATGATGGGGTGGCATTCCTTGTGGGTTGGCTTACACTGACCACATTCTGCACACGCAGTTTCAAGCTTATGTTGTTGCCGGACGTCTTCCGTTACACTGTCTTGAATTATATGTTATGGTTCGAAAAAGTCCAAACCGAGTCTGTTTGTTGCAAACACTTGAAGAGGAAGCTGTGAAGGGCATGAGAAGCACTAAACCTACCAGTGTAGGAGTGCGCATACGCGATGAAACACTTTGTCATGAGATGTGTGGCCATGTTATGGCTACGAGAAACCTCTTATGAACCTGTGCAATGCCTAGGCATTCACTTGTGCTGCATCATAACTTCAATGAAGCAAGGTGGCTGCACTCATGCCGGAATGTTCGCTGTTACTGTGGTGACCTCTCTGTTCATTCTGGCTCTCCATACCAGAGTTCCTGCAGTTGGAGCTCATTTTGGAGTGCTGATGTCAAGACATAGGAGCACAGTCACGCGCCTGTTTTGAAATCTCGTGGGCTTTTTTTCTCATGTTTTAAAAAAGAAACCGCACAAAACTGATATTAAAAAAACAACTCAAATCAGCTTTTGCACTGCAAAATTTGCACTAATATTAACAATACAAAATTTTGCTAATTTTAGTTCGTTACAAAATAAGTGAATTTGCATGCATTAAAAAAAATTCGCAGAGCTAGCCAAGATAGACATCCCTGCACCACTTAAATATCCTTAAACCTTGGCATTCTCGCTTAGGGCTCCTGCTACAGAACACAAGGAAGCTGCTCCAAATTGAATTTTTGGCTGCTATAAAGTGTGCTCCAAACTGCTTTTGGCCATTCCCACCACTGGGACTCACAGAGATCAATCACTGCAATCTACCACAGTCGGAGTTGACAAAAGGAGAGAGCAATTTCTCTGACAAGAGCAGGCCTGCATGTAATGTGGACAGCCTCCCAAACAACCATCTTCACCATATCATACATAACTGGCTAGAAGAAAAAATGGCGATAGCAAATGGTAAGGGCACTTCAGTGACAGGTGATAGTGATTGGGTTCTAGTGATGATAGTGGCTTATTGAAGCTACAAATAGTGGTAAGAGATGTCAGGAAGCACCATCATAAAAGTGGCAGTAAACCTCTACCACCTTTGAATAAGAGTTGGGTCGTGAGGCTCTGGGACAACACATGGTCAAAGAAAGCAACTGTCGCCACCACGGCTCTCAGGTCCTACGAGGTACAAACTGAAGATCGTCGGGTGTTTAGATGCAACAGACGGCATCTTCTTCAAACTCTTGAGAAATGTGCAGCGGACGCCAGTGAACAGGACGATGACGATTGTGCTTTGCTCGTGCGTAAGCCTGTTGACCCTAGCACATCTCCTTTAAACACCTCTGCTGCTCCATCATATCTGCAGTCTACACTCTTGCTCCAGCCACAGTCTTCCGGCAACCACGTGGCACCCGCTAGTACAGTGGGCCATACATTACCAACTGCTCCTAGGCCGACGCCTGTCCCAAGAAAGTCGGCACGTGCAATCAAGCCACCACAGCGACTTCATTACGACACTGCTTTTAATCATCTTTTTTTCATGTCATTACCCCTCTGGGATGTATCGGGCATGCGCTGTATACCTTACAATCACAGTGCCTGAATTGTCTTATGCTGTCGCAGTGCTAGCTCAAGTTGGGCACTTGGTGCTGATATTGCCCTGCCCCCAGCATGTATAAAAAGGTGCATTCTTGTTCCAGCCGCTAGGTAGTCGTCTCTGTGGCTGGCCCCAAATATTCCAAAGGACCCCCCCAAGTATGCCCATCCCACAAAATGGACTTCGGTGGATTAGTAGGTGCAGAAAGGTGGATAATGGGGATTAGTTGGTGGGTTAATCTGGATTGCTTGGGGATCAAGGTTGAAGAATGGGTATGGTTAGTTTAATGCCGTATGATAATTCAATGGAAGGTACCTGAACACTTCTGTCTTCAAATTTTCAAATTTGCGGTGCTGATGGCGTCGTGGCCCTCATGACGAATCAGGGAATTTTGTTCCTGTGAAACCCTGTGGTTTTTGCAAGGCGACAGTCTAAATGCTATTGCATTAAAATTTTTTTCAGCCAGAATTCAACCCCACGGACTGTGTATCAGAAATTATGGTAGAAAAAAAAAACTGTTTGCTTACCACATCAGTAGACACACCTTATGTCCGCACGCAGTAATCCAATCTAATTCTTCGTGCAGGGCCTGTTGGGGAGCGGGAGCAGCCATGCAGAAGGTGGGCGGTGGAGGCAGTGTGTCGTCTGGGCGCCCCATCAAGTGTGTGGTGGTGGGTGACGGCACAGTGGGCAAGACCTGCATGCTCATTTCGTACACAACCGACTCGTTCCCGGGTGAATACGTGCCCACCGTGTTCGACAACTACTCGGCGGCCATGATGTGCGATGGGGTGCCTGTCAGCCTGGGCCTCTGGGACACGGCTGGCCAGGAGGACTACGACCGTCTGCGGCCCCTCTCCTATCCACAGACAGACGTGTTCCTCATCTGCTTCAGCGTGGTCAGTCCCTCCTCGTTTGAGAATGTCACCTCCAAGTGGTTCCCTGAGATCAAGCACCATTGCCCCGATGCCCCCATCATACTCGTGGGTAAGAGCGTTCGGCACCTGTTTTGACTGGGCATTCCTCTTCCAAGTATTGCTTGACTGCTGGTGCTGGTGGTTGGCCGCCCAGTTTTTGTTAATGCATGAGCATCTTAGGGAAAGTGGAAATGGTGACCGTCGTGACGCACGGCATGTGTTGTGTAACAAACTTGGTCATCATCATCATCATCAGCCTTATTACACCCACTGCAGGGCAAAGGCCTCTCCCATGTCTCTCCAATTAACCCTGTCTTTTGCTAGCGTCATCCACCCTTTGCCTGCAAACTTCTTAATCTCATCCGCCCACCTAACCTTCTGCCGTCCCCTGCTACGCTTACTTTCTCTTGGAATCCACTCCGTTGCCCTTAAGGACCAGCGGTTATCTTGCCTTCGCATTACATGCTCTGCCCAAGCCCATTTCTTCCTCTTGATTTCGACTAAGATGTCATTAACCTGCGTTTGTCCCCTCTCCCACTCTGCCCGCTTCCGGTCTCTTAACGTTGCACCTATCATTTTTCTTTCCATGGCTCGCTGCGTTCTTAACTTAAGCTGAACTCTTTTCGTTAGCCTCCACGTTTCTGCCCCGTAGGTGAATACCGGTAAGATACAGCTGTTGTACACTCTTCTCTTGAGGAAAATTGGTAAAGTGCCATTCATAATCTGAAAGAACCTGCCATATGCGCTCCACCTCATTCCTATCCTTCTAGTTATTTCCCTCTCACAATCCGGATCAGCTGTCACTACCTGCCCTAAGTAGACGTATTCCTTTACCACTTCCAGGTGCTCACCGCCAATTGTGAACTGCTGTTCCCTTGCTAGACTGTTGAACATTACTTTGGTTTGCTGCATGTTAATTTTCAGACCCAGCATTCTTCTCTGCCTGTCTAACTCATTAATCATGATTTGCAGTTCACCTCCTGAATGATTCAGCAAGGCAATGTCATCAGCGAATCGCAAATTATTTAGGTATTCTCCCTTTACTCTTATTCCCAACTGTTCCCAATTCAGGCCTCGGAATACCTTCTGTAAACAGGGGGTGAATAGCATTGGCGAGATCGTGTCTCCTTGCCTGACGCCCTTTCTTATTGGAATTTTATTGCTGACTTTATGGAGGACTATGGCAGCTGTGCAGTTGCTATATATATTTTGCAGTATTTTGACATAAGGCTCTTCTACCCCCTGATTACGCAATGCCTGTATGACTGCTGAGGTTTCCACTGAGTCGAATACTTTCTCGTAATCAATGAAGGCTTTATATAGAGGTTGGTTACATTCTGTGCATTTTTCTATCACCTGATTGATAGTATGAATATGATATATTGTGGAATATCCTTTACGAAAGCCTGCCTGATCATTCGATTGATTAAAGTCCAAGGTTGCCCTGACTCTATTAGCGATTACCTTAGTAAATATCTTGTAGGCAACGGCAGTAAGCTGATCGGTTTGTAATTTTTCAAGTCCTTGGCGTCTCCATTGCTATGAATTAAGATTATATTTGCGTTCTCCCAAGCTTAAGGTACGGTCGAGGTCATAAGGCATTGCGTATGCAGGGTGGCTAGTTTTTCTAGCAGAATCTCCCCTCCGTCTTTCAACAGATATGCTGTTACCTGATCCTCACCAGCTGCTTTTCCCCTCTGCATTGCTCCTAAGGTTTTCTTTATTTCCTCTGCCGTTACAGGCGGGATGACGGATTGCTGTGTGCTACTGTGGCTATCATTAACGCTCTGATTACATTGGCTACTGTATAGATTTGTGTAGAACTCTTCGGCTACTTTAACTATCTTATCCATATTGCTAATGACATTGCCCTCCTTGTCTCTTAGCGCATACATCTGGTTTTTACCTAAGCCTAATTTCCTCCTCACCACTTTTAGGTTACCTCCGTTCTTTAGAGCATGCTCAATTCTTTCCATTAAGCTTCCTTATGTCGGCTACCTTGCGCTTATTTATTAACTTCAATAGCTCTGCTAGTTCTATTCTGGCGGTAGGGTTAGACGCCCTCATGCTTTGACGTTTCTTAATCAGATCTTTCGTCTCCTGAGATAGCTTGCCGGTATCCTGTCGAGCCGTCCTACCGCCTACTTATACTGCGCACGCCGTAATGATAGCCGTCAGATTATCATTGATTGTATCAACATTAAGATCGTCTTCCTCAGTTAAAGCTGATTATCTTTTCTGCAGGGATATCCTGAATTCCTCTATTTTCCCTCTTACCGCTAGCTCTTTAATGGACTCCCGCTTCACTAGCTTCTTCCGTTCCCTCTTCAAGTCTAAGCTAATTCGAGACCTTACCATTCTGTGGTCGCTACAACGCACCTTTCCGCGGACCTCTACATCCTGCACGATACCAGTGTGAGGAAACAGCATGACGTCAATTTCATTTTTAGTCTCACCATTAGGGCTCTTCCAGGTCCACTTCCTGTTCTCTCATTTGTGGAAGAAAGTATTCATGATCCGTAAATTATTTCTATCTGCGAATTCTACTAATAACTCTCCCCTGCTATTTCTAGAGCCTATCCCATAGTCACCTACCACGTGGTCGTCAGCCTGCTTTTTGCCCCTCTTCGCATTGAAGTCGCCCATCAGTACAGTGTACTGTTATTTTACTTTATTCATTGCCGATTCCACGTCTTCATAGAAACTTTCAACAGTCTCGTCGTCATGGCTGTATTTAGGTGCGTAAGCCTGCACCACTTTCAGCTTGTACCTCCTATTGAGCCTAATTACTATAGCTGCTACCCTCTCGTTAATACTATAGAGCTCCTCTATGTTGCCAGCTATATCCTGATTAATGAGGAATCCCCCACCTAGTTCTCGTCTATCTGCTAATCCACAATAGCACAGTATGTGTCCTTCCTTTTGTACTGTATACGCCTCACCTGCCCTCCTAACTCAGCTAAGCCCTATCACATTCCATTTAATTCCCGCTAGTTTCTAGAACAGCACTGCTAGGCTAGCCTCACTAGATTAAGCTCTAGTGTTAAACGTTGCCAGGTCCAGATTCCAGTGGCGGTCTGCCCGGAGCCAGATATTCTTAGTACCCTCCGCTGCGTCACAGGTCTGACCGCTGCTGTGGTCAGTTGCTCCGCATCCGCTGGGGACTGAGGGCCAAGGGTTAATTGGTTTGATCATAGAAGGTTGTGGCCAAGTACTGCACCAGGGTGGCCAAATCCTGTTCTGGTGAGGGAGTGCATTGTCGGTTCTGGTCACCGAGATCAGGCCGCACCCCAGGCCTGGTTATGCAATTCCATCGATACGCCTCTATGCCATCACTGCAACCTTGGTATACTATCTCGGACCTGGATAATGTGGCCGGAGCTGGCACAGGACAGGGTTAACTGGAGAGGCCATTGTCCTTCAGTGGGTCTAGTTGGGTTGGTGATAAGTATGCTACCATGGATGTAATGAATTTTTGTATGTTAACCTGAAATATTACAAACTTTCTTGTGTTACCTCAGATATAATGAACTTTTCTTGTCTAAACCTCGGATGCAGCGAACTTTGTGCATCAACCTTGAATATAATAAACAAATGCTCAGGCTGGAAATAGTGGTTTTGCCGGCCTGTGTCGGGCTCTTGATTTAGTATTGTTGGCAAAAGTGCACTTCAGCATTCTTGTGGCGAAGTTAGCAGCAACAAACAAACAATGCCCATGATGTGGGCTAAGAATATATATATATATATATATATATATATATATATATATATATATATATATATATATATATATATATATATATATATATATATTTTCTTGGAATATATTTTCTTATATATATATATGTCTTTGCCAGACCATGAGTGCATCGTGATGGGGACAGCAGAAATGCAGGAGACAGCGTTGTTGTGTCCTGTCCCCTTTGTCCCTGTCGTTGTGCACTAATGGTCTGGCAAACTGCACCAACTGGCCTGTTAGAATGCTCTTGCAAAAATGTATGGCAATTACACACTTGTGGTGATTCGGATGATGAGCGCTTGTGCCTTTGCAATGTGCGCTTTTTCAGTAATCGAAAGTTCGATTAATGCATCTTTCACTGCTGAGTTCTGCCTCGTGGGCTCGAGCTTAAGCATCCTATTTGGCGAGCCTGTGCTCGAGAATCTTGCCGTGTTTCTCGTGGGTGGCTTCGGGCTCGCGTAGCCGCATCTCAGTGTTCGCACACGCCCTATGTCTGTCCTGCGCCCTTTGTTCCTGCCACAGTTGCTTAGCAGTTTGCCTTTGCTTCGCTTGTGCCTCCTCCCGGTTTTGAGCCCTGGCCGCTCATTTATAGACCGCATCCTTTGTCCGAGTCTTTGCACGACATTGTTCCTCTGTGTGGCTGATGCGAGGTTCGCCTGCACATAGCATCTGTAAGACTGCGTGTGAAACAGCATTCTCCGCTGGCACCCTTTACATCGCGGAGTGCCTCGTATGGGTGCCATGTAAGATATGGTGGCTGGTCAGCCTCTTAAATTTACTTGATATATTTTTACATGCCATTGCCTGATGACTAGGATAAAAATATATGCAGTTGGTTTTGCCCCCCAAAAATTTTTGCAGAGAATTGTGAAAGGTCTTGAAGAGCTGATGTGCCGCGCCAACACACTCAGGTATTTTGGCCAACTTTGATTATGAATAAATTAAAATGTAATAAGAATACGTACCAAAAAATTTTTGTAGTGCTACTACATGTGTTGTAGTCTGCGTTTCGTGTAATTTTTGTTTCAAAAGTTGTTTAAAAACTTGTCAAACATACCCAGGGAAGTTTGTGCCTACTTAGCAGGTTTTATCTCACGCAAGTACATTGTGTTCTGTGCATTGTGTTCTGTGCAGATATATCTATTAAACTGCTGAAGTTCATGTTAGCATTGTTGTCGACTAAGGAGACGATGAAGTGGGCAGTGGTGAAGCGCTCGCACTAGGCCAAACAGCCATTATTAGGTAATCTCATAGCCCCCTGTCATCATGTCTCGTCCTTCTGCTTGCCACCACACATTTGCTGTGAGGTGCAGTTTGAGACATGCGTAACATGCAGCCGCTGTATTAGCAAAAAAATCGGATGGCTTAGCGTGGTTTAGTCAAATGCTAATTAGGTGCGCTCGCACTTCGGTTTTGGTTCGAAACTCTGTTTAAGAGGGCAAGGCGGTAAAGATGTGTTCTAAATCCATTGCGCTCAGATGGAAGTTGATGATGACGAGTGCATCCAAAACACAGTGCAGGAGGCAGCTAAACGTGTGGGATGTTCAGCTGCGGTGATGACGTAGTGGCCAGATGCAGCGGCCAGCAAAGCTGATCTGTTCGCACCGCTGAAAACCACTCGCGGCCATGGAGTGATTTTCATGGTTGGCCACAAAGGCTGCTGGCAGGTGTGCCACCTTCCAGAGGCTTTGGACATACATTGGCGAAAGTTTACCAGCGAAAATACAAGAACGCCAGAAGAAAAAGAACACAGGACAACACTTCGTGTGTTCGTCTTCTTCTGGTGTTCTCGTTGGCGCAGTTATGTCTCATACACACCAGCTATCTCACATGGTTGCCGTGTTGCAGTTCTAATGCTAGTGCACGAAAAGAAATCAATTGTGTGCACTCAGCAGAAAACAAAGGGGTATCACTGAAACAGTGGTCAAACAGCTTTAAATGTAAAGCCTCTAGATTCACACCCCTGCCCAGAATTTTCATGTTCTCAAATCTTGCCCTGTGGGCATGGGTTAACTAGGGAGGCCTTTCTTCTGTAGTGGACATAACTGGGTTGGTGGTGGTGGTTGTTTCAACATTGTCTGCAGCAGGGGTTCTAAAACTGCGTTTTGTGGGTTCCTCAAGACGCACGCTGGCCTGTGCCCCCTTTCTGCTACACTTCTTGGGGGCACCTGCAGAGCAGACATGGTACCTGGCTTGTGGAAACTCCTTTCAGAGCGTTGGCTCTTAGCTCGTTGCTCAGTTTCGGGCTGTCTGCAGCACAGACCTTGGCAGTGTGCCATGACTCTGCCGCACCAGTGTAGGTAGGTTTAGAGGGCCGGTGTGGAAGGGGCATGATGCAGAAGGTGATGGGTGTTGCAGTATGTGCATTCATGTGACTGAAGACATGGGCCACATCGCCGAGCTTGCCGAGCCATGCCAGGACAAAAATGTTTGTACGTTTCATTGGGCTTTCTTCCTGCCATTTCGAGGCGTTGGTGGTGCCGGGGAGAAGCTTTGCTGCTAGCAGGCCTGTGGAAGGCGGTCCACATTTATTGGAGTCCCTGTAGCCGTGGCTGGTGAGCCGGTGGAGCTGGCTGTTGACGTTGCTGGCCAGGCAAGTTGCCGAAAGCATTCTGTTCTGCGCGAGCCAGGTCGCGCTAACTTCATCTTCATCAGCGCCGCTACAGATGCTCCCACCCCCCTAGTGTGGTGTGCGATAAAGGAAAAAAAACGGTATGTACAAGTTTGTACAGGTGGGTCAAGTCCAGGACACAGTTAGGTTCGTGAAGGCCACCGGGCGGGTGCAACAAACTCAGACGGTTGTGCCTGGCTGCTGCGCAAAGGGCGAGGGGAACGAAAGGATGAGGATGATGACATAAGGAGACGTCGAAGAATTGGAGGCGAGCTAGGCGTGCTGCAGTCGGAAGGTCTACTGGTGGGGTTGCCAGCTGGGTTGAAGCGGGCCAGAAAATGTCATGGCAGAAAATGCACCCGTGGTGGGAGTTACAGGCGATATGTGCTTTGTGCTGGCCCAGTGGGTGTATACGAAGGGATGCCGTGCAGAAGCCGCCGCCGTAGAAGAGGAGGGGATGCCTCAGCCGCTGGCGGCGATGAAACGACGGCGCACGACACTGGGCTGGAGGTCTCGGGCTGCCGTGTAGGGAAGTGATCGAAGTGGTCGACGAGGTGCAACGGCTTTATGCAAAAACGAGCTCACTGCGGCAATCTTGGGGCACAAGAAGCAAGTCCGGGATGTAGTTGTTGGAATGGGAAGGATACTGTAGAGCTGTCTCGTCTGTCGTGGAGGCACAGGCACTGGTGAAGGCACCAGGTGGGCAGGGATGTGTGGCAGGCGTTTCGGGTGGTGCGCTAGGCGTGACAATGCCCTGGGGTGGCGTGCATGCGGCCCTCGCAGCAGGAATGACAGTTGTGTTCATTGTGGTTGGGATTGAGGTAGCAGGCGAACTTGGGACTAGAAGCGAGTCCGGGCCCGGGTCGAGAGAGGGTGCTGCTGGTGATGGCCCAAGGGCAGGCGCCACAGCTGGGAAGCAGAGCTGGGCAGGAGGCGCCCTGGGACGGGAGCTCGCAGGTGAATGGCCGTCCGTAGGGGCCGTTGCGGCAAATATGGGAGAGACCGGGGTGTATTAAGAGGCAGCTGGGTGTGAAGGTGGGCAAGAGACCGACGCGTGCTCACGTGGCACTTGCTGAACCATGGGTGGGGGCACATACAGTGGCGGCGATAGTGGAGAGACCAGTGTGGGGAGGGGCGCCGACGTACGAGCGGGCGGAGGGAAAGCCGAAACAGCTCGAGTAGGGAATGCGGCCAGGGGTGGTGGGTCAAGTGGCGCCGCAGCTTCTGAGTCAGGAACAGGAGCGCAGAGAGGCGGCGGGACCTCCAAGCCAAAAGATGCCATGAGGCCCTTCTTGAAATCGGCGTATATGTCGGGGCCAGGAGGCGGCAACCGCAGCTGTGCCAGGAGACCGGGTGGTAGTTCGCGGCTGGCGTGCTGATAGCGCAGCAGCTGGCTGGACACATTGTTGATGTGAAAGTGCGAGTTCAGCAGCGCCAGCCACAAAACGGGGTCCCTGGCATAAAATACAGGTAGGCCGGGCAGCCACGGAAGGAAGGAGCGTTGATACGGCTGGAGCTCACCGGATTTGGTGGTAGGCACGTACATGGCGATGAAAAGGTGCCGAAAGCCGGGTGCGAACAGCAAGCGTGCAGCGGCAAGGCCAAGTGGAGGGACAGGACGGGCAGAAGTGCAGAGCCGGTGGAAGTGGCGTTGCGTGCGTCAAAGCTGTTGTGCGGTGTCACCAGATGTGGTGGGAGGACCACATTTTTTGGAGTCCCGGTAGCCGCGGCTGGTGAGCCGGCGGAGCGGGCTGTTGACGTTGCTGGCCAGGTCGGTTGCCAAAAGCATTCTGTTCTGCGCGAGCCAGGTCGCGCTAACTTCATCCTCATCAGCGCCGCTACAGGTCCATTTGCGCCAAAAAGCCAGTAGCTGCCAAAATATATATTCAAAAAATGCCGGCGCCGCACTGCTGGGAGCGGGGAGCAGCATATAGGAAATCATTGAAAGTCGGCTGAGCCCTCACGTGATTCTATGCGGAGCCCAGCCGGTCGAGCGTGAAAATGTGTTGGAAAGTTTGTCTTGTGAGTTGAGTTTTTTGCATTCTTGTTTGGAGTTGGAGGCATTAGTGAGAGATGGACACTTAATGCTGTAAGCAGCAAAAGAAAGAAATGCTTACAAAAGTGAACAAAATGGTAAAAAATTTGCAGATGAGTACTCTTCTAGGTAATGCATTTTTTGAGTGCAGCTGCTGTGGAGTTGGAACCATAGGCGACCGCATACAAAACACGCAGTGCTGAACGGAAGTGGCTGTGGATTTCGACTGGGGCAGCGTGCATAGCATTCTGCCTGGATGAGCCTCGCCTCAGGCGAACAACCAGCGCGCTACTCAGGTGCCATCTGTTGCTAGCGACGCATACCTTACTGATGATGTCATCGGCGAGCATACAACGGCACATGCTGCTCTGATGCTGTGGGTCGCTGCCGTGCAACGTGCCTTTGCGCTACCGCCGTACACTCCTGCTCTGGTTTCCTCCTTGTGCTCTCTTTGCCATCACCTCTGCCATCCTCCGTTGTGTCCATGCTCGGTTATGCCGAGGCATGCCGCTCAAACTGGGAATGGACGCCTAAGAGCTACACTCGAAAAAATTCACAACACAGACCAATTGTGATGCTTGTGACGACCGGTTGTGACGGAGGGAGGGGGGTTTCTTGGCTCATATTGAAATCTGTAGGAGTTCATTGAGACAAGAAAAAGCTTCAGAACACCTGGTTGTGTGATGGTAGAAAAGCAGACTGCGAAATGTTGCTGGGCGTATCTGATAAGCTTCCCTGTGAAAAGAGGGAGTACATGTAGCAGTAATTCTGGTAGCATTCACCATGCTTTGCAAACCCTCAGAGGCTGCCAGAGGGCAAGGCTTTCTGCCCTAGCGTCATCTGCGTCACTCTCACAATTCCTTTTGTGCATTTTGTACAATTCCTTCTGTACCTTTTGTACATTGCCCTGGCCATGGTTCACATATTGGTGGACCCCATGTTTGGGCCAAGTGATTTTGAAAAATGGATCAGCCTGTGCAAGAGAAATGCGATGCGTGGAAACGAAGAGTGAGCTGGCCTTCCAGTGAGAAGATAGTGACAAAAACTAGCGGTTGATTTGCATACTTGGGCCAAATTCGAATTAGGTGCGCTAGCACTGTATGGCCGTTATTCTGCATTGTTTATTGTGATTGTGCTTTGTTATTCATGATATTGCAATGTCGTACAATTTTTATTGCTTCGAACCTGGATATATCAAACCCGCTTATTTCAATTTATTGATTATATCAAACGCAAAGGTTATCCCCCTGAAAATACTATGTAACAGTATAGGACAGTTGCGTAGTATATCAAACTCCAGTTTCACCAGCCGTTCGATATTTTGAATGCCGCGCTGAGCCCTTGGGAAGTGCGCTTTCCCCAAAGACACTCGCATCTCCGGTCGCACAACGCGCTTCACGGAGGCGAGCGGCGACGTTTGCAAGCCATGCCTTCTTGGGAAAGAGAGAAAACCGGTCGTAAGTGAGGGGCTGCGCCTCCTCACTGGGGAGGGAGACGAAAGAACTGGAAAGAGCCAGGCATGGCCTCCGCAATAGGGCGTGCGCGTGCGCGCGCCGGAGCCGATTGCGGAGGCCACGAGTCAGGCAGTGGTTGCGCCCGCAGCGTCCCACAACTGACACAACTAGCACCAACAGTGCATATCCACCGAGTTTTCTCTCTCCCTCCTTTATTTCCCTTTGTGCCTTCTCGACAGACGCCACTCGACTCCATCGGCCAGTGCGGGGCCTGTCGTATTTTTCTTGTGCGTGTCTTTGCTTCAACGTGCTGGTTGTAGCGTGCGTGAGTGCTGTGATCTAGTAAGCTATGGCATCTATGGAAGTAAAAAAGAGAAAGAATCTCGACGCAACAAAGCTTGAGGTGATCTGGCACATCAAGAATGGCGAAGAGAAGTCGTCTGTGGCACACGCATTCGGCATTCCGCAGAGCAGTCTAAGTATGCTGTTAAAAACAAGCAGTACATCACGCTCAAAGCAGGTGAGCAAAGTCGCTTGGGAGCAGGTCGTGTGCACCCTGCTGCTTTCGATAAAGTTGAGGAGGCGCTGTATGCGTAGTTTCTCGAAGTCTGAGCGAAAAACATCCCTGTGGATCGCTCCATGTTAATGGAGAAGGCCAAATGGTTTGCCATGGCTCTTGGCGAAGATAACTTTTGCGATGGCACTGGGTGGCTGCAATGGTTTAAAAACCGCCACGGCATTGTGAGAAAAGCCATTTCAGGCGAAAGTGGGGCTGTCAGCAGCCAGGAGATGCAGCATTGGCTTTCAGAGGAGTGGCCGAAGGTCACTTCAAAGTTTTCGCCTGCCGAAGTCTTCAGTATAGACACTGGTCTCTTTTGTCTTTTGGCAAATGCTGCCGAATAATACACTCGATCTCCGAGGGAGTTCTTGTCACGGCGGGAAAATGAGCAAAGTGCGTGTTACAGTTCTGCTTGCGGCAAACATGGATGGCTCGTGCAAGCTACGTCCGTTTTTTATCGGAAAGAGCACGTCACCACGCTGCCTCAAGAATTGCAAGCAGCTTCCCATCGACTACGACTGTAATAGAAAGGCCTGGATGACAGGCCAATTTTTGGTGAATGGCTGCAGGCTTGGGACGCCGAGTATGCTTTCTGTTAGACAGCTGCTTGGCCCATCAAACGACTTGCAAGCTGCAGAACATTGAACTGAAGTTTCTGCCGCCGAACATCACAGCGAGACTGCAGCCCATGGACCAGGGTATCATAATGGCTTTCAAGATAGGCTACAGAAGGTGATTTGTTCAGCAGCCCCTTATGAACCTCCACATAGGAACTGATCTCAAGATTGACCTGCTCTGCACCATCCAGATGACTACTGCTCGGCGCCATCCAGATGATTACCGCCGTTTGGAACAATGTAAAATAGGCCACGGCAGCCAACTGTTTCGGCAAGGCAGGCCTTGAAATGGTTGGAGTTGAATGTCCTGAAGCTTTGGATGATGATGAATGCTCGGAGGACGCGTTTCGCAACTTGTCCCATTTTTCCAGCGTCGTCCTGTCGGAACTTATCGTTGAAGATTTCATCAATGCTGAGAGTGAAGTTCAGGCTGTACTTGACCTCGCTGATGAGGACATTGTGGCCAGAATAGCCGGTGCCCAAGAAGGCGATTCCAGCGATGACAAGGTCAACTGTGTTTCTGAAGAGATGCGCCCGTGCACAGCCGCTGAACTGGCATCGACGTTCAGCCTCATTCGGCATTGTTGCGGCGAAGTGGAAGGTACCGGGCTGTTGCACCTGGACAGCCTCGAGAAGATCTAGACTAGTGTTTTCAAGTTCACTAATCACAGCAAAAGGCATTCGAAAATTAGCGATTTTTTGTTCCGTGAAATAGTGCTTTCACATTGCATGCCCAGACTTTGCGGTTCATGACTCCTGCGATTGGTATGCCACAATTTGTCATGATCTCGAGTGTGGGTTAATCCCCTATCTGTATATCAAATTTTCGCTCTATCGGACTATTTTCCGATCCCCTTAGAATTCGATATGTCCAGGTTCAACTGTACAGTTGTTCTATGCATGCTTATCAGTCATGGCTCCCGTTCTGCAGAAAATCCAGCATGAGCGTTGTGAGCGGAAAAGCAGGTGGTCCACCTGTGACCTTGTGACATCATCACAACCTGCCCACCATGGCAGGTGGCAAACACCAGAATGACAAATGGAAGAATATGGGCTTGAGTGCTGATGCACTAAAAGAGCACTGTGCCTTAGCAGTTGAGTGCCTTCTCTTTTCACCTCGTGGCAGGGACCAAGATGGACCTTCGGGAGGATAAGGAGACCCTGCAGCAGCTGTCGGAGCAAGGCCTGTCACCCATCAAGCGGGAGCAGGGCCAGAAGCTATGCTCCAAGATCCGGGCCATCAAGTACCTCGAGTGCTCTGCTCTCACCCAGAGGGGCCTCCGACAGGTGAGGCTTGGCTACTGCACTGCACACAGAACTTCATCTCGCAAGTCGTTTGCAGCACTGTGAAAGGTAGAGCGCTCTTCTCTAATCAGGGCCAAGGAAGGCAACAATAGTTCCTCAAGTATTTGAGGAGTTGTGATTACCGTATTTACACGATTGTAAGTTGGCTTGAATATAAGTCGGCCCCTCATATCACATGTCAGGGGAAAAAAAATGGGCCGTGCTCGTGGACACATTCCAAACCAAAAATGTATTAGTCACTGGACAACTCGTCCTCACTAATGCAGCCATCATCATTGCTGCTACTGTCCCAACCACATCGTTCTAACGTTGTCATCCAGCAAAATCCCCCACTTCGCAAACAAGCACAGCACATTGTCTTCCTGTGGAATCCCACTCTTTGCAGACAACCGCATCACGACATCACGTGGAACAGCTGAAAATTTTGTCTCTTTGCAGCTGCCGATACAACTGTATCGCGCAGTTGTTCGTTTCTTCAGCATAAAGAATGATAGTCATCTTGAATGTAGCCATGAACGAGCACCGTACGCTTACCGAACTTGGAGCACAAATTTGATGAAGCACATAATCAAAACTGGTAAAATGTTGCTGGCAGTTGTCAAATGCGTTAAACAAAGCCAAAGAGAAACTTTGTGTGAGCAGCTTCGGCTATTCCATCAGCTACTGACACTCCCAGGAAGCACTGCTGATTGGAACAGCAGCTCTTCCATTGACTGTTGACACTCCCTTGAGTGCTGATTGCAGAGTTGAAATTAACAAAAAAAAGAAAAATTCTTCCAAAAAGTATGCTGAATGCTATTGGGTAGAACTGTGCACAAACATAAAATGGCAGCCATGTTGTAGCATCCCTGGTATGTCATTTGTCTCGCCTTTATTTATGGTGCCATGCTTTGGTTCCGATTATAAATCGACCCCCCCCTCCAATTCGGGTTTTCAAATAAAAAAAAAATAGACTTACAGTCATGTATATACGATATTTTTCAAACAGTTATTGCAGTAAATAAACATAGTTCAGAATGGTGTTTTGAAAGTAAGGTTAAGCCCTGGTTAAGCTGGCAGTTAAAGTACGCACGAGCACAGCACTGCGAAGGCCTGCTGCAAAATTGTGCGCTGCCAGTCATGGGGTGAGGGGCGCAGAGGAATGCGTTTTGCAGTGCACGCTGTTCTGATTGGCTGAGATCGTCGCAGCCTTCACAGCATTGCACATGACTTGTGAGATGGAGCACAAATTGCTCTGGCGGAACGTTAGCTAGTGCGCCTCTGTGGACTGACCCTTGGCAACGCAGGTGTTTGACGAGGCGGTGCGTGCAGTGCTCCGGCCAGAGCCCCTGAAGCGGAGGCAGCGGCGGTGCAAGCTGGTGTAGGCTCTCAGAGGATGGCCTGACAGCCTTGAGGAAAGAGCATGCAAGGACGAGTGCAGTGTTTTTGTGTGCTGCGATTTTGGGGTCCTTCTGCTCACTCCTCGGTCATCTGCCAGCCTTGAGTGGTCAGAGACCGTAACTACTGGGCAGCTTGTTGCGGCTCATTCACTAGGCTTGGAAAAAGAACAAGTGTCTGTGTGGGAGCTGGCAAAGACAAGGATGGCGGCGACCACACCTGCTGCTGCATTGCTTGACACCCTGCTATTTATTCGCTCTGCATGCATGGTACGCATGGTACGGGCTGCATTGCCTTGTTATTATTTGTGCTCGCAGTGGAAGTGTGTGTGGTTGAGTAGTGCCACAGGTCAACAGTGAATGTCAGCGCTTTGTGGTGTCTCCCCTCGTGTCCGTGTTCGTCTTGCGCTGTGAATGTTAGCAATGTGGCAGAGCAGCAGCGGTGGGGGGCACTTTCCGAGATCTCCACTCAACCTGGAGCACTTGTGGTGGCCAGAATATGAAGCAGCAGTCTGATTGCAGCCAGGTTAACGCCAGCACAAATGAGTGGCCTGCCTGCCAGGTGGTTCAGTGATGCGTTGGGCACCAGTTGTGACCCGGCTGAGCTGACTGCGGATTTACTGCCTCAACAAGCACGGCCTCAGTTGCAGCTCCTGGTGACCTTAGCTGGCTAAGCATAGCAGTGCCTGTTGCATGTTCCGGCTCTCGAATGGTGCAGAGGACACCTCCTTCCAAGAGCTGCTGGTGAGGAAAGACTGCTGAGTGTGGCATTGTCTTGTGACGTGTGCAATGGAGTGGGAGGTGTGCGGGATCTCGTTGAAGGGGGTTCATGCTGTGCTGTCTCTCAGCTCTTATGTTAGCTTTTTGAGTATTGTAGTTCCATCTGAAGTCACTTCGTGTAGTCGCCACCTCCTTGAGTGGAATCCGTGTTTGGACACTGTACTCCTCGTACCTTGATTGAGCAGTGAAAACATGGAGCAAAGTGTTCTCGGTGTGTTTCTTGTTTGTTTTAGTGCCACTGAGCCCTGTGGGGTGAGTTCCACCTCCTCTGCACTCATGCCATGCTTGCTGCATCTGTGAGCAGGAGTAATGTTCAGCAAGCAGATCCTTGTACCGGTACGAGCGACTGTCTTCTTTTTCGTGATGCTAGTGTTTCTAAAATTTGTGTGTGGTGCTTTTTTTTTTTTTATTGCAGATTGGTGGTTAATGTACCATTGTGGGCAAAAGTAAGAGACCCCCTTCTCCAAGTTCCGACCTGTGTCCCTCTGCATGGAGGCGCCACCTGACAAAGCACTTCTGGTGTCAAGAACAGCCTATTGCACCAGTCTCACACCAGAGGTGCTTTGTCTGGTGGCGCCTCCATGCAGAGTTTCACAGGTCAAAACTTAGGGAGGGCTGCACACAGCTCTTACAAGCTTTCTGGTGGCATGCAATTTGTGTCTGACCTTCTAACGAGGCATTTTGGTGACTGCAAGCATTTGAACACCTTGTGGTGCAGTTGCTGCAAACATGTCATTGTCGGTTTCCTCAAAATTGTTTTCGGATATGACTGAACTAGGTTCTCTTGGTGCTTACACACGACAGTGTAAAAATACCCCTGAACCTATTTTCAACTAGCTTAATTTGAACACTTTCATCCCTTCAAAATTGTAGGTGCTGTTTCACTAAGACAAAACATCTGATAATTGATACACTTGAGCAAGTGTGGCAGTTGGCTCGAAAAAGCTGAACTGGCAACCTGGTCTGGCTGTGCACAGTGGCTCATCTTGCGGTGCAGCATCAAGTGGCTGCATGCCACTAACCATGCACACACTTGGCTTGCCGTTGTCACCTGACATCCGCAGGTGGCGCTCAATGACTGCTGGCCGTATTCTTGCTGCCTTGCTTGCAGTGTACACATTGTGCTGTCACAGTCAATGCCCACGGCAGCACCACAGTGAGAGTGCACCATGCATAATGTGGCACACATTGCCCTGGCCGTTGTCCTCACACTCACCAATTGTGGCTGGACCCAGCATATATTTTAATGCGACAGTGGGGAAATGGCAGCTGAGCTAAAATGACCTGCTTCTGGTGCATCACTCGGCTGCATTACTGAGCAGCATCAAGTAGAGTTGCGCGAGCATTTTCAAATGTGTAAAAAAAAAAAAACTTCAAGAAACACTTAAGCTCCACCATAAGGGTATGACGCGGTGGCGTTAAAGGCTCCCTTCAGCAGCCAGGGTCCTCTTTGTGTATCACTTCTCCTAGGTTCTGCCTGCATGTCCATATATACAAAACTAGTCATTCTCGACTTCACGTTCACAGATTCATGGTAATCCTCGTACCACTCCTGACGCAGGGGGGGGGGGGGGGGGGGGGGGTAGGCCTGGCTGGTGGGGCTTGCGGAGACCCAGATTGCTCTCCCTGAGCAACCTCACTGATTTAACTGCCATCTGTCATGATTGTGTCGTAAGGTCATGTGACCAAGGTAGTAGGAGGGCCACCTGCTTTTTTGTACACAATAATGACACTGAATTTTCTGCAGAACAGGAGCCTTAACACTGTCGCGTCAATATTCCCTGCCTGTAAATGGAACTGTACTTGATTTGGGCAAGAAATTGGCTGTTTGTCACCTGTGAATTCAAATTGTACTGAGTTGCCATATCTTAGCTACAACATCCAGTGCTCGCACATTTGACTTCAGCAGGGTGCTCTGCGATTCGTTTACCACCAGTAGTGCACACGTTTGGTTCCACACTGCCAGTGTCCTCCTCGTCCCTACTTGTCGCTGGTCTGCTGCCCATTTCTGCCTGAACTTGGCTGGTGCTGCAGTGTCAGCACCACTTGGGCATGCTAGTCAGGTTCATTGCATAGATGATGATCAGTGATGCCAAGCAGGAGGGCATAGTGCACTGCAGTACTGACAGCCACTGCACTCTGTGCATAAGCTTGCAGTGCCAAGACAGCAGTGTCTAGCATTTTTGCAGTGTTCACTAATGGCCTACAGTATATTAAAAGTCAACCCCACTAACAATTATAGCTGCTGCACTGCAGAATTTGGATGTCCAAGCACTATGCTTGTTTCAGAGTATCTAAAGAGGTAATGCATTTGGAACTTTTTGACGGAGATCATACACGCAAAAAATTTGTTTAAGTAGGTGGAGCATCTGTGCAAGATATTTAGGTGCAGGAACACCATTGTTGTTGTCTTTGAAAACTGCCATTCTTTCTGTTATAAACGGTGTGCCCTCCATGTTGTAGCCATGTGTGTTCTCACGACAGATTTCTGAACGGGTCGGGACAGCCGCATTTGGTCATTCCAGCACTGCCAAGGCAACTGTTAAGACTACTTTATCCAAGGTCACTGCTGACAGCTTCTTGGGGTGAACAAGGAAAAAAAAAAATTGCTATCCTTTTCATGCAAATTTCATGGCGGATGTCGGAGATGTCTAGTGTAATGATTGATAACTGGAGTGTAGCTCAGCTTTTACTTCTGGTGAAGAATTTTGAAGCATTATTCCCGCCACTAGGCTTCAGCGCTCTTTCATGCCTATGCAGTTGCTTTGTTTTGGTGCATATTGCAACGGATTGTTTTGTTTAGTTTATGATGTGCAACGTCCCAAAGTTACTCAGGCTATGAGCGACGCTGTAATGGAGTTGTGTTAGAGCAGCTAAAGTCTCTTGCTGTTGGCCATTCAAAACTGCCTGAAAGGAGCACTAGCTCCTGCCCAGTCGGGCAGAAAAGCTTGCCTGTGGTGTTTGGTGGACAAACAGCACCAACATTATATGCGTTATATGTAGTACTGTCATTTTTTTATTTTGACGTGTCTTTCCAGATGGGGATTGCAAGGCAAACTGGGGACTGTGCCTAGTTAGGCTCACACGTGAAAGCAGCATTTTGTAGAGCTAGCAATTACTTTTGCCTGTTAGTCTCTCAAATTGATTTTTATTATTACATTATTGAATGCTAGGAAAATTGTTAGATGCCTGCATTAGCCATCATGTGGTAGTGAAAGGAACTCTTCAAACACAAAGGGTACTCGCTCTCAGGTCTGAGCCGGGAATCACTCTGGACATGATAGAAATTTGCCTGTGTGCTGGTAACGCGACCTGCCAGACATGCACTGTTTTGGCTTTTTATCGGCAATGGGTCTGGATTACACTACCTGTGCTTTAAGAGCGGTGCTGTTTGGCTGTACCGTGCTCAGCTTAGTGCATGTCTTTTAAAATCCATATTCTTTAACCTCACATGGTACACAAATCATATTTAACTTGTGTTAGGCATTGGGAAGAGCACAAACCTTGTGGGGCTGGGGTAACTGGAGAGATGCCTTTGTTGAGCAGTAAACATTCGCTGTTTGCCCGAATGTAAAGTGAGTTTTGGTAACAAAAATAGAGGTGAAAAGTCTGAAGATGAAAATCCAGGAGAAAGGGAAATTCCGCTTGCGAAGGCTTATCAAGCGGAGAATCATGGCGAAGTTGCTTGATTGCAACGTCTATAACTTGATTGCTAATGCACAGCATCGTCCAACTGTTTTTTTTTGTAAAAATTGGTTCTCATGCTTGGTATGTTGATGTTTGTGCGGCATTATGGGAGCGAAAAGCGAATCTAGTAGTTTACCCCTCGATTCAAACTCATGACGTCACACCAAAACCCCGCCGATGACCCAGACGAAATTCGCTGATTGGTCGAGGGGTCACATGACCTTATGGCGTCATCGCAACCTGCCCACCATGGTAGACCACGGGGTTTTGAGCAATTTGGCCTCCATAGTAGGTGGCAGCAAAATGATTGGTCGAAATCACGTCACATCACCTGGCCACAAGGTTGTGAGGAACATATTTGTAGACAGCAACCTAGATAGAGGATCGAAATAAAAGATTAGAAGAAAAAGAATATCCACATCATCCAGCATAGCGGATACCTGCTAATGCAGCTAGCAGTCCAAATATGATGGTTGATAGGCCGACTTTTGCACTGAAACTGACACAAACAGGTGCAACAACCAATGGGAAATCGAATGCTTTCTCATTCCACCTCAAAGTTACTTAATTGTCCCCATAATTTTTGGTGCCGCCCTCACCATGTAATACCCACCTTGGGGCTCTGAAGGGACAATAGAAAATTAAACGCCTGCTTGCGCCCGCGCATGCGCAGTCTGGCTTCTGCACATGCGCGGCGTGTGTGCCTCTGAAGTTGGGCGTATGAGAGGGGTGTCATTTTTAACCTTCAGTGTTAATGAAGCTAACTAAAAATTGAGGTGGGGGACGAGTTGTGACATACCTATCGCTCATCCGCTTTTCTTACCTCAGTAGGTATCATTTCATTGTCCCTTTAAGTGTTAGCAGCCCAAAGACTCATCTTTAACCTTTGGGGTTGAATGTAACGTACACTCGCCAAAAATGGTTTTAAAACATGATGTTTCGGGACCCCTTCCCTTGTTCACAGTGACGATGGACGGAATCGGCCACTTCTTATATGCACACTTGATAGCACAGTGAATGGGTGTAGTTGTCCGGGTGATTACCCTTCGTCCTGTTAATAACGTTATCCGTAGTCTGTCTTCTTATATGCGCACTTGACAGCACAGTGAATGGGTGTAGTTGTCCGGGTGATTACCCTTCGTCCTGTTAATAACGTTATCCGTAGTCTGTCTTCTTATATGGGCACTTGACAGCACAGTGAATGGGTGTAGTTGTCCGGGTGATTACCCTTCGTCCTGTTAATAACGTTATCCGTAGTCTGTCTTCTTATATGGGCACTTGACAGCACAGTGAATGGGTGTAGTTGTCCGGGTGATTACGCTTCGTCCTGTTAATAACGTTATCCGTAGTCTGTCTTCTTACATGGGCACTTGACAGCACAGTGAATGGGTGTAGTTATCCGGGTGATTACCCTTCATCCTGTTGATAACGTTATCCGTAGTCTGTCTTCTTATATGGGCACTTGACAGCACAGTGAATGGGTGTAGTTATCCGGGTGATTACCCTTCGTCCTGTTAATAACGTCATCCGTAGTCTATATAAAAAGATTCTAAAAGCAGTTGTGACGATAAAGGTTTCATTGTATCTAAGATTGTATCTAAGATTGTGGCATTTTCCCAGTCAATGGTGTGCTTCATTCCTTGAGCATGCTCTGCCAGTGTGTTCGATGACATGCGACATTTGTTGACGTCGTTCTTGTGTTCTCTTAATCATCTCTTAAGTCACCTGACTCGCCAACGTATTTATTATGTATCACAGTTTTTGCAGGGGATTTTGTGTACAACTCCGGGGTAACATGGGCACTCTAGACGATCTTTAACGTGTCAGAGCTGTTGTTTCAGCTTGCTGGACGGCACCTGCGCAATGTGCATGTCGTATTTTGCAAATATTCGTGCCAGAGCCTCACTTGTTCCCCGGGCGTAAGGCACGCTCGCGCGCTTCTGTTGTTCGATGAGTTTGGGCTCGGCAGGTTGCAGGGAGCGGTGCTGTTCGTTTTGCAGCAGTTGTTGATAACCATTCTGTGTAATTCATCGCAAGGACGCCAAACCATCTCTGGACCATCTAAATTCTTTTCAACCAACAGTTCTGTTCACAGTGGAAGAAGAAGTCTCCGAAAGGATTGCTTTCTTTGATGTCTTTGTTCTCCGCACTCCCGATGGTGTTGCCACTACCGTTTTCCGGAAACCCACACACACTGGGAAGTACTTGGATTTTCAATCTGCCCACCACATTGGCCACAAACATTCCGTCGTGTCCACTCTATATAACCGTGCAGCTCGTCTTTGCACCAATTCCGGTCTGCGCTGTTCCGAGCAAAAAAAAAATGTCCGCGTCGACCTCGAGGAAAATGGTTATCCTCAACAACTGCTGCAAAACGAACAAGGCCGCTCTCTGCAACCTGCCGAACCTAGACTCATCGGACAACAGAAGTGCGCGAGCGTGCCTTACGCTTGGGGGAGAAGTGAGGCTCTGGCTCGAACATTTCAAAATACGACGTGCGCAATCCAGCAAGCTAAAACAACAGCTCTGTCACGTTAAAGATCGTCTGGAGCGCCCACATTACGCCAGAGTTGTGTGCAAAATCCCCTGCAAAGTCTGCGATGCATCATACATTGGCAAGTCAGGCAATTAAGAGAACACAAGAACGATGTCAACAAATGTCGCACGTCATCGAGCCCACTGGCAGAACATGCCCAAGGAATGAAGCACACCATTGACTGGAAAAACGCCACAATCTTAGATACAATTAAACCTTTATCGTCATGACTGCTTTTAGAATGTTTTATATACAGACTACAGATAACGTTATTAACAAGACGCAGGGTAATCTCCCGGATAACTACGCCCATTCCGTCCATGGTCATTGTGCACAAGGGATTGCGAAACATCATGTTTTAGAAACATTTTTGACGAGTGTATGTTTTATTCAACCACTATGCTTCCCCCTCTCCAGGCAGGATTCTGTCGAACCCTTGACTACGTTATCTTTAAGCTTGGCTCGTGCCATTTTATTGTTTTACCTGCCTGTACCAGTCTTGTGTTTTGCATGAGACTTCGCACTTGTTTATTTTTAGTGTAGCGAGTTTTGATTTTAACTGATATATAAACAGTGTTTACATCGTTTGTTTGGAATTTTTGTAGATTGTGGTGCCTTGTCCCGACCTTTTCGGGCTCACACTGGTGTATGAGCTGAGAGGGAAAATGTGGAGGATTGTTTTTAGTCACAGATTTTCTGGTGCTACATCAATTCAGTGCAAAATTTTGCTTCAGGACGATGGGTTGATCATTATATGCCAGTTTCTCGCTTTTGTTACTGTCAGTACTCAGCATTGCAGAGCCCCGTTAAAGCCACCAACTCATTTTCTTAAACGCTTCTTTCGGGGCATACAGTGGCAATGACTTCTTGTGAATAGTGCACACAGGATTTTGTGCGCTTGTCGTCGCAGTAGTCCCAGCACATCTTTGTGTGTGTGTGTGTGTGCGTGTGTGCATGTGTGTGTGTATGTGTGGACTTTTGCCATGTTGTGGCCGAAAAGTTCCTCGTGTGTGATACTTTGTAGCAAATGCCCCGCGTTATGCACTGCTGAGTGTATACTTCACAACTGTGTGCTGGAGCGGTCTCATTGTACACCGTGGAGAAAGACCAGATACGTCGCGTCTGGCCTTGCATGTACCATGAATTCTCGCTCAGAACAGGCTGTGCTAATGTACCTAGGGTTCAGCACTCTGTTCGGATGGGGGCATTTTCCATGCGTGGAAGGTAGCCAGCGATTGGCCAGGTTCAACCATGGTGCCTGGAGAACATTTCTCTGCGAGTGTATGTGTTCTCTCTTGAGGAGTGCAAGGTGTTGAGGGGAAGGACCGTGAGAATAAAGCATTCTTCGAGCTCAGCTGGAAGGCCTGTGCCACTTGCAAGGCTCCATCCACCACTGCTGTCACGCTGGGCGCACGTTTTTGCTTAGCAGCAGCAGCCTCACAGTAGGGCCACTGGAAGTGCGCAGTTTTCGTCGAGGGTGTGTGATGGCTGCGTGGTTTCCGCATGTTGTCTCTGAGTGGGAACTCCAATTGACACTGTCCTTAGTGGCCATCTGTGCGACTCTGAGCCGTCCCGGCAGTATCATTCAGGAATATCCGCAACCAGTTTGTGCCATAGACAGCTGTCTGTGACAATACCGGGTGACAAAAATGCCTAGCCAACAACGACGAGGAAGAGATTGAGAGAGTAAACTTTTATTTAGCTGAAATAATTGGCAGGAGCTGGCTGGTCGGTGCCTTTAGCCCGTGGCTTCGCTGGCGGTAGCTGACTTGCGGGTATATACACCATTTTCCGTCTTCTGCACACCCAGTTCGTCGGCAGCACGCCGACTACCATTCTACTATCTGGCCTGAGCAATTGGCGATGCCCGTGCCACGTGTTCAGTGTGCTAGCTTGGTGATTGATTCATTTTTGTCACGTTCTTGCTCTTTCGTGGATTTAGCTCTACGACTACAAGCTCAAGAGCCACTGGAAACCATTGCATCTTCTTTGGATGCAACAACTACCGAAAGTGAAAACAGAAACATGAGAAGCCAGCCACGCCGGCACTATCTGGTTGCAGGCCTTTTCAGCTGCATTGATTTCCTGCAGGCGAAGAGCAGTGACGGCTTTGGGTTGCAAACATTGACAGGAAAGACCTCTCGTTTTCTTTGTCGTTGGTGGAAAACCGACAGATAAGCACAGTGCTAATTTTTTATCTTGGGTACGATGTTTCAATTATGTTTGAGCTATTTGTTTTTAAGCAGAAAACTATACCTTGAAATCCACTTTTACTCTGGTGAATGTTGTACAGCGACGCATCCACAGGGTTTTATGTGCGGACAAAAAGACGAAAGGCATCACAGGCCGGTCGATGAGCGCTCACTTGTTGCACTTCGATAACACATCCTCAGGACATAGCTGGGTATTATTGCAGGCCAGTGTACAAAAACTGCCTGTGTTGTCGCCTGCCTCTGTCCCACCTCTTTTAGAGGGATAGTTCTACGAGCAAAAAAGAAATGAAAATTGGTTTTTGAGGAAAGGAAATGATGCAGTGTCACATATCTCCATGGACACCCAAACTGTGCCATAAGGGAAGGGTGAAGGAGGCAGTGAAAGAAGAAAGAGGTGTCATAGTGGAGGTCTGCAGAATAATTTCGACCACCTGGGGTCTTTATCCATGTGCCTTTCGCGTTTCAACTCTATCGAAATGAAACGTAGCCGAGATCAGGTTCGAGCACCTCTCTACTAGATGCAGAAGTCGATCTCTGTTGGTGCGATCCTTGACCTTGATGAGCCGCTTAGCAGCAGCCTTAAGTTAAACGCCAGATGTACAACCATAACTGATCGGGTCTGACACAATGGTGATCTCCAAATTTGGCCCGGGCCACCCCCAAAATTCGACCTTGGCCAATTTGGACCAAAATCGATGTCCAACAGTAATTGAGCGTGCCCGACACGATGGCGACCTCCACATTTGGCCCGGGCCATTGCCAAAATTTGACTTTGACGATTAGAGAATGCTTTCGCACGGTAATAAGTTTAACCTAGTTAAAACCCCGTGATGTACCATGTCTACCAAAGGTACACCTTGGTCCATAATCTTCACTGTGGTGGCTTTTCCTTTGACATTTTATCTTAAATGAGTTTTATCGATATGGCGACACTGTCAGGTCACGTGATGTGACAACGTATGGCGTGTATATAAACGCTGTTTAGACGCGCTTTCCTCATTAGCTCTGCAAGAATCGGGACTCGCGTCCCGATCAGCTAAGCGGATCGCGCATCGTATCCTACGTGCATTTGTTTTCAACCAGTTTTCGCCCCGGAGTGCGCCACGTCTTGTGAACAAGGTAGATTGCACTCAAGACTCTCCCCTTGCGTCATGAGTTGGGCCCGCTACCTCTGGTTCCTTTTTATTTGGTTGAAGGGAGGCCTTGCGTCTCAGGAACGGCGCTAGGATGTTCCTAGTGAGGTGGGTGTCAATAGATGGATTTCATTGCGCTGCGTCATCGCCGCAATGGGAGTAGGGCTGGAGTAAGGCGTGAAGTTGGGCTGGTTCTTGAGTTGAGTCATTTTGAAACTGCGTGAAGAAGACTGGACGACAAGACGAGGACCACTCAGCATTGACTCGCTATGATCTGTTGAGAATGGCACCCCCACAAAATGTACAATGCTCCTTAAGCATAGATCCAGGCGAATATTACGGCATTAATTTTCATTCCCGTTATTAAAAAAGCGCTTCAAAATACCCTGCGTACAGCGATACTCGGATGGGCACAAGGCATGCAAAACCTACCAGGCAGACTGCGAACCAGTTCTCCACAGTTTTGCGCCCATAACTTAAAGGGGCTCTAATAAAGTTGCAGTATGGCTGGGATCTTAAAGCACGCCTCCTCACGAATACTGTCCAGCAAGAAATTTTCTAATGCGCTTTGTAGAAGCTGAGTTATCTGCAGTCAGAATTTGAATTTCAGCGTCTTCGCGCCTTTCCCTCTCCTCTCTTGACATTTTGCAAACTGGAAGGTCGGCGCTCCTCCGCTGGCCCCACCACCGGGGAAGAGCTTCCTGACCCGCCGGAGCTACGCGGCTTATTGGCCGCGGCCGTGATAGCTGCCTGACGTTTGAAAGAATCTAACCAATAGCCCCCTCTCAACATGTATACGCAGATGCGAGCAACAGAGCAGGGTGCGAGCATGAAAATGTCGCCGTGAAGGGCTCTCCAACTTTCGCGCGTGATTGTGGGTACTCTGCTGCTTGTAGAAGTGTATTATTTGGCTCAGGTGTTCATGACAACATAATGCAGTGATTGAGAAAGTTGATGTCCTCTCCTCGGAAGGTGTTTCAGAGCCCCTTTAAGCACAAAGAGCGAACAGCATACTCGTACATCAGCACGCACTTTTATAACGGATATATATCGAGGGTGCACAAGTGCCACAGTCCTACATGAATTCAGCGATAAAAGGTGTCGGGGAGACACGATCTCGCCAATGCTATTCATCGCCTGTTTACAGGAGTCATTCAGAGCCCTGCCCCTGTTACACGGGCACTTTCGATCCTCATTGAGTCAATGCTCATCGAACTCAATGCAGGTTTAAAGTTGTCGCATGGCCACTTTCAAGCATAATCGAGCTCAATCCTGCTTGACTTGATGACGACTCCTCAAGAGTAAAGTGACCATATTCATCAGACCCCAAAGCGGGCCATGGGCAGGTCTCTGAATGACGAGGCTAGTAGTTTAGACATGCAGTTTTTATTATTCTATTTATATCATGCAGCATTTCTTTTCCTGTGGCTTTTGCCTAGCTGCTGCATACACCTAATACTTCTGGCTTGAATGGATCTTCTGTAGCACTGCTTCATTCTTGCAGATGTGTCCGTGGTACTGTTCACATGTCATGTGCGCATTCACTTTGAGCATCAGCATCGCTTTACGTGTAGTCACTTGAAACTGCATATTCTCTACAGACCACAGCTTGTTCATGAAAGAAAACGCCCTCTCCACTGGTGCATTTGTTCCTCACATCCACATGCAGTACTCCATACATATTTGCGCTCATGTTGTCACAAGGCACATCATTCGTCTCAAAGCGCTGGAGAACATCCACCCATCGTTCCCTGACCGGCTTCTTTTGGCTCTTCCGTTCCTCTAGTTTTTCAGTCGTGACATAATGTGAAACGTTGCAGGCTTTGTCAAATAAAGCATTCTCATCGAAACCGATATGACTGAAGTTATGTGCGCCTGGATATGGCTTGTCTCTTCCATTATTTAGGCTGGTTTGGTGGAGCTAGGCAGAGCGGGTGTAGGCAATGTAAGAAAGGCAGGGCAAAACACCGTCTCACAAGCATGCTGGCGGGACAGCGGGACCACGCCCGCAAAGAAGGGACATGTCCCGCCTAAATCGAGATGTCTGGTCACTTTACGAGTCGGAGTGCTCGAGGTTCCAAGCAAAATTGAAAGCACTCTCACTAAACTATAAAAAACACGTTAGCAAAACAGAACCGGAAGTGATATTGTTGTAACTGATTAAAATGCAAGAAAACATATTTAGGCACCACACCTGCTTATATGAAAACATATTTACAAATAATCTTAACACCATGCTCCAAGCTTTGCCAGAAGTGTAAACAAAGATGGCGTCGTCCTGCTCGTCTATGTGAAGACCCAACGTTTATAGATATGCGCAAAGCATGGAGGAAGGAATGGCGCAAACCGTGGAGCGAGCGTGAGACAGCCACTCTCACACTGCTGACAAGAGCGTCTAGATCATTGGCGGAGCCAGAAAAACGCCGCAGTGTACACAAGTAATTGTGGAGGCATTGCAGGCGGATTTGGCGGCTGCTACCCTGACTCAACAGTGTTGCCGGAGATCACCCATGTTATGGCTGTGGATCGAAGGTAGGAGCGTCCCCTTTGAAACGGGTGATGGCGGCTGCCACCATGCTCAGCATTTTTTCCTTTATTTTTGTTTAACTGTTATAATTTCTTAAAATCTGCCATTTTCTTTAAGTTTTCCTACACTTTTAACCTTATGTCACCTTTCTGCTTTTGAGCCACCAATCTTCCAATCGGTTTTTGCAAATTTTCACCACAGATTTATTTACATGACCATTGTTATCTGTAAACCCAATGGCCTCCGGAAGAGTGACTGTGACTGTATCAATATCAGGATGGATACCATCACATTGTAGTATGAGATGTTCTACTGTTTCTATAAATTTACCACACACACCACATGTGTCATCTTCGTTAAATTACTTTTTGTAGCTGCGCGTTCTTAGACACCCTAACCTAGCTTCAAAGAGTATGGCACTGCCTCGTGAGTTATTACCCCTGTCACACGGGCACTTTCGATCCTCACTGAGTCAATGCTTATCGAACTCAATGCAGATCGACGGTTGTCACGCGGCCACTTACAAGCGCAATCGAGCTCGATCCTGCTTGACTCGATGCCGGTTCCTCAAGAGTGCTTGAGGTTCCAAGCACAATCGAAAACACTCGCTCTCATGAAGCTATAAAAATAAACACAAGTTAACAAAACCAAACCACAATTGTCGTAATTGATTAAAATGTAATACAGAGCATTTTTCAGGTACTATGCCTGCTTATATGCAAACATTTGAAAATAATCTCTACACCACGCTCCAAGCTTCGCCGTCATTGTAAACAAAGATGGCGTCCTTACTCGGCGCGGGGACCCGCGGCTCAAGTTTGCTGGCCATCTGGCGGCGGAACGTGAACTACTGGGAAGAGAAGCAGCCGGTGCGCGGCGGCAGACAAGTGCGTGCGCACGCGTTCCGAGGCCGTCCTGGGCGCAGCAGGGCGCCGCCAGTTTTGTGCAGTTGTTCGGCGAGCGTGTTGTGGAATTTGCACAATGGCAGAAGCGGCCCTACCTAAGCGGGGCCCGAAGTATTGCTGTGTTGTCGGCTGCCACAACAGTGCGGAAAACGCCAAGGGACTTGAGCCACCTGTAAAACTGTACAGATTTCCGGGGAAATGGTATGAAAAAGAAAGACTTCAAGCGTGGATCAACGCAGTGAGGAGGGTTAGGTAAGTCCCTACAGCCATGCCGTGCTTTCGGCTGTGGCGGTTTGTATTTTGTGTTCGTTCGTTTTGGTTACAAGCCGGTACTCAACGCTGAGCATGCACGCGACGACTGCACTGATGATTACGGGTACTTGTGTTCTCGCAAGCACAAATGTAAAAGTTGGATTGCGATTGCGTAGTGGCTTTTGATTTCCTGTATTGTTTTTTTTAGGTGTGGCCGTCGTTGTTACAAGTTCGCACATGAATATGCTAGCGCGTTTAAATAAACATTGCGCTGTTAGGTGATTACAGTTAGGCGCTGTCAGAGCAGCTTTATCACATCGGAACGAACTGCTGCAATAAAGGATTGCTTTGTGAATTTACGCCCGAACCCACCTCAGGCAATATGATAGACGCCGTAGTTTGCTTTGTTTTGTTGTGAATTTATATGCTGTTTTAACCTGTGAATCACACTTGCACTTATTATTATGCTATATTCGAGGAGCTCGTGAATTATTTGAGTTGCTCCCTTCGGAACTTGTGCGATTTCGTTTGTGTCTGTGCGTGTGTTTGTTTGCCTTGGCAATTGATAATAGACAATACTATTCTTTCTTATGTAGCCCTGATGGAACTGTTTGGTTGCCTAAGGAGCTCACAAGAATTTGCAGCAGACATTTTGTAGGCAACTGCAAGAGTGACATTAGCCAACATCCAGCCTACATCCCTACCATTTTCCCTCCGATCTACAGAAAAAAAAGCACCTGACAGGGAAAGAGCGCAAAGGTATGAAATCAAAAATGTGAAACTGCCAGTGTAAAATGCAGCCTTAATTGTGTTTTTTTAATGAGTTCTGCTTTTTTATTTCATACTTTAAATCCTGTCACTGATTGTAACAGGGAGGGCATTCAAAAGGGCAATGAGATAAAAATATAGCAGTTAATTGCACGATGAGCTTGGCTGCACCCTTTTTAAGGTTGGCAGTAATATGTTACTTTTACTGGTTCAATGCAGGTGGCAAAGGCGTCTCAACCAGACAATATCTTCTAGACAGCCCGGTGCAGGAAGTGAAAATCCATCACGAAGTACAGACGATAAAGCGATAAACCAGGAACCTCCATTACAGACTGTCGACATCAGGACATTCACATGATGGATCTCAGTGATGCACCTCTGGAGATGAGCGCAGCTGTGGCTTCGACAATCCGCACAAGTGATTCACATCCTTCAATGAGTGTGTGTGGCACAGGAGAAAGTCATTTCATTGCAAAGAGAGATGCTGTAAGAACACCTTTTAATTATGGGATCATATTTCTGTCTATAGAAAAAGCTTGACACAAATCCAACATTAATTTGCTATTAATACTGCCCTTTCAACACTGTTCTCCTGTAGCACTGAGAACATATCTGTGCAATACAACATAGTCATTTATACAAATTTTTTTTTCAGGAATCCCAAACCAAAGCGAGTGTGGCTCAAGGAAAGCTAACTATACTTCTTTCTGCGACAAATGGAACTGATGCATCTACTCAAGTTGTGCACACAGAAATGAGTGACAAGGTTGGACTATGCTGCGGTTTCCTCTTATCAGTTGTGCTTAACTCTAGCTAACATTTTATTAAGGCTAGCAGAGGATTTCTTTTTTTCGTGCAATTACCTTTGTTGTGAATTTTTCTTCCTGTGTAACATTTTGTTATTTTATAGAAGTGGTGCTTATTTTCTTTTGGGAATGAATGAGCATAGTTGCAGGGTGATGCAAAAAGCATTTTTCATTGGTTAGTCCTCTTGCTAAAGTATATTTACCTGTAAATTGCACCATGTTCTCTGTTTATTCTGCTGCAGGTTGCAAGTGTGGATGGCAACTGCAAGAAAAACTAGATTTCAAGGCTTTCAGTCTAAAGGAAAAAGAAAAAGCACTGCAAGATTTATGTGGAGTGACACTGCAAGTCTTCTGCCTCCTTTTGAACCTGCTGCCTCCTCCGAAGTACAGGCGCAATACTATGTCAAATGAAGATAGGCTGTGCTTGTTTCTCGCCAAGCTACGTCTTGGGATAACATATAGTGCACTAGGAGTAATTTTCAGCGTCGCACCCTCAACAGCATCCACTGTCTTTAAGAAAACACTTGGTATTTTAAGCATTGCTCTGAAGGATTGGGTCTTCATGCCTTCCCGGAGAGCAATCAAACTTTCTTTGCCTGCCCCATTTAAAGAAAACTACCCGAACTGCACCTTAATAATAGATTGTACCGAGACCCGCACTGAAGCACCCTCAAACCCTGACTGTCAACATATTTTGTATTTGCATTACAAGCGAGAATACACGCTGAAATTCTTAATTGGTATAATTCCTAATGGTATGATAAGCTTCGTATCAAAGGTTTATGGAGGGCGACATACTGACTCATTCATTACCCAAGACTCTGGACTCTGGCTTTCTGGAGCTTGTTAGACCAGGCGATTTAATTTTAAGTGATAAAGGATTTCCAAGCATCCGCACAACGGTAGAAGGGAAAGGTGTGGTGCTACTCATGCCTCCTTTTAATTCAACAGGTGGTCAAATGTCTGATGATGACATGGACATGACTTACAAGATTGCCTCTGTACGTATCCATGTTGAGAGAGTAATCCAAAGATTAAAAATTTTTCATATTCTAAAGAACAGAGTACCACTTAGCCTGATACCACACATGAAGAAAGTATTTTCAGTGTGTGCTGCCTTAGTAAATTTGCAACCTCCAATAATTAAGCAGTAGGCCTGCTTTGCTTGATGTAGTCCATACCTTAGTTTGCATGAATTACATTCATAAGAGTTCATGTTTGCACTCAAGTGAGTTCACAACTCAATTGTATGTGTCCCAGCCAATAAATGGGTATGCGAATCCTAGCACTGAGGACTTTTGTTTTACTTTTGTTGTGAAAGGTTCTGTGTTGGTCACCATGTGTTTCGCACAGCAGATCTGTGCTTTTAACTTTTTATTCTCCCATAGATGGCAGCAAAATAGTGAAAGCAAAAAATGCAAGCCAGTACATGGCACTGAAATGGTATCACAAAAATATGGTTTATTGAACATCACTTGATATCACCTCATCATAGGTGTAATGTTAAGAGATAGGAAGTGTGCACAGTGGGTCATAGGACAAACTTCAGTTAATGACATTCTTGTCGAAATCAAGAATAGGCATGGGCAGAACATGTAATGCGAAGAAAGGATAACTGGTGGTCACTGAGGGTAACAACATGAATTCCAAGGGAACTAAAGTAGCGGGGGGCGGCGGATAATTAGATGAGATAAAGAAGCAAATCAGGGGTCAAGTGGGTGCAAGCTAGCACAGGACCGGGTTAATTGGAGAAATATGGGAGAGGCCTTTGCCTTGCTTTGGGTATAGCCAGGCTAATGACGATGACTTCATATCACAGAACTCTGATTTATTGCACATGAGCTGCACCCGACTACACTTAAATGAGATCACTTAGACATCTGACTAGCATAAACAGTGCTACACATCTGGGTTGTCAGCCCAGATGTGTTTACAATAAAAATGCAGTACAATGCACCGAAATTTAATGTAGTAAAAGCTTGAGACTGTTGTCCTTTGGACATAAAACTTGCAAACCAACGCTTGACGCTTCCCCTAATTAGTCATGTGGTCTTTGCATGCTACTTTTAGCGCTATATTATGGATAACTTACATTTTTCAGTTTTACTTGTGCTTTACTAAAAAATTTAATGCATTTCACTGTTTTTTACTGAAATGCAGTTTTATTATGGATGAAATATGTTAATGCTTTATCTGGCAAATTTTCCTATGTCATGACTCGGGGACACTTGGACTAAAAAATGAAAAAGCTACCATTAGAACAAAAATTCATGCTCAAACACTTAAAATCTCCAGGTGTATTAAATTAACATGGCACGTCCTTTCAAAATGCACCTGTTATAGCCAGAGTTGCTTCATGACAATAAATATCACATAACACATTTTCATTACATAACTTCTGAATACAAAATTCTTAAGTATGTTTAATAATTGGATATTCCTGGAATTAAAAAAATGGATAGGGGTTCAAAATTAATAAGGAATTCAGTGCGTACATGATAAAAAACGTGGTTATGCAATGTAAAGTAACTTGAGCGAAGCATCTTGAATCAGCTGAGGAAATAAAGTATTGAGATCTAGAACAACTGAATTAAAAACTTAAAATAAAAATACTCCATCTTTGGAATCAGATTCCACACAGAAAGGCCTCATCCCGGTTTACTTTTACTATCACTGAGTGTTTAGGACTGTGAATATAGAGAATGGCCCTGTAAAGGTTCATTATATACATTTGCACTTGGATTTGAGTGTAGTAGCTATGTGTTGTTTTCAATACAATTTCATCCCCACTGAAAACTAAGTAAGGCAACAGACTGCGCCTTTCTTCATACAAGATGAAAGGTTCATCTCTGAACTTATATGTGCACTTAATCTCAATAAGCACAGTTTTATTGTCAATTTTGGCAATACCGTCTGGGCTGCAGCAAAGCCATGGTTGCTCTGGAAGCACGACGAGTCCTGTCTGAAAATAACGAATGGGATTAATTAGTACTTTATTTGAAAGATCTAAGGTAAAAGACTTGACGTGCAAGGAGGGACTCATGCAAGGTAAAACAACAAGCAAACTTACTTGTACAATGCAAATACCAAGCTTTTGTTGCAGTTCATCTCGTGCAATTGCTTCTGTTTCGATACCTGAAAAACAATTTGACGTCCTAGACTTTATTATTATGAACATTGGACAGAATTCAATCCTGCTGTGGCACAGGGAGCACAGTGATGTGATTTGATGACAAAGCACAGCATGTTTTCCTTTTAAATGAAGTTATGTGCTGTGCTGGAAAGCATACCGTATTGCATTGCAGCACTTGTGTAGGATGATCTCTTGCATAATTGTTCAGCTGCTCTGCAATCTGTCATTCTTTTTTGTCCTGATGGCATGTGCTTTTGTACTGCTTATTTGCACGTGACGCTCTTCGTGCCATCTGCAAATTATAAGCATTATAAACATGATTTCATTCATTGTGTGTGTTGTGCTTGCTATCATTTGCCGAATTTCCATTACATACCGTGAGCAGTTTGCCTGGCCCCTTGTGTGAAGGCATAGGTCACATGGGTTCTCTTTAAGCACTACTTTTTCATCGTAGCTCGCAGCGCTTTCTCGTCCAATTCGCTGGCAAAATTTCTGATTTGGATTTTTTCATTTTCAAGAACCTCAAGGTATCTGTAGACTGGTTGGTGCTTCATTGGCTGTAGTAATTCCTCTAGAGTTTCTTTCTCCAATTTTGCCGTCACTTGTTCAACAATTTCATTGACTACTTCCTCACAAATCATACCTTCAGCACTTATCTTTTCTATTTCCAACATTTGTCGTAGGGAACATGCTATGCCCGGATAGCTAAATATGATGTTTGGGTCATGAGGCTTTCCTTCTGGAGTGCTAGTGTCCTGGCCTGTTAAGAAGGATGAAAAAAAAACTAAACAAGTTAATGGCATACTTAACAAATGGAAGCAGCAGCTATGAAGGGCGGCATGCTGAATGCACAGAAATAAAAAAGATCAGCTAAACTAGTTGGCCAGAAAGCATATTTTCAGGCTGCAGTGTTGAAGCATCTAATAAAGCAGCGAATTCTACTCACAGGAGAAGAGGTCCGAAACATCTTGTTCTAAGCGCCTCTTTGGTTTGTCACTCGGCTTTCCCCATTTCTGGGGCTGGCTGGTGCATGATTCCTCCTCGTAGCTGTTTACATAGAGGCACATAGCAGCTGCATGCTTGCAATGAGCTGTGATGCCAGCTTTGCATGTGCATCTCCCTCCTTGAACAAGGAGGTTCCGCCTCTCCTGGCTTGACCACGCCAACTATGAAAGAAAGAAATTGGGTATTTCTCAAACCAGCCAGACATGCTAGACCATCAAACTAATTGTAAATGTAAGCCAACGTCAGAGTTTGGGTGCCCTGGCTTATAGTTGGATGCGCCAAGACATTGCTTTTTGCTAGAGCCACGTCTCCATCTCGTCATGCATGTTTCGCTGCATTACTGTTCGCAATTGCTCTGTTACCGCATTCACTGGCTCATTATCTTACATCACTTTCTATCACCATCTGATCGGCCGTCCTATCACACGCATTGGCTTTCCGTGAAAAATCTTTCGGTTATAATCGAGCCCGATTCTTCACACGCGCGCGCGCACTCACGCACACAGATTGAGTTTTCTTTTTTGCTTAACGGCTTCCTCGTGGATAAAACTAACGGCACTGTACATTTCCGCGCTTGCGTCGCACGCATGACACCCGTGGCTGGGTATCACTCGCAGCTAACTACGCGTTCACGCCGCAGGTTTAACGCCTGTAATGCAGATTAGCCCACAAAACTCGTAGGCAGACGTGAGAACCGAATAAAAAAATTAGGCGGCAGTAAGCCGAGTTTCGCAGTGCTTTAATTCAGCCAACCTCGCAAGCGTCAGTGAATTTTCCAACCAGCAACTAAAGCATCTGCCTCGTATTCGCCAGCAGAGATGGATCGAGTGCCCCTAATCATTGCGAGTCATTTATCGGTAGTTCGAGCATATAACAAAATTGGAGGCTTATCAAGGTTAAGCCCAGTGGATGCGAAGCATGGTAAGCAGCTGCCGCATACACGCCCGGCACAAAGACGCTGGCGCACTTGCGGGCACAGAGACTGACGCGAAGGCGGGCGCGCGCCGCTCCATCCCTGGCGTGACGTCACATATCACGTGATGCAGCGATGGTGGCGCCGCCGCCGCGTCGCGCGCGACGGCGCGAACCGAAGCGTGGAGGCCTCCGCCGGGCGACGCCCGACGGCGCGATATGAGGTCCCATCTGCAGCCGGTGTGACGTCATCACGTGACGTCACATCATGTGATCTCACTTCAGGGTCAATGGTGGCCACCGCCGGGAGGCGACCGACGGCGCGATATGAGGCCCCATCTGCAGCCTGTGTGACATCATCACGTGACGTCATGTCACGTGACCCCACTTCAGGGTCAATGGTGGCCACCGCCGGGCGTCGCGCGAAAGCCCGAAACCTACGTTAATATGCTTCGCATAAAATGACACACTTACCTCGACGTACACGTCGTACACGATGTGGTCGCTCACTTGCGATGTGCATTTGCCACTTAGCCGGGCTCCATCGTGGTCAATACTCTGCTCCACAGAGTATACATGTGAAATTAGCTTTTGACCTTTATTCAAGTTTGTTTTTCGGAAGTAGCTGTCAAGCTGAGCGACCTTTTTGTAGCCGCACTTCAGACGATACATATTGGCGCGGCGTGAGCTCGGCGCGTGCACGGAAGCGAGCGGGAGCGACGCGGCTCAAAGGGCGCGCGCCACCGCGGATGCCCCCAGGTTCTCTTTTTCTGTCGATGGCACTTTCTGTCAGGAGCAGTAGCGCCACTCTGGGACGCCGCGGTTCCCTAGCTCAAGGCCTCCGCACGCGTCCGTGACGTCACACACAGCAGATGTGCCTGGAAGTCAGCTTCACCCCACGTGGTTTTTCCGGTTGCCCGTCGGGCACCCATTTCTCAAAATACTGCGTGTTTTGTGCCAGCGTAATATTAGTATTTAACGGTTTCTGATTAGAATATGTATTCTTCAGGAATAGGCGGGAACGCCAAATAATCGACGCATTCGCTATGCATGTTGCTCCAGATAAGCAATGCGTCAGCTCCGCTTCGGTGCTGTTAGGGAGAACTGAATTAAACTACCTCAAGATAAGTAATCTTCGGCTGTTGTAAAGGCACGTGTTGTTCGTTTCTATTCTATTTTATTTCTTTCTTCATATCGCTCTTGTCAGTGCGGTGCGGTCTTCCCTCTTCTGCGCATGATTTGACGTTAACATGTGTATATGTATTCATGTTTCTTCATAGAATAAACAGTTGCTAGAAAGCGCTTTGTCCTGTTTGTTCGTCCCTTCTCGTATTTTGACAGCGCTTATCATCCCCTTCAAGAATGCATTTCCAACTAGCCCCAGTTGTAGCTCCTTTGACTTTTTTTAAATTCTTCCTAGTCAGTTGTCTTGCATCCATAAAATGATTACACTATTCACTTCCCACTCATAACCACTTCAGTAAAAATCGAACATTCCCCTATGCTTTCCTTGGTTGCATTGACCGTCAGCTTCCTTCATATGTTATTCTATACTATTTCACGTTGCACGGATGTTTCACAACAAACCAGCAAGATTTCTAAAAAAAATTTGCAACGAATACAGTGAATAAAGAGTATTTAAGCACTTCACACACACATACACAAAGAATATAGCTGTCACCAAGTTGTGTGATTTGGTGAGATGCGCACACAAGAATCCAGTACAAATTGTTCAGTGCCATACTTTATGAAACAGGAACAAACATACCCATTTGCATTTACATGTCCATCATACAGAAGGGAAAAAAATTTGGTACACAAGTTACCACTCGCTACAGTTCTATCAAATGTTCTATAGCTGCAGTTGCTAAGTATGAAAAGAACATGTGCAGATTATAAAATGCCTTAATACAAAGCTATCTTTATAATGTAATCAGGTGTGCAAGAAAGGTCCGCTATCTCAGAAACACTTGCCATTAAACGATACAGTCATCAATCCTCAACTCTTTAGAGTTTGCATTTTTCGCTGCCCCTTCGACACTGTTGTGTTGTTTTTCGTTTTGCACAGATTATTTAACAGCGTGTTGGCAGCAGCACTCAAAATATGGTGCATGACTTTTTCTGGCGAATGACCAGAATCACACGTATCAAGGTCTCCAGAATCGTGGAGAATGGTTGACACAAGAGAAACAAGGGCCTCCTTCTGATTTGGAAGAGCCAGAAATTTGGATGCATACTGCTCACTCCTCAATTTGTCAAGGACTATTTCTGTATAAAGTACAGCGTTCACTACGACATCTCGTGGAAACTTTAATCCTCCTCTTGTCGTGCCTGAAATGAGCAGTGTGTCATCATGGTCCAAACTGGTGTTATCCAGGACGAGATTGTCCTTGCACGACATACACATGAGCTTTTTCAGTGTTGCATGGGCACAGTATCCCGCAACATACTTAACAGCGGGAATCATCGACGATTTTTTTGCTACATCAGCATTGGTCACTGCTATACTGAACTGTGCACAAAGTGATTCAACGCTTATGACGGAGATCGGTTCTGCAATAATGTCAAGATCAGGCATGTCCAGTACTTTTTGAAGCCTTAGCTTGTTCTCAGATTCATAAATCTGCCTGATCGAGACATGGTATTGGGCTCCGGATAGCTGGCGATACTTCCCGAATCTATCCTCAAGGCAATCTGTTTGAAATTTTCCAAGGAGCACATACCGAAATCCCAGATCTTCCAGGCAGTATAAAGCGATCTCATGCAGAGCGTGGCTCGTGTGGCCAAAAGCCATGTGAGTTTCTTTCGTCAGGTGGCCAGCATCGTGTCTGAGGCTAGGCCAGCAGTCTAGCCACTCTGGTATTTTCCTCAAAAATTCAAGCTGTGGACATGTTGTTGACGCAATCGGAGACTGCATTTCATCACGCAGGCGTTCACCTTTTCTTGGCGTCTTTACATTCACTATTCGCCACCATGTCAAAATGGTGTTTATGAAATCTGCTGTTCCTTTAGCATGTTGTACAGCGGAACATTGCAGTGCAGCTGCTGTCGATTCATTAAAAATCCTGAGAGCAAGCTTAACGTTCTGGCTCTCCATAGTTTATGGGTTCAGTGCTTTCAGTGAGAGTGTTGGTGCCAGCTTTAAAAGGTTATTTTGCTCAGCCTCATGCAGATCACACAAAGATTTAAACGATGCCGTAAGAATAGGTGGCTTTGGGTCATTGCTGCTTGGATCAGGGTAATATATACACTTTCCACTGTTTCTCTGGTTTAGCCAATTGTTCCTAATTGACTTCAAAAGGTGCACAGGGTCCAAAATGAAAAACAGTGGACGAGAGGAATCAGCTGGGTGTGTGTAAACTATACTGGCTTTGGGGGGGCTAGCAAAAAATGTCATGGCTTTCCGATTGATAGCATTGTTGTCTGAAACAACAGCTAGTACCTTAAATCCAAGTGACTCAAGGTCAGTAATGAGCTTGTGCAAAAATAGATGCAGTGCCTTTGCATCTATCTGTGCGACTGGCAAAATGTGAACAATATGCTTGTTGCTTGACAAAAGGCTTTGTAGCATGAACACATATGCTGTTTTAGCCGGATCGGAACTATTGGCTGCGGCACCTGTAACGAAGCCTGCTTTGTACTCAAAATAGGTTTGAAGATGGATCTCATCCATCATTAATGTCACAGTGCGCTCATGCTCGGCCATTGCTTGCAATACAGTTTTAGCATAGTTCAAGAAACAAGGATCTCGCTGTTCAAGTGCTGGATTCATGTGATATGACGAACACAGTCGTCGAATAGTGTCTGGGTGCGGCAGCTTAATTTTAAGCGAGCTTCTGATGAACCTGTATGCATGTGGAGAAATGATATACAGCAGACCTGAAAACACGAGTACATCTGGTGGATATCGAGGCCCATTTTTCAAAACAAGCTCGACTTGGTTTCGCACAAATTTTAGTACCTGTAAGTTCCATCCATGATGTTCTTGGAGCTCATAATCCTTGTTCACCTCATCCAGGAGCATTAGCACAGTTGCAAGAAGCTGGTGTTCCTTTTCGCTGCCACTAGCACAACTCTGCAGCTTTTCAACAGACTGCAGCACTTTTTCAAGCTCCCTTAAATCCTTCATTTGTGACGGCACACATTCGTCTCCAAGTTTGTGGAGACGGGACCCTCCGAGAAACACCTGAACAGACAGGTCGTCTAAAACCACCACTGATGAACGCACTGCAGGAGCTTCGTCGAGGGAGAGCTCAAGGAACAAAACCTTTGCCTGCGTAGTGACCACAGTCCAGAAGTCAGAAGTCTTAAGCTTCGGAAGGGCAGAACACAGCTCCCCAAAACTGCAAATTTTGTTCCTGCGATCTTCTTCCTCTTGAGCAGCAACAGAAAGCTCTATCGCTTTTCGCAGTGACGCTGCCTCGAGTCGGGCCTTCTTTTCTGCAGGAGCTTCTCGCGAAGATGGTGGCTGAGAGAGATATTTCGGGCAGCCGGGAAACACACTCGGGACAGCAGCTGGCTTCAGGCAGACACGCTGCAGCGGAACTTCGATAACGTTACCAGTGTTCTCGTCCGTGTACGTTGCAAACCTGACGAAGTCACTCGTTTGAAAGTGTTTTTCACACACCTAAAACAAAGTAAAACCACAAGTCCATTAGGTTTGGGCGACAGGCTTACAAAATTCGGCAAGCGAAATAACTGGGAAATAAAACTCCGCAAGCGAAGTAATAAGAAAGTGAAGAAAAAGTCCCCTCTCCGAAGCAAGCCATAAAAAAAAATGTCGTGTGAAGCACAAAACCAAGGAAAAGGAGCAGCGCAAAAGCATGCAACCACAAGAGAAGAAAGGACAAGACACGGCACAAAACGCGAAAACAGCGCTCGTGTCTTGTCCTTTCTTGCGTGGTTGCATGCTTTTGCGCTGCTCCTTTTCCCGTGTTCAAAATGCACTAACTAGGCTAGAAAGAAGTTTTACTGAAGCAAGAAGTTTAAGGCAAGCATCCTGAAAAACAGCTCCAAAAGCGACGCTTACCATAGTGTGCTTGGTTGGCAGAAAATCTTCGCGAGAAGTAGCCTTTGTCCATGCTGCCATTTGCGTCTCGTCGGCAGGAAACTTGTAGACGCGGACACTCTGACCACCATAATAATTTGGTCTGCAGCCTGGGGCGCAGCAGCAGCCAGGCATTTCAGAACTGAGGCTACGCAGGTTCAAACACGCAAACGAAGCCTCTGCAGATAAAAAAGCTTGCACAGTTCTTGAGCTCTTCCGTGAAAACGCGACACATTCACGTCAGCTAGCACCATGACCATGTGCGTACTGTTGTTGTTGTTGTTAGCCTATCAAAAAATGGCACATACCCACACTGGGGGATCGGCCAAGAATCGGGTGGCTATTCACCTGAACGCAGTTAACGAAAAGGAAAAGCACGTGGGAGCGCAACACCGGTGAATTTTTCGTCATGAACAGAAAAGGGATGAGTGTTTTGATTTTAAAATTTTAAGAATAATAATAGAGGGAATAAATATTAATGATTTAGTCAAAATGTAATAATTGATAGAAAGGAAAAGATTGGAACACTTAGCAAGGCAGTCGGTGAGATTCTATCAGGAAATTTTGAACAGCGGTGCAAACAGATCTGTGGCTGAACCCAAATGTGGTGGCGCCAAATGATAGCAAGAGCGGGCTGCTCAAACTAAGGCCAAGATGCTGCAAGGGCTCCTCCAGCAACCTTTTTCTCAGTGAGTTGAATCGGCGACAATACAGCCAAAAATGTTCAATAGATTCTGGCTCACGGCAAAATGCACAAAGGGGAGAGAGCGCCAAACCCGACTTGTGTAAATAGAAATTTAGAGGGGGGATGCGGCAGCGCAGCCTCGTCAGTGATACTTCAAGCTGCCGAGAGCAACAAATTTTCCTGTTCCAATAATATTTAAGGTGCTCATAATCCGCCGATGTTAAAAGCGATGTGTCTTGCGTGCTTAAAAACGCACGTCGCCGAAATCTAGATGCTGTAATGTAGGCTGTAGCCGGGATGATTGGCAACACGGGGCCGCTGAGGGAAGCTTTGCGAGATTATCAGCAATCTCATTTACTGTCACACTGCTGTGGCCGGGAACCCATACTAAATGAACAAGGCTCAAATGCGGAGGAAGTAGGGATAAGAAAGTTGATAAAATGGGACCGTCAACCTGTGCAGCGAGGGACGAACACAAAGATAAAGAATCAGTAATTACTGCAACTGCTGTAATAGAGGGGTCTAGCTTGCGTAGAGCAAGTACAACTGCTAGAAACTCTGCTTGAAAAATAGGGGTGAATTCTGGAAGGCGCAGAGAAAAGGACCAGTCTAAATGCGAGCAAAATATTCCCACACCTGCTTTTTCATTGCATTGCGATGCATCAGTGGCTATTACTATATCTGTAGGTAGGGTCCTCAGATGATCTTCTAGAAGACCATTTAGAATACCCGGTGGCAAAAGTTTTGCATTTTTTGGGAATATGTCGTCGAAAACAATGTGGATAGTGGGCCCATTCCGAAGCGCAGGAAGGATATCATAAATGTTTACATCTAAAGGCTGAAGTAATCTTTGCACAAACACTACCTGAGGGGAATTGAAGCGAGACCAGGGGACACCAAAAAAGGAGGTCGGCTGAGAACAGAAAATGCTTTGGGAACGGTGGAAATGGGATTCATAGATCCTGAGGTAAGTTTGCACAGTTAAAAATTGAAGTCGTGATAAGAGAGACGGAATGCGGGCTTCAAGGTACAGCACATTGATAGCCACAAATTTTGGAAGGCCGAGGCACATGCGAATTGCTTCCCTCTCTAAAAGGACGAGAGGGCGAAGTTTATATGTAGCCGAGCCTGAAAACAACACTGATCCAAATTCTATAATTGGCCTGACATACATTATGTAGATCATTAATAGCGCATCTCTGCGCATGCCGTACCGGTGATGACATAATCTCCGTAACATGCCCACGGCATGAGCCCCTTTCGCCGCGACATGGTCAATGTGAGGTCGCCAGGTGAGTTTATTGTCATAAATGACCCCTAGGTATTTTAGGGATTGAACCTGCGGTATTATTTTTAACTGGCAAGAGAGAGAGACCACTACAGGAGTGAATAGAGGGAAAACAAGAGTGGCGCACTTGCCAACATTTAACTTCAGGTGTAATGCGCTCAACCAGTGCTCAAGTGTATTCAAATATGACTGCAACAGACCATACAGAGAATGTATATCCGGCGCAGCAGCAAAAAACGCAATGTCGTCCGCATAGACGTAAGTGCGTACATGGCGGTGGAGAGGAATTGAGCTTAACAGAATATTAAAGAGCACAGTAGAAAGAACAGCTCCTTGCGGTACACCTCGCGTTTGTCTATACCTCTCTGAATGAACACCATTATGGACGCAAAAGAATTCCCTGTTATGAAGAAATGCAAATATCCATGCAACTATATAATCTGGAAATTGAAGAGACTGTAGCCTATGTATCAGGATGGAGTGTTCTACACTGTCGTAAGCTTTGGCGACATCTAACGTAACCAAAGCCGCGACCAGGCGTTGACGACGAGCAAGGAGAATTCTGCTCTCAAGATCGGCATGTACATTCCATATCGAACACCGTGGCCGGAAACCGAGTTGGCACGGGCTGAGTATACTTTTGCGGTCCACAATGGCTGACACCCGAATTAGTAACAACCTTTCTATAATATTTACCACGTTTGTCTCAGTGTACCCAACCAACTTAGGATGCGGACTGGCATTAGCTTTCAAGCGCAAGTAGAGTTTGATATTAAACATTGTTAAAGCCGCAGTTGACAGCAAGGATGCAAGGCTTAACACGACATTTATTTTTGCAATATTTCAAACTATAAACTCGTTAATATAAGCGTGGCAAAAATAAGAAAAGAGCTTTCTTGAGTTTTAATTGAAGCGACAAGAAAATAGCTAAGTTCGAGCCAAGCCAGGATAATTCCAAATCCGATCGAGGGAACAGAATTTTTCCGCTTAGTCAGTTTTCTCCCAGATGGCGCCACGTCCACCTGCTGCGCGCTGCATCTCTTAGCAGTGACGTAGACGCTTGGCGAGGAGGTCATGCGGGGGCCTTGTAAAGTTATCTAGGTGGTATTATCTAGGTGGTATTGAGCGAGCGCGAGACAGCCGCACTCATCGACTGCTGGCAGGACCGCCTAAATGATTTGCGGCGCCAGAAGAGAAACGCCGCAGTCTATGCAGAAATCGCGGCGGCGTTGCGGGCCCTCGGGTTGCATCGCACAGCGGCAGAGGTGCGCCACAAAAACCTGGCGCAGATACGCAATGTACCGATTTGGCTACGGATTTGGCTTCCGCTGCCCCCGACTGCACAGTGTTGCCGGACATCGCCATGTTATGGCTGTCGGCGGAACATTTGGCGCCACCTAACACACATTAGGGAAACTTCTCAATGAGCATTGAAAATGCCCGTGTAGCACCGGATGTTTCGAGCGTGCTCGAGAATCTCGATGCAGATCGAGCTCAATGAGGATCGAAAGTGCCCGTGTGACAGGGGGACCATGACGTACTCCACTACGTCCTTGACGGTCGCATTTCGATGGAGGCGAAATGCTAGAGGCCCCTCTACTATGCGATGTCACTGCACGTTAAAGAACCCAAGGTGGTCGAAATTATTCAGAGCCCTCCGCTGTGGCGTCCCTCATAGCGTGAGTCGCTTTGGGACGTTAACCCCCATTAACCAAGCATGTCATTGGTGTGGCGGCACTCCTACTTTCACTTGTATTGCCAGGGACGAGCGAAGACGGTTCGAGTCCTCCGAACCAACAGAAGTTCATACTGATACTAGCTGTGTTGGAATCTGCGCTGTTCTGGTTCAACGCTACGATGATCGGGAGCATGCTATTGCATACGCGACGCGCTCCCTCAGCAAGCCAGAGCGCAACTGCAGTGTTACCGAACAAGTGTGATCTTCGCCATGCAGAGTTTCTGATCGTACCTCTATGGCCACTCATTCATCATTGTGACTGATCATCATTCCCTCTGCTGGTACGTCAGACTTCGAGATCCATGCGGTCACCTCGCGCGCTAGGCGCTCCGCCTACAGGAGTATGGCTTCAATGCCGTATACAACCGCGGGCGCCGACACGCCGACGCAGACTGTCTTCCGCGAATGCCGTTTCCCTCAACCTAGTGTGGCAGTGATAATTTCATGCACTACATCTCAGCCATCGTTCCAGAGTTTCCTGAAGTTGAGGTGTTTAAAACTGAGCACCATAAAGATCCGGCTCTATAACCCTTCTTTGCCACCGCGCGCTCCCACTGAGTTCATCATGATCATCATCATTAGCCTTGCTGCATCTACTGCAGGGCAAATACCTCTCCCATGTATCTCCAATTAACCCTGTCCTTTGTCAGCTGCATCCAACCTTTGCCTGCAAACTTCTTAATCTCATCCGCCCACCTAACCTTCTGCCGCCCCCTGTTACACTTACTTTCTCTTCGAATCCACTCCGTTACCCTAAAGACCAGCGGTTATCTTGCCTTCGCATTACATGCCCTGCCCAAGCCCATTTCTTCCTCTTGATTTCGGCTAGGATGTCATTAACCCACGTTTGTTTCCTCACCAACTCTGCCCGCTTCCGGTCTCCTAACGTTACACCTATCATTTTTCTTTCCATGGCTCGGTGCGTTGACCTTAACTTAAGCTGAAGCAAGGCAGAATGGTCGGCCTGTTAGTATGGCATGTTGAAGAAGATTATACCAGCCAAAAAAAAAGATGAACACACCAGGACAGAACAACACAGGACAACGGCTGGACTAACAACTGAATTCTTTATTGATTACAGACCACAGTGTAATCTCAACCGATGCGCCAAGGCAGCACAGACGCTCAAGCATACTTATTCAAATAATCAAGTTCTTTTATCGTCAGCACTATCGATGGTGAACTGACGCAAGCATCGCCATGTTTTGCTATTTGAAAGGCCTCAAAGATTTCGCGGGCCTTCCATGTTTTCCCATAGCCCAGAATGGTGACTTCAGAGAAACTTGGATAACACTTACCAGGACATCTACTACAGTGCCAAGCAAGATTGCCATCTTCACCAGCACCAACTTTTGTTTTGTGCTGGCGCATCCTCTCATTCACAAAGTCACCCGTCTGACCTATGTAAAATTTCACAGGTCTGCTGCATCTTATAAATCTTTTCAGTCCGGCACGTACATGGTTCTATGTTTGATCGTGCAACGCTTCTTGATTCCGCCAGGCATAATTCGTGCACAAAGTCCTGAAAGCTTAACGGGGGCCGAAAAAATCAAATTAACCCTTTGGCGCTCGGCAACTTTCTTAACATTATGCGCCACTTTGTGCAAATAAGGCACGACGGGAAATTTTTTCTTTTGTCAGTGGCATCATTATTTCCCTTCTTGACCTCGCCGTTCCTTTCTTTTGATACGAATTCAGCGACCGCTCTATACATTTCTGCACGGAAACCTGCATCAGACAGGCGTTTGGCTTGCGTAGCGACACTGGTTGACACGGTGTGACAGCAACTTTTTTTCACAGAGTTCTCGAAACAAGCCTTAGCAATACCTCTCTTGACTAGTTTCGAATGGTTAGAGTCAAAGGGTAAGAGCCCCCTTTTTGTCCTAGGTGAATACATCCAGCACACATGGCCTTCTCCAGAAAAGGTTAGTAGCAAGTCTAAAAAACGGGTGGAGTTGTTAGTGGCTAATTCGTGAGTAAATTTCAGAAGGGATGAGCAGCGCCTAAAGGCACCCAAAACATGTTCAACTATCATCTGACAGGAGTCATTAGGTCCGGTGTTTAAAAGCACTAAAAAGTCATCAACGTATCTGGCAATTCGCAGAACACGCCCGTCATCCAAAACATTTCGAAGCGAGCGGTCAAACTTTGCTAAGAAAATATTGCAGAGCACTGGGGCTACACAAGCAACTATGCAGATCCCTTTCTTCTGAATATGAAACTTGTTAAACTCGACAAGAGTGGAAGAGAGGTACATCGCAAAGAGCTCCAAAAAACTTTCACCCTGGATTCCACATCTTGTTTTAAAGGCCAGTTCACCACACTCTTCAATCAGTTCTCTCACCGCATGAAACAGCTCGTCGTGAGGGATAGAATAGTAAACGTCCTCGACTTCCACAGAGAAGGCCATGTTTGCTCCTAGTAGGCCTTGCTGTAGCTCCTGTACAAGAGCTGCAGAGCTCCTAATCCCGAAAGGGTCTTTTGGCGTAAGGCTGTTCAGATGTCGTTGAAGATATTGCCCAACCACCTTTTGCCACGAGCCCTCTTCTGTAACGATGACCCTCAACGGTACGGATGGCTTATGTGTCTTCGCTGAGAAAAAACTTGCAGCGAATTCTGCGATGATTTCTTTACAGATTTTAGCAGGTGGTCCAAATTGAGTTCTCCGAGGAGCTGCTCAGCGGCGCACCTTACCTTGGTTGGTTTTTTCGAAGCGCTTACAAAATATTTTTCCATGGCTGCCGCAGTTTTTTCGCTGAACCGTTCCATAGGCAGTCCAACAAAACAACCTTCCTTGTCAGACTGTAGAAGAGCCAGCTTCGAGTCACGAAAAAAAGTAACCACCTTGCGAAGGTCTTGCATTTTCCTTGCGATTTTCCTAGCGAAGTGAAGAACCATGAGCTACTGGCGGTTGTCAGAGGTGTCTCGGACCTGGCGCCAGCCCAAGAAAAGGAGAGATGCCTCTCCGAAGGTGCTGACTGTCTTCACAAGTCGGGGAACCAAGTTATCGTAAGGAAAATGCAAGACCTTCGCAAGGTGGTTACTTTTTTTCGTGACTCGAAGCTAGCTCTTCTACAGCCTGACAAGGAAGGCTGTTTTGTTGGACTGCCGTTGGAACGGTTCAGCGAAAAAACTGCGGCAGCCATGGAAAAATATTTTGTAAGCGCTTCGAAAAAACCAACCAAGGTAAGGTGCGCCGCTGAGCTGCTCCTCGGAGAACTCAATTTGGACCACCTGCTAAAATCTGTAAAGAAATCTTCGCAGAATTCGCTGCAAGTTTTTTCTCAGCGAAGACACATAAGCCATCCGTACCGTTGAGGGTCATCGTTACAGAAGAGGGCTCGTGGCAAAAGGTGGTTGGACAATATCTTCAACGACATCTGAACAGCCTTACGCCAAAAGACCCTTTCGGGATTAGGAGCTCTGCAGCTCTTGTACAGGAGCTACAGCAAGGCCTACTATGAGCAAACATGGCCTTCTCTGTGGAAGTCGAAGACGTTTACTATTCTATCCCTCACGACGAACTGTTTCATGCGGTGAGAGAACTGATTGAAGAGTGTGGTGAACTGGCCTTTAAAACAAGATATGGAATCCAGCGTGAAAGTTTTTTGGAGCTCCTTGCTATGTACCTCTCTGCCACTCTTTTCGAGTTTAACAACAAGTTTCATATTCAGAAGAAAGGGATCTGCATAGTTGCTTGTGTAGCCCCAGTGCTCTGCAATATTTTCTTAGCAAAATTTGACCGCTCGCTTCGAAGTGTTTTGGATGACGGGCGTGTTCTGCGAATTGCCAAATACGTTGATGACTTTTTGGTGCTTTTAAACACCGGACCTAATGACTCCTGTCAGATGATAGTTGAACATGTTTTGGGTGCCTTTAGGCGCTGCTCATCCCTTCTGAAATTTACTCACGAGTTAGCCACTAACAACTCCACCCGTTTTTTAGACTTGCTACTAACCTTTTCTGGAGAAGGCCATGTGTGCTGGATGTATTCACCTAGGACAAAAAAGGGCTCTTACCCTTTGACTCTAACCATTCGGAACTAGTCAAGAGAGGTATTGCTAAGGCTTGTTTCGAGAACTCTGTGAAAAAAAGTTGCTGTCACACCGTGTCTACCAGTGTCGCTACGCAAGCCAAACGCCTGTCTGATGCAGGTTTCCGTGCAGAAATGTATAGAGCAGTCGCTGAATCCGTATCAAAAGAGAGGAACGGCGAGGTCAAGAAGGGAAATAATGATGCCACTGACAAAAGAAAAAATTTCCAGTCATGCCTTATTTGCACAAAGTGGCGCATAATGTTAAGAAAGTTGCCGAGCGCCAAGGGGTTGATTTGATTTTTTCGGCCCCCGTTAAGCTTTCGGGACTTCGTGCACGAATTATGCCTGACGGAAAAAAGAAGCGTTGCACGACCAAACATAGAACCACGTACGTAAAGTGCCGGACTGAAGTGATTTATAAGATTCAGCTGACCTGTGGAAAATTTTACATAGTTCAGACGGGTGACTTTGTGAACAAAAGGATGCGCCAGCACAAAACAAAGGTTGGCGCTGGTGAAGATGGCAATCTTGCTTGGCACTGTAGTAGATGTCCTGGTAAGTGTTATCCACGTTTCTCTGAAGTCACCATTCTGGGCTATGGGAAAACAGGGAAGGCCCGCGAAATCTTTGAGGCCTTTCAAATAGCAAAACATGACGATGCTTGCGTCAGTTCAGCATCGATAGCACTGACGATAAAAGAACTTGATTATTTGAATAACTCTGCTTGAGCGTCTGTCCTGCCTTGGCGCATGCGTTGAGATTACACTGCGGTCTGTACTCAATAAAGAATTCAGTTGTTAGTCTAGCCGTTGTCCTATGTTGTTCTCTCCTGGTGTGTTCGTCTTTTTTTGACTGGTATTTTCTTCCTTAACTTAAGCTGAACTCTTTTCGCTAGCCTCCACATTTCTGCCCTGTAGGTGAGTACCGGTAAGATACAGTGGTTGTACACTTTTCTCTTGAGAGAAATTGGTAAAGTTCCATTCATGATCTGAAAGAACCTGCCATATGCGCTCCACCCCATTCCTATCCTTCTAGTTATTTCCCTCTCACGATCCGGATCAGCTGTCACTACCTGCCCCAAATAAACGTATTCCTTTAAACTTCCAGGCTCTCGCAGCCACTTGTGAACTGCTGTTTTCTTGCTAGAGTGTTGAATATTACCTTGGTTTTCTGCATGTTCATTTTTAGACCCAGCGCTCTGCTCTGCCTGTCTAACTCATTGATCCCGATTTGCAGTTCACCTTCTGAGTGACTCAGCAAGGCAATGTCACCAGCGAATTGCAGATTATTTAGGTATTCTCCATTTACTCTTATTCCCAACTGTTCCCACTTCATCGCTCGGAATACTCCTGTAAACAGGCGGTGAAAAGCATTGGCGAGATCGTGTCTCCCTGCCTGACGCCCTTTCTTATTGGAATTTTGTTGCTGACTTTATGGAGGACTAGTGTAGCTGTGCAGTTGCTATATATATCTTCCAGTATTTTGACATAAGGCTCTTCTACCCCCTGATTACGCAATGCCTGTATGACTGCTGAGGTTTCCTCTGAGTCGAATGCTTTCTTGTAATCAATGAAGGCTATATATAGAGGTTGGTTATATTCTGGGCATTTCTCTATCACCTGATTGATAGTGTGAATATGATCTATTGTGCAATACCCTTTACGAAAGCCTGCCTGATCATTTGGTTGATTAAAGTCTAAGGTTGCCCTGACTCTACTAGCGATTACCTTAGTAAATACTTGGTTGGCAACAGATAGTAAGCTGATCGGTCTGTAAATTTTCAATTCCTTGGCGTCTCCCTTCTTATGAATTTAGATAATATTTGCATTCTTCCAAGCTTCTGGTACGGTTGAGGTCATAAGGCATTGCATATACATGGTGGCTAGTTTTTCTAGCATGATGTCTCCTCCATCCTTCAACAGATCTGCTGTTACCTGATCCTCCCCAGCTGCTTTTCCCCTTTCCATTGATCTTAAGGCTTTCTTTACTTCCTCTCTCGTTATTGGCGTGGTGACGCATTGCTGTACAATACTGTCTTTCTCAGTAACGCTCTGATTACATTGGCTACTGTACAGATTTGTGTAGAACTCTTCGGCCACGTTAACTATCTTATCCATATTGCTAATGACATTGCCCTGCTTTTCTCTTAACGCATACATCTGGTTTTTACCAATCCCTATAGTTTCCTCTTCACCGCTTTTAGGCTAGCTCCGTTCTTTAGAGCATGCTCGATTTTCTCCATATTAAACTTCCTTATGTCGGCTACGTTGCGGTTATTCTACTTCGATAGCTCTGTCCCTTCTTTTCTGTCGGTAGGGTTACACGCCCTCATGCTTTGTCGTTTCTTAATCAGATCTTTCGTCACCTGAGATAGCTTTCCGGTACCGTGTCGAACCGTCCTACCGCCTACTTCTACTGCGCACTCCGTAATGATGGCTGTCAGATTATCGTTCATTGTATGAACATCAAGGTCGTCGTCCTCATTTAAAGCCGAATATCTGTTTTGCAGCGCTATCTTAAACTCCTGTACTTGCCCTCTTACGGATAACTCGATAATGGACTTCCTCTTCGCTAGCTTCTTCCGTTCCGTCTTCAAGTCTAAGCTAATTCGAGACCTTACGATTCTGTGGTCGCTACAGCGCACCTTACCGAGGACGGCCACATCCTGAACGATGCTAGGTTGAGCGCATAGTATGAAGTCGATTTCGTTTTTAGTCTCACCATTGGGACTCTTCCAGGCCCACTTCCTGTTTTCTCTTTTGCGGAAGAACGTATTCATGATCCATAAATTATTTCTATCTGCGAATTCAACTAATAACTCTCCCCTGCTATTTCTAGAACATATGCCATAGCCGCCTACCGCGTGGTCGTCAGTCTGCTTCTTGCCTTGCCCACTTTCGCATTGAGGTCGCCCATCAGTACAGTGTACTGTGGTTTTAGCTCATTCATTGCCGATTCTACGTCCTCATAGAAGCTTTCAACGGTCTGGTCATCATGGCTGGATGTAGGCGCGTAGGCCTGGACCACTTTCAGCTTGTACCTCCTATTCAACCTAATTACAATAGCTGCTACCCTCTCGTTAATACTATGGAGCACCTCTGCGTTGCCAGCTATATCCTGATTAATGAGGAATCCCACACCGAGTTCTCGTCTACCCTCTAAGCCGCGATAGCACAGTATGTGTCCGTCCTTTAGTGCTGTATACGCCTACTTCGCTAAGCCCTATCACATCCCATTTAATTCCCGCTAGTTCCTCGAACAGCACTGGTAGGCTAGCCTCACTAGACAAAGTTCTAGCGTTAAACGTTGTCAGGTTTAGATTCCAATGGCGGCCTGTACGGAGCCAAAAATTCTTAGCGCCCTCCTGACCACCGCCGTGGTCAGTTGCTCCGCAGCCGCTGGGGACTGAGGGCCGAGGGTTAAATGGTTTGATCATAGAAGGTTGCGGCCAAGTGCTACACTAGAGTGGCGAAGTCCTGTTCTGGTGAGGGAGTGCGTTGTCGGTTCTGGTCACTGAGATCAGGCCGCACCCCAGGCCTTGTTATGCAATTCCATCGACACGCGGTTTTTTTTAAACCCGGTGGAGAATTGCGCGGCACCAGGATTTGAACCCCGGTCCTCTAGCACGCGAGGCGGACGCACTACCTCTACGTCATCGCTGTCATCTCTGCCCACTGAGTTACAGGCCGTTTTTGTATCCACGATGGTCTATTATGGCCTTACGCCACCCGCAAGGATTAACTGTATTACTTCCTGCAAAATAAAGTTACTTACTTAAAAAAGAACTGATCCACTGTGGGGCCACGTTACCTGCTCGTTGTTTCAACGGCTCTGTGCTCGTCCATTATGCGTGTCGTGTACGACAACCCCGCCTCAGGACATTGGGATCGGCTCGCAGCTCTGCCGAACCCAAGAGCGGTTTTACTCGCAGAAAATGCGTCCAACAAAAGAACGCTATGCGGACAGTTGCACGCAGTGTCAGCGCCACAAATGACCTAGCTACCTCCGCTCCACCTCGTTTACTGCACCCTGTGACGCCTCCGAACAGTCCGTTCCAGCAGGTTGGAATTGATCTGCTTCGATTTTTTCCCAGAACTCCAAATGGCAATCGCTGGATCGTGGTATGTGGGTACTACCTTACACGTTATTGGGAAACGGCTGCTGTACCATCGACTACCGCGCATCCAGTGTCTCTATGTTCTGAACTCTGTCCTCTTACGGCATGGACCACCGCGAGTGGTAATCAGTGATCGAGGCCGCCAGTTCACGGCTGCTATCGTTGAACCGCTGCTACTTTTGTGCACTTTTACCTACAGGCACCAAATGACATATCACCCACAGACACACGGTTTGACGGAACTCATAAACAGAACACTCACCAGCATGCTTAACATGTATGTGGACACTGACCATAAGAACTGGGACACCATACTGTCCTTCATCACGTACGCATTTAATACCGCCATTCATGAAACGAATGGATACAGTCCATTCTACCTCTTGTATACGCTCGCCCGCCGCGCTGCACCCTGGACACCACCCTACCATTTTCTACCAGTGACAACCTTTGTATCGCTGAGACCCTGTCTTTAGCCGAAAAAGCTTGTCAGATGCCCCTTTTGCGATCCACTGCTTCACAAAAGCGATCCAAGGACCGCTATGATAGCCACCGCCGGCATGTTGTCCATGCTCCGGGAGATGGGTGTGGCTTTTGCGCCCACTCAGGCGCCGCGGCTTGCACCAAAATCTACTGGCCCACTGCTATGGCCCTTACATGGTCACCGTTCCACGAAAACTGAGCTATCACATGTCACTCGTCTGAAGCCATGCCACTCTCGGGACACAATATAACTCGCCCAACGGGCTTGGGCTGCGCAACAGGCAAATGCCACGGATGAGCGATTGCGAAGTAGGATAAGTGAAAAGCAGGTGGAAGGTGGGTCGGCTGGACGCTATCGGGAACTGACTTGATACACTTAGTATGCCTGACGAACGCGCCTTGAGTAAAGGTTTTGCGCTCGTAACATTTTTATATGGGTATATCCTCACAAACCCAAAAGCATCAGGCTTCCTGATGCGGCCTCAGTGCAGTGGGAGGTGAAGTTGGCCAGAGTCTCCGTGGAAGACCAGGAGACGCTGATGACCGTAGCAGAGAAGTCAACAGTAGCCACTGGCACTAAGGGCTCCACCGGCAACAGCTGCAACCACTACTTCTAAGAAATGTTCGTTTATTTCGTGGCGACTGACGGCGAGTGGTGTTTTTTCCGGGCCGTCGCCCTCACAGGTACCGCTGTAAGAAGTTGGGAAGATGCATTTTTGTCTTTTTTTTTACGATTGAAGATCCTCTCTGCGATTTGGCCTGCCTCCTTCTACTCCGTGTCGCTGCGTTGAATGCAGGCCGCAGTGGCTGCGCGCTGCACGTTCCCCGAGTGAAGACGAAGAAGCCTCAACGTTCCAGGTAAGCCTCCTGCTTATTTTCCTCGATCGCCTCAAGGAACTGAGAGAGCGGCGTGAATATCGCAGCCTTCAGCGTTTGGAAAGGGGTAACTGCAGAGTCTTTCATGGATATCACGTGGCACTTCTGCACCAACTGACGGCGACTAGAGGGGTGCAGTTGGTAGGTACCACTGGTGACTAGCCGATTCGTTCTTGTATTCTGCGAGTAGTGCCGATGACTAGTCATGCTCAATGATGCAGTGCTCACAACACTGGTGCTAATCTTCTCAGTGTATTATGAGTACAGGCTATGGCTTTGAAAGGGCCGCTATTCAGTGCCCGTATGAATTGATTCTTGATTTGAAGTTTAGGGCGTAGAGTGAGCGGCACGCTGTGCGCATTAGGTACAATATAGTAGGAGGAATCTGGTGACAGCAGCTGTCTTTCTTAAGTGGCTGCGGGCCTTATTGGTCACGATATAGAATCCCCGCCGCGGTGGGTGCTTTTCCATGGAGGCGCAATGCAAAAGATGCTCGCGGGCTGTGCTATGTCAGTGCACTTTGGATAATCCCTGGTGGTGTAAATTAATCCGCAGCCCTCCACTACGGCGTCCCTCGTAGAATATACGCAGGCGCTCTCTAAACGATATTGACTTGAGAGGTGGGTTCAAGCGGTTTAAACGCAACTCGCCTGGTGTCAGATCGATAATAGACGAAAACTGATGTGAGAAAACGCATCACTGCGCTACTCGTGCGCTGAAAATCTCGTACAGCAAAGCACAGCCAAGACTGTGCTGCCATTTGTGCTCACAGAACGCACCGTTTCCTTGCATGATGAGATTGTCACTTAATAGTTAGAGGGCTCTGAAACGCTTTATGAGGAAAGTGCATAAACTCACTCAATCACTACATTGTGTTCGCATGAACACCCCAGGCAACCCACAATCGCGCGCGAAACTTGGCGACCCTTTTCCGACGACTTTTGCATACTCGCACCCTCCTCCGTCGCACGCGTCGGCCGCATTTCGGTTAGGAAATGGCTATTGTTAGATTCTTTCAGACGTCACGCAGCTAATACCGCCGAGAGCTCCGGCCAGTGTGTGGGGCCGGCGGAGGAGCGCTAACCTTCGAGCACGCGAAATGTGACGATAGAGGGTAGGGCTCGAATTGACTGCAGATAACTCGACTTGAAACAAACGCGTTGAAAAAAAATTCTGGATGGAGGATATTCGTGAAGCGGTGGCCTTCCCAGGCATACCATACCTTTATTGACAGGCCTCCTCAGAGCCCATTAAAATTGTGCAGCAAGCGTATAACTGCGCGCAACAACTGCGCGCAGCAAGCTGTGTGCAACACCGTGTGTACCTGTGTGCAATAAGCGTTGTTTTCTGGTCAGCGCATGTGTAGTCATTGGAATAAATTTTTTATCCTTCCTGAGTAATAAGTTAGGTGCGGTAGCGCCACTCCCGTGCCCTTCCTTCTCTTCCGTGTGCGTGTTTTGTTAGCGCTAATAATGCCGTCTGATGCGTATCACGGACACGAAAAAATGAGCACCAACCCGGAGTCGCTATTTCTGCGCGGACTTACTGCGCAACGGCCTTTTACTGGCAAGGAAAAAAATTCCAGCTACTTGTGCCGTGCTTTTCCATTGTGGGGGTGACCTCTCGACGGATGCACGGAGGAGGATTCGTTCCGGCTGAGGACGCGAAACAGACTGGCCCCTTGCAAAACAATGGCTCGTCAGACCAAGATTAAAGGAATGTGGAGACCGAGTGGTATGATTCAATTTCCTCACGACTGCCGAATAATTGTTGGATTATCTGTCAATTGTCTCTCTGCTAATCAGGTACGATTTCTGCGTCATTCTGCTGCAGAATGAGCTGATTGGAAGGACAATTCGGCGTATTATTGGGTTCCCGGAAGCGTTCTTTTTCCTTTCTTGCACTGCCACAAATCTAGGACACCCGCCAGGGGTCTGCACTCACTTCGGTCCCACAGCTTCCCCTTGGGCATCATCGCTAAGCGTAAGCAAATAAAAGAAACAGTTTTAAAATCACCCGTTCACATCTACAAGGCGGTTCAAGAGATCGTTGGAGTGTTTTTGGACGCGTACAGTAGTAGTTTGAGTTCCCTTGCTGAACATAACTTTTTCTCCTCTTTTTGTTTAACCTTTAACATTACAACCCTATGTCGGAAAAATCTGTCCGTCCGCCCGTCTGATACCTCTGTTGGCCAGTGGCAAATTAGAGAGCATATGGTGGCATATGGCAGGTTCTCTCTGATCATGAAAGGGAGTTTATCAGTATCCCTTGAGAGAAAAGTGTACAACAGCTGCATCTTAGCGGTACTCATCTACGGGGCAGAAACGTGGAGGCTAACGGAGAAGGTTCAGCTTAAGTTAAAGACAACGCAGCGAGCCATGGAAAGAAAAATGATAGGTGTAACGTTAAGAGACCGGGAGCGCGCAGAGTGAGCGAGGCAACAAATGTGGATTAATGACATCCTATACTAGAAATCAATAGGAAAAAATGGGCTTGGGCTGGGCATGTAATGCGAAGGCAAGACAAGCACTGGTCCCCGAGGGTAACAGAGTGCATTCAAGAGAAAGCAAGCGTAGCAGGGGGTGGCATAACGTTAGGTGGGCAGATGAGACTAAGAAGTTTGCAGGCAAAGGGTGGATGCAGCTGGAAAAGGACAGAGTCAATTAGAGATACATGGGAGAAGCTTTTTCCCTGCAGTGGGCGTAGTCAGGCTGATTATGATGAAAGTGGAGCGAAAAAAGAAAAACTCCCGCTCCACTTTCTGGGGCGGGGTAATGAAAGCAGGAGAGGGAAGCCGAAGAGACTGTGCGAGGTGGGTACAGCGTGTGATTTACAGGTTGGGTGATTTACAGATTGGGTCACGCTACTCACTCGCGTGGTCTGAACCCGTCAGCGGCAGCGGCTGCTCCGTCCGGTGTGAACACTAATTCTAACGCATCTTTTTGGTTACAGGCGCGAGAACAGACACAAGATAGAAAGACGGGACGGAGCGCCACTCACAACTGATTTATTTGACGGCAACACGAACAAATATATACCATCGTACACGCAAGGCATGCTACCATCTTGAAGGTTCATAAGATAGCGAACGAGTGAAAAAATTGTTCTCTGCCTTATACAAAGATACGGACGTGAAATACGTGAATATGTACATGAAAGAAACGTAGAGCAAGATAAAGAAGGCCCAAATATGCCTAAGTATATAAGGTCCTGCCAGTCACGCTCTTGTGAGCAATGTTTTTCTGGTGCGCGAATTCTATCAATGAACAAGGACACAAAAGCCAGAGAATTTATCTAAGCTTTTTTTATTGCAAAGAAAGGAAGCATGTGCGTCAGTGACACGTCCATATCTTTGTATAAGGCAGAGAACAATTTTTTCACTCGTTCGCTATCTTATCAACCTTGAAGATGATAGCATTCCTTGCGTGTACGATGGTTTATATTTGTCCGTGTTGCCTTCAAATAAATCAGTTGTGAGTGGCGCTCCATCCCGTCTTTCTACCTTGTGCTGTGTCTGTTTTCGCGGCTGTAACCAAAAAGATGTACAGTTACCAACTTGCCCAGCAAGACGTTCTTTTATGATAACGCATACTCTGCCGCACTGATTGCATTTGTCGTCTATAATTTGACGCCGAGAATTGACAGCACGCAAATCATATAGCCTCTGTCTTTGGTGTGTCGTCATCTAGGTTAGCTTTTGAGATTCTTTTTATCTAAGATCATCATTTAATAAAGGCTACACTAGACGGGAGACGAAACTATAATTTAGGGTATACTTCACCCCCACTGAGTTAGCAAGTGACATCAGGGCACATCGCCAGTAAAGCCAGGCAAAGTCAATAAATCTGAACTAGAACACAAATTAATAAGCACGACGCTACACTGACGGAAATTTTGTCGAAGGAAATTGACACAAAATTGCTCACAGAAATGTGCGCGCACACGGCTGCGCTAGAAACGTGTCGTTTGTCTTAGGGAGGCCTCAACTATCTCTACATATTTGCTTCCCACTTGTAAACACCACATAAGTCTCACGGAAACAGGCGTGCAAGCTGGTGCGTCATTTGACGACTGACATTCACGTATTTGGCAGTGCAAGGCCCGAACTAAACTTACAGGCACCTCCAACGAGTTTAGGTGCTTCGTCAGGTACACATTAAGACGCGCATCTTCCGGTTCGTCTAGTTGTGTCACTCTCCTATAAAATATAGGCTGTCACTATGTCGTGCCTCATATCTTGCGCCCTTGTCCTTTTGGCGCTGTTCTAATTTGGGTGGTTACCATTACCAACTCTCCTTGTAAATTTGTTCAGCCGCAGTGATGTCCCCTGGGAACTGTGTGGGACTGCTTAATTTTGAGTTTTCGTAATGAAATGTTTGACATTAAAGGGAGCATCGCGTGGCAGTTATGGCAGAATAGGCTTCAGGTCACCTGCTAACCCTTTGAGGCGCTATGTAATTCACATGTTGAGAACACAGCGACCTGACAGTATTTTCCGCAAGTGGGCTACACCCAGCAGCTGTTTGTTTCATGCTATCTTAGCACCCTTCCTATAGCAAACAAGGTGGTTAATATCGGTCAGAACAGGGTACTTAGCAGCGCGTCTTCCGCCATTTTCGTTCCGGCAGATTTTGTCAAAAGTGATGTGATTTTGTTCCCTGGCGCGATGTGCACATTTTCAGCAGAAAGGGATTCCCTCCGGTGCTCCAGTACTGGTGTTCCACTGCTGCAGTCTTTAATAATTGTGATACCTTATGCGAACACTTGTGCACGCCTATAAAGAATTAGCCTAGCAGCTTTGCGTTCGAAAGTTAACGAAATGGATACATGCACTGTTTACGGTGATAAATATTTGCTTTTAGTCAAGTCAACGTGCGGCATCTTAAAGTAAAACAGATTGATCGAGAAATACTTTAGTTGATAAATGTGTGCGTAATTGTGGATTCTTCAACACGAGCCGAAATAGCCATTTTATCTGACCAGTCGCACGGCATCTTAACGAGCACTAATGATTATGTTCTTGCTTTTTAGTGCGTTAGCTCTTAAGCCCGCACTAGGCGCTCTCGTCTGAAGCCTGCTTGACCTTGACGCAACCTAGATGGCCCCTCCAGGTGGCAGATGAGCCACATATGTCACATGACCTTATGATGTCCTCACTACCTGCCCACAGGATTGTGAGCTAATTGTGCACCGAACCTTCGCTTAAAAAAAAAATGCCAAGATTTAGTGCGGTGCAGGACGATACACAGCAAATTCTATTTTTTTCAGTGCACGTAAAAGAACCCAGGTCATCGAAATTAATCGGAACCCTCCGCTGCGCTGCCTATCACAACCCAGGTGCAGCTTTAGGACTAAACCCAACTTAACATTCCAGAGCGGAGCTGGGACTTTTGTCGGTCAGAAACGTTAGCGTTCTTGTTTTGGTTGTCAAGCGGTTCCCGGCAATTTTGTTCTTTGCATTTCGGACCAAGCACTCTGGCGTTGACCGTTATTGAGTAGGACCAATCATTTCTTAGTGGGACAGCTTTCCTTTTCCTCATAGCGGATCTTCATTAACAAAGCGGAAGTCTCAAAGCGGTGCAAATGTTGTCATTTTTCGCTCTTTAATACAGCAGTTGGAATCTCCATCCCTGTGGCACATGTAATCAAAATCTCGTTCATTGCCGTGAGCACTCAATGCTATGATCGAAAGTCCATTTAAAATTGGCTGTCGCTTCTCGCATTATGCATACACCTGGCGGCTATTAAATCTGTTGCTATAGCCCGGTACAGTTCCTCTCTCCGTTGCCTCTTCTTAGTGGTGACTCCTTGCGTTTTCGATGTGCACTTTTTTGTTACTCCAAGCTTCTCTTCGTGCAATATTTTTGCCGTGCCGCTTTGTCATTGTGTCGGTTTGGGCACAGTGTTCCCTTGACGCGTCCTCCCTTGGTGTCACTGGAGCGTGTGACGGAACGTGGAGAAACTGCTGCGCTTTTTGTTTCGCTACGAAAGGAGGCAGTACTAACTTAAACCAGTGGTACGAATTTAACACAATTGAGCCGAGTAAGCGTGTTTATTCTGCAATTGGACTTTAGCGCCGCCTTAAGGGTATTACGGGACAGCTTTGTGAGCTAATGCCCGTATATACAATTGGTCAATCTGCACTTACCATTCATGGTTGGCGGCGAGTCCTGATACTGCATACCACGACAGTGGCGCAGCGGTTAAGCGATGCGCCACTGCACTGGCAGGCGGCTGCTCCTATCCTATCACAGCCAGTGGTAGAGATTGTGCTGCTCTTTCCTAGCAACCTCTGGCGACCAATCATTGATTTAACTGCCCCCTGCGGACTTACCCGAGTAACTCTGGTGGGCTCTGGTAAGTTCGGAGCACACAAGCATTCTTGCTCCGGTCTCGAGTAGTGATTTTGCACTGACACCAACCACAGGGCGTGCACATTTTGTGTAATTATGTTTTACCAGCTGTATGCTTCCATTAAGTCAGTACACAGTGCGCATGCGCAAGGCCCTATAAAGCGCCTTTTTTTTTTGCAGAGCAGCCTCGTCCAGGATGGGTTTGCCCAACGCCGCCTTCGTGCTGTATCGGCACCTCTGGCTACAGTCGCTGCAGCGCCACTACCTGGCCACGGGACTCGAGGTGCTCATCGTGGTTGCGCTCTCCTACGTCGCCGTGCCCAAAAGCGCGCCCACCAAAGCGCCCCTCATCAGCGACGTGGCGGTGGCGGAGCCCATCATCGGCCCGGCCAAGCTCGCCTACCCCGAGAAAGTGGCCCACGATAAGAGACGCACGCGCAACGTTGTCTACGGCCCTCAGAACGCCGCCACCGACGCCCTCGTCAAGGCCGCTTTTGGCGGTAAGTCGCCCGCCTTGGTGCCGCCGAGCGCCTTTATATTTGACTCGCCGTTTGTTTAAGACCGAACCGGCAGCCGATTGATGGGACAGCTCATTTCGCCAATGCTGTTAGCTTGGCGTACGTTCTATTTGGGAATCTTGCCAATGCCGCAGCGTCCTCCTTCGCTCACTTATCCCGAGGTCATCGGCCGCATTACGGGAGGGCGAGAGGCCCAGTGCTGCTGACGACGACTAGATGACGAAAGTTGCGCCAAACAATTGTGCTCTTTTTACTACACGTTTGACAACTTGGCTGTCTGAATACCTAGAAAGTTAGAAATTAATGTATGCTGGCGACAACCTAGGGAAAGAAAATTGCGTTCTTCGGCTTCTGCGCTCCACCCGCCACCAGTGGCGTTGAATGCTCTTCCGAAGCAGCTGAATTCAACTCCGGATACGAGTCGCTCAACCTCGAACGCCTTCAGAATGTATTAAATCACCGGAGGGCGGTTTACAACCATCGCTTCCTTGCAGTGAAGTATACACTCGACCTCGCGTCGATTTAGTGCTCTATTCGCCATAATTAGCAATTGATTTCGAAGAAAGGAAATGCGCAGTAGGTGACCGCTTCACGTCTATTATTTCATTTGGTAGGTGCAGGGATTCCGAAGTATATTTTCTCAGTGACGATGCAGGACACCGAATTTCTTTCAATTTTTATTTATTTATTCATTGAATGTGTTATAATTAAATATTTTCGTTTTATTTTTGTTCGTTCTTAATCCGTACGGTTCAAAGGTGTATTTCATGAATGCTTACAAAACTTATAATGAAATAGGAAGCTTTATAAAGGTGCAGGTGCCAACGAGAAGTGATAGACAGTATGATAAAGTTCTGATCATGCTCATGAACACAGGTTGGGCAATCAGTGAGTTCAGCTGGGAGAGGATGGAAGAGAGAGAGGGAGAGACAGTGAAAGTGAGTGAATATAGAAACGCAGCATCGAGCACGGATTGTGGGAGAGAAAGGAAGTAAAGGCTGTAGAAAAATAAAAAGATACTTGCATAAAGATATGCGCTCATTAAATTGTGTGTACAGCGAAGTGGACTGCGGTAAAGTTTTAGTCAGTGAAGAAGATCAATGTTCTGCAGGTGGGCAGAGAAGAAAAAATTCGGTCCACGGTAAATAAGCAACAATCGTTCAGAAGCGAGTGAAGCTGGGCTTATTGCTTTTTCATTGAAGTTGTTTTAGCGCAAAAACGGAATGCGAGAAGGACTGAGGATTGGGCGAGCTGGTGGTGATCCATCGTATCAAAAACCAGCGCGAAAAACGGAAGGCGCTGAACTTACAACTAAATTTTATTCGATAGTAAGAAGTTAATTTATACAATACATACACACGTGTAAGGTTGTCTCGTCAAACACAGATGTACAGTAATCACCCACATGCGATAAAACCCCCAAGAAACAAAACATTAAACCATTTTCCAAGGCACGTGCGCAATCGTTAACACCGCTACCCACAATGAAGCAAGCTCATTTCCCTGCTTGACAAGCTAATCGAGGTTTTGCTCACACATTCATCGCCCTTTCTGAGAATGTGGATTGCCTCACCGATCTCTCTTGTCCATTGCTCATCATGTACAAACAGCACTGTCGTATCAACAAAAAACGGAGTACAAATACACGCAATGCAGTGTTGTGCTACATTTCTATTTTCTTTTCTGCTGACGGAATTGGCATGCTCTGTGAGGCGAACATTGATACACCGCCCGGTCTGGCCGATGTATATACGCACGCAGGGCAAACGGATAAGATATACCACGCCTTTCTTACAATTAACAAATTTGTGCCCATGCTTGATATTGCATTGTTTCCTACTAATCTTCCCCTCACATTTCCTCTGAACTGCAGCCCCTACTTTTCCCAGTTTATAGGGAGCAGAAAAGACCAAGGTTACTCCGTATCGTGCTCCTGCTCTTTTAAGCCGGTGAGACAGGGCGTGGATGTACGGCATAACCGCCAACTCCCTTTCTTTTGGACCAGAGCTGCGTTCTGAGGGGAGCCCGGATGTCTTCAGCGTTTTAGACACTTTTTCCGCACAGGACACGATAAGAACATCCGGGTAACCTGCACCCCTGCACCTGCTGACCTGTGCGTTGAGGCTGGATCTTATTCTATGGAGGCAAGATTTCTTTAAGGCCATACCAATGCGGTTCTTAACAATACCAGCTTCCACAAGTTTAGAATGGAATGAACTGTAGTTGAGCAAAGGTTCCTCGCTCCGTGGGGAGTACTCCCAAAAGACATGCTCATGGCGAAAGGTTAATTTCAAGTCAAGAAACTGTTAGGATCTTTGATGAGGAACTTCATGCGTAAAATCCAGTCCTGACCCATTGCGTGAAAAAACATCCAGAACGTGTGAAATTCCCGGGAATGGAGACATGCCTAGTACAAAAAAATCATCGACATAGCGGAAAATGCGAGTGTTACTTCCGGCCAGCTCTTCCTCAACTAATCTGTCAACCCTGCCTAGAAAAATATTACTAAGAATGGGGGCTACTCTGGAACCTATGCAGACCCCAGAGTTTTGCAAACAAACCTGACCATCCCACTCTACATACGTGTTGTTAATGTAAAAACCCAACAGTTCCATGAAGGACGCAGTGCTAATGCCACAACTGTTTTGAAAACCGCATTCATCATTGTCATCCATGATGCACTTCTGAACATACTGCATAAGTTGAACATGCGGAAGTGAATAGAACAAAACAACATCAATACTAAAACCCAGACTAGTTGCACGATTCTCCTTCAGGAGTAGGTTTGCAAGGGCTTCCGAGTTGGGAATAAGGAACGGGTCATTAACCATAACGACCGAAAGGTGCTTGGAAGGGAAGGAGGAAACAATTATTTTCCACGAGTTATGCTCAGACACGATAGTTCTGAATGGTACGTTTGGTTTATGGGTTTTGGCTGTGAAGAAAATTTCTAGCACAGGAGATTCGGCCCCCTTCACCATTTTTGTCAAAGCCTCGAGACTAAAACTCCGAAGTAAAGCTAATGCCTTCTGCTTGGCGCGAAATGGATTGGCTTTAACGGCTGTAAATTTCCTTTGCACCGCATCATGTGCTTTCTTACAAAACGCATTCTCAGAGAATACTACAAAAAATCCCTCTTTATCTGCTTGCGTGGCGCACAACCGATTTTCACATAAATAGTTAACTAAGGAACGGAATTTGTTACGTTGACCAGTCGTACTGCCGCTGCCAGCAACGGCATCAATGCACTCAGACACACATCTGGGTCTCTCCTCAACGGGGCTTTAGACGCAACGTGACGCGCGAAGGCCAATTTTTGAACAACTTTCATACCGGGTTCCAGGCAATACTTGGCTCCTAGACGTAAAGTCCTCATATGATCGGGAGCCACGTCGATGTCGCCGAGAACAAGACGCCTTCCTTCCGATGGAGGTCGTTTAGAAGGCTTGGGAAGAGAAGGGCGGACGGCGTTCATTAAGAAGTCGGTATGTTGGTCAGTGGTCCTACGCCAATGCGAAAGCACCGCGCGTTCTGGTGAGGATTGCGGCCGCCGCATTTCGTCCGTATCACATCCTTGAAGAGTCTGGCCTGGCGCCACCACTCGCTCTTCATAATTTTGCAGACCCTTCTTGTATGGCTCTGCGAAGGTCGCAACCAACCGCAAAGCGCCTGCGGATCCCGTGGGCAGGTATCAGAGCGGCAATGCCAAGACGCAGTGCGCGCTCTGCATATGCATACGGCTGTGAGTGGTTACAGCACAGCTGGGTTTGAAAGGTCCAGGCTGCAATACATAAGAGAGGCGCCCAGGTACAAAAGATGAACTGTAGGAGAACTGAGGATTGGGCGAGTTGGTGGTAATCCATCGTATTAAAAACGAACGCTAAAAACACAGACAGAGGACGAGACGAGACAAACGGAAGGCGCTGAACTTACAACTAAATTTTATTCGATAGTAAGAAGCCATTTTATACAATTCACACGCACGTGTAAGGTTGTCTCGTCAAACACAGATGTACTGTAATAACCCACATGCGATAACCCCCCAAAAAGAAAACATTAAACACATTTCCAAGGCACGTGCCCAATCGTCAACACCGCTACCCACAATGAAGCAACCTCATTTCCCTGCTTGACAAGCTAATCGACTTTTTGCTCATACATTCATCGCCCTTTCTGAGAATGTGGAAAGCCTCAGCAATATCTCTTGTGCATTGGTCATCATGTACAAACAGCACTGTCGTATCAACAAAAAACGGAGTACAATTACACGCAATGCAGTGTTTTTGTGCTACATTTCTATTTTCTTTCCTGCTGACGGAATTGGCATGCTCTCCAATTGGACAGTGCTGTTTGTACATGATGACCAATGCACAAGAGAGATCGCTGAGGCATTCCACATTCTCAGAAAGGGCGATGAATGTGTGAGCAAAACGTCGATTAGCTTGTCAAGCAGGGAAATGAGCTTGCTTCATTGTGGGTAGCGGTGTTGACGATTGCGCACGTGCCTTGGAATTTTTTTTTTTTTGGGGGGGGGGGGGGTTATCGCATGTGGGTGATTACAGAACATCTGTGTTGGACGAGACAACCTTACACATGCGTGTGTATTGTATCAATTTACTTCTTACTATCGAATAAAATTCAGTTGTAAGTTACGCGCCTTCCGTTTGTCTCGTCTCATCCTCTGTCAGTGTTTTTTAGCGCTGGTTTTTAATACGATGGATACGAGAAGGAACAACAGACAACACGAGCGCTAGTAACAACTGAAGCTTAATTGCAAGCAAGGCAATAAACAAATTGGAAAACATGCAAACAAAAAAAAAACAGAGAATAGAAGATCAGATAGCCGAACTGATAGTAAAAGTCTCTTTTAGCTGTCTAGGTACGCTATTTTTTTAGCAAGCAAGCTTACTGAAGGTGCGCTGGCGCAGTCTGCGCCCCTTTTGGAGTTTGTGAATTCTTTGGTAATTTCGCGCGTCAGCTGATGGCAATGAGTCACGAGAATCTTGCATCCTCGCAGGTCTGGCTTGCACCTACCCTCTTAAGAATCCCGACAATGAAGCGTCCGGTTGCTTTTGGGAGTTGATGCCCTCATTGACTCTGCGCGCTTCCTTAGGCTATCAGTGGATGAACGACAGCATGTTTCGCATGCATGAGGTTCTTGCTGTTTCAGTTGACAATCAGGGCAGTGAGGCGGCAGGTCTTTTTTCCGCTCCAAATTTCTGGCCGTCGCGGCATGTTCCTGCATGCGATAATTGACAAAGGCCGGTTTGGCCTGTGAACGAATGGCCAGGAAAATGGAATGTCGTACACTACACCCTCCCGACATGCTAGGAATTCTGTTCGTGCTTATTCTGACAGCCGGCTTCTGACTTCCGTCAACCTGCTTGCATATTCTTGCAAGCTTATGTGGCGCCGAAAATACTACTTGGCCACAGGACCTACCGCCGATCTGTTTGAGTTCGTATGCAAAACCGTGGAAATAGGCAACCACTACAGTCGGTGCCCTCTCCGGCTCTATCCAATTGATAGCCACTTTGCAACAGATTAGTGCCAAAATCTTTTCTGAGAGCAGGAAGTGATCAGGGATCCCCACCCACTTCACATGTCGAACCTGGGCATCAAGGCTGGCTCCCACTTCATGACCTTAGAAGTGCATTTCATACCGCAGTCAGCGCCATTCCCCGCTTCACCAGCTTGGAGTGGGCCGAGTGGGAAGGCAAGAATCCCTTCTGGGAACGAGGCGCATACCTCCAACATAGATGGCCCTCCTCGAAAATAAGAACCAGTCCAAAAAGCGAAGCTTGTCATCTTCAGGAGGCTTACCAGTCAGCTGAAAGGCATTGAGCGCGGCTTGAAGTCATCTAGGACTAGCCTGGTTTGTGCGGCTGCTGCACCCTTAGAAGTCCTCAGAATAACCAGGAAGTCGTCCACATACTGCATAATTCTGACGATCGGGTGATCCTGGAGGCAATCATAAGGCTTCCGGTCGAAGTCAGCTAGTATTAGGTCACTCAGGATCGAAGCACGAAGCAATACAGACACCCTCTCATTGCACGTATACATCGTCACTAAAGGAAACCACCGTTGGCTGCAGGTAGGGCGGAATCTCCAGGAAACTGCTCACGCTGATGCCAACAGCGTTCTGGAAACTCATGCACCCCAACAAGTCGATACATTTACCCACCACCTCACAGATAAGATCTGCGGCAGTGAGGCATACGGGTTCTTTGTCTACAGAGAATGCGGAAAGCCTTGCTGTCTTGTCCGATACTTCCGGGAACATTGAAACCGCCTGCGGACTTCTGACGAGGAAATTGTACTCCACTTGCAACAGAGAGAGAGCAAACTCTGCAAAAATCTGCAGCGGTTACGCAGCCAGGTGCATCTTACACACGCGCACACACGCACACACACGCACGCACGCACGCACACACACACACACACACACACACACACACACACACACACACACACACACACGCACGCACGCACGCACGCACGCACGCACACACACACACACACACACACACACACACACACACACACACACACACACACACACACACACACACACACACACACACACACACACACACACACACACACACACACACACACCAGCCCCAATTGTACAAATTCCTTCTGTCGATGGATGGATGGAAGGTAGGTGCGTTCCCTTTTGAAACGGGGGGTTGGCAGTTGCCACCATGCTCAGCTTTTATCCCTTTATTTTTGTTTAACTGTGTTGTAAGTTATTCAAATTCGCCATTTTATTTAAATACGTCTTCCTACACTTTTAACCTCATGTCACCTCTATGATTTTCAGCCACCAAATTTTCCAATCGCTTTTTGCTAATTTCCACCGCAGATTTATTTACATGACTATTGCTATCTCTAAACCCTAGGGCATTTACTACATGCATAATATCTGCTGCAACACTCGCTATACCACAAACAATAGGACTCGTACAGAAGAAACACAAAGTATGGTGGACAGAAGAATGTACATTTGCAAAAAAACAGCAAAATAAAGCATGGGGCACCCTGCGTCGGTACCCCACTGCAGAGAACTTACTCAAGCCGTGGTAAAAACAGCGCAGCGACGACAGACACAGAGAAGACAGAAGAAGACGAACAAGCGCTTGTTCGTCTTCTTCTGTCTTCTCTGTGTCTGTCGTCGCTGCGCTGTTTTTACCACGGCTTAAAGATGCACCAACTAGCTCAGTTGTCGGTTCTTCTGCAGAACTTACTCACTTTTAAGAGGGCCAAGGCGAGAGCGCGGTACGTGCGCAGGAATGCTGAGAAAACCTCCTGGCAGAAATATGTGTCCTCTATAAATAGTTCAATACCATCAAAGAAAATGTGGGACAAAGTTCGTAAATTCACTGGTGACCATACTTCCTTCACGCTTCCGCTTTTGACAACACCCGGTACACAAACATCGTTGGAAGAACAGGCCAATTTATTGGGCGAGCACTTTGCTGACGTCTCAAGGTCATCCCACTACACAAACACATTCCAGAAACACAAAGCTATAGCTGAAAAACAAAAACTTCCATTCGGAGCAGGCATGCAGGAAGACTACAACCAGCCCATTACGCTCCAGGAATTAAATAGGGTATTATCTTCCGGTAAAAAGACAGCACCAGGCCCAGACAATGTGCATTACAATATGCTTGCCCATCTCTCTGATACAGCCGTACAGGCACTGTTAAAATTCTTCAATAAAATATGGATGACTGGCAGAATACCTGAGGAGTGGAAGAAAGCAGTAATAGTACCTTTTCTGAAACCCAGAAAACCCCCAACAAGTCCTGACAATTACACACCAATAGCCCTCACCAGCTGCATTGCTAAATCTTTTGAAAGTGTAATAAATATTATACTCACCTTTGTACTCGAATCTCGGCAACTATTAGATGTACATCAATGTGGATTCAGAAAAGCATGCTCAACCACCCCAAGTTGCTTTTAGGTGATCAAGCACTGGTTGATCTTTCAAGTATTTTTAAGTTTCTTAATGAAGCCAATGCTTTAAACAAACTCTAGGTATAAAAAGTGTAAAAGTGTAAAAGTTAACAAAAACCTAACCTTGTGTTTGGCGCATCATAGCCATAGTTGCTTTTGCGCCATTAAAATTAATATAACTAGCTAAACCCTAGGGCCGCAGGAAGAGTGACTCTGCCTGCAACGACATCCGGATGGACACCATCGCATTTATGCATGAGGCGTTCTATTGTTTCTACAGATTTACCACACACAGCACTTGTGTCACCTTCTTCGTTAAATTTGTTTTGTAGGTGCGCGTTCTAAGACATCCTGACCTAGCTTTAAAGAGTAGCGCACTGCCTCTTGAGTTATCATAAAACGCTTCCTTCGTGATCTGCCTTTCTCAGTATCGATATAATTCTACACTGCAAATTTTCCAACGAATCGGTTAAATTTTTACCTTCCGCGTTTTTAACCTGCCGTTTAATGCTCTGTCTTTCTCCTTCCTCGTGTCTGGCATACTATACTGGCTATAGCTTTCTAGTTCTTTTCTGCCAGTGTCAGTCAACGCCCTTTCTGTATAGGCATTTAAATACCTTAGCTGCCGACCTGTTATCATCCAGTTTCCTCAGGCGTTCTTCGTACAGTATTTCACTCTGAGCATCCCGTGCTTTGAACGATGGCCAGCCCATATTCCCTTCTACTGCCTCGTTTGTGCTTTTCCCTTGGGCACGTAGTGCTAACCTTCCAACACCTCTGATTTACTTCTAATCCCTACTGCACTTCTGGCCTTAAGCACAAAACCGCATTCCCAAAAGTAAGCCACGGCACCATTACTTCTTTCCAAATTCCTCTCAGCACTTCATACCTGCTGTACCCCACAATGCCCCATGTTTCATTATGCCGGCATCTCTTCGCCCTTTTGCTAAGAGAGACTGCTCGTGCTTTTCCGTGTACATATGCCCTTCGTTCACCCATACCCCGAGATGTTTGTATTCGGCCACTCGGTGTATTCCATGGCCTTGTATTCTAAGCTCCTGATCAGTTGTGCTGTTGAAAACCATCACACCTGATTTTGTTGCGCTAAATCTGAAACTTAAAGTGTCTCCTTCGTCTCCACAGCAATTCACCAAAGTTTGCAAACCTTCCTGGCTATCTGCTTACAGTAGAATATCATCCGCATACAGTAAAGCCGGTAGTCGCTGCTCAACGACCTTTTCGCCTAATCTCTACGAAAGATTCTAACCTAAATCTCTTCCTTGTAGCCTTCTTTCCATAAGTATCATATAAAGCATGAACAGCAGCGGTGATAGAGGAGAACCTTGCCTTAATCCTTTGTCTACCTCGACAACTGTCGTAGTCTTAATTCCTTCCCATGTTATTTCAACTTTATTTTCTCGATACATTTGCTGTAGAAAATCAATTACCTCATGACCGATACCTTCTTTTAATATGTTCCTTACGAGTTCCCTTTTCACTTTGTCGTATGCACCGCTTATGTCCATGACTACATTTTTAATTTTACCGCCTGCATCGCCAGCCTCTATATAACTGATGTCGTTGTAATCGATCGGAAGGATTTTATGTTCGTCTTATTGCCTTTCCCGTTATAAATCAAATTAATTTTACTCAGTTTCTTGGTGTGCGGAATTTGCTTATTCGCTATGACTGCCTCCAGTGATTTTATCAGCGTTTCCTTGCCTCTTGGACCAAGGTCATTAGTTAGCTTGATTGGAATTTCTTCTATCCCCACGGACGTGCTTTTTGGAATATTGGCTTCCGCCTTTTTCCAGTTAAGATTGGTCAGTTTTAAGCTCTGTTGTATTGTGCTGCCCTGAGCTGCTCCTTCATTTGGGGTGATGACCCTATCGTCTGTCCTAAATGACTCAGTTATAACTGACGGAATGTAGTTCACAGCGTCAGCTCCCTCTAAACATTCTCTCTCGGCATCGTGAATCTGTACCTGCTTTCTGAGGTTTGGTTTGTCCAGCCAGCTTATATTGTTCCAGAATTTTCTTGGGCCCCCTTTAGTTGCATCGCGAAGTTCAGCCAGCCAGCGATGAGAGGACTGCTTCATTTTAAAATTCACTTCGGTCAAAAAAATACTACTCAAAATGGATGTCACAGGCGACCCGATGCAAATTCCCGTGTAATGTATGTATATCTATCTCCACACCCTACAATTGTGAAACGCAGGTACATAGGCAAAAGTTCTAAATACCTCTAACTAAAGAAACACCTGAATCATTGACAAGCTTCATTTCATCACTATCCTCGGTGATTCATGATTTTACGCAAGACAACAGCCGGTTACGTGGCAAGGAGTAATATATGTCTCCTATGTCTACATTGAAGGCGAACGCTCTGCAGGGATTACGGGCTCTCAGAAAGGTAACTGTTGAATCAGAGTTAGGAACGCCAAAATGATTCGTTTCCTTCCAAATAAACAAGTTGTCAAAAAGGCGCACGTCCTCTTTGTGTCTCCTTTTGTTTGTGCCCCATTTTCGTCATGAACAGCTTCCCACTGGCCCAGCTTTCCATTCTGTTGTACATAATCATCTTCATTGTTGCGAACTGTCGCAACACTGTGTATGTCGCTAATAGTATGTCCCTAACACTGTCGTGGTAGGGACATGCTGTACACAATGATGCGCTTGCATCGGACATACCCGTTCTTAATATTCCTTCTTCCACTAGACTCACTTTTTATTTTTTTAGCCCTCCCTAAGGCATAGTAGGCAACAGCAGCAAGTGCAGTACTGTTGCAGTTGGGCAAAGTATTAAAATGCCTTGATCAGCGGAAAAGAAGAAATAGGAGCCGTGGTGCATAACACACAAGCATGTGCAATGGCTTGCTCTACAGTGGAACTTACATCAAATGCAAAACTTAACCACACACACAGACAAGGTTATTAGCTTGCCTACTGGCTGCTATGTACCCCCATAGTCTTTGAATCGTGACTAGAGCTACGCTTCATGCCATATGACTTACTTCGAGTTGATGTACACACCAATATTCTTGAATTTTCAATTTTTACACCAGTGTTTTCGTGCCTCAACCACGGCATCGCTATAAAGAGCTTGCACTGAGAAGGAATTTAGTTATATTTCCATGAGTAAGCATACTCACTCAGACACTGTGCATGAAATATTTTTATTACAAACTACACAAGAACGACATGTAAGTTTTCACTTCAAACAGCTGTGCCAAACACATCAACGCCATCTCCTAGTTTTCATCCGGAAGAGAACAGTGCCATTCAGTTTCAGTGATATCATTCGCATCAAACCCAACAATCGATAAATAAATAAATGACACCAGTGTTTACAGTAAGTGTGAAGGGGCATTTAATGTTGAAAAAAGACACTGCTGCCTTATGGCAGTCGCCTATATCAACCATTCAAACACTGCTTCAGAGGAATTACACGCATTCACTTGCAAAACGTTATCGCCCTGATTAAAGCCCAGTGTAAAAATGCATACCAGCCTCCACCAGCACTCACAACACTGGTGAACATCAACGCACAGTGAAACCTCAAGTGAATTAATTACAGAGCACTTACACAAAAACATTGTTCAAGTGAATCCTTTCAGAGCTACAGAGTACAGAGCAACTGTTTGAAAGCAATAAGCTAAATATCCAAATGAGATATGAAATGTGGGTGCCAATAAAGCGATATGGGCTTTATAAAGCCGCATGAAGCCTTCTTGACAGGTCATTCCTGAGTCATGAAGCTGACACAATGCCTACCAGGTACAATGCTTGGTGGACATGATGTTCCAGAAAATGTTTAACTGATAAGCAGGCATTCATTCTGGTGGTGTTTCACTGTATGCTGTGGAGATTTAGCTCTTACATGGAGTGTGACTGTAATTTACAATTTTTGTACATTAGGAGAAATTTATGCAGTATTTACCAATCGGGAGGGACGCTATACTAAGCTGCAGAATGGTGAGTGACGTCTTAATAGGCTGTAAACTATCTGCGTGAAAGCGAGTGCTAGCTAGGGAAGCCTTACACCTTACTTTCTGAAGGAACGGTGACATGACTTATGTATGTACGCACATGTAATCAAGCAAGTCTTTCAACGCGATGAAATGTAGTGGCTTCATAATGCACACTAATACAGCAAAAATAATAAAATCTGCAAAAGGTGAAGAGGCCTATTTTATTGGCGTTAAGGCGAGCTACGTCAAGTGCCTGCCATACAAGTCGTGCTTCATAATTTTTAAAGGAATTTTGTAGCTTCATTGTGCACATGATCTCTAAACCATCCCCCCCCCCCCCCCCCCCCGCCCATAGCGCTTAAGCGCTTACATGAGAAGCGGACAATGCCATCAGGAGAGCACCCTATGAAAGGAAACTACTGATGTGAACCGATACTTAGTCTCATGTCTCAAGTCCTTGGCTCTGTTTGTTGCCATTTTTTTATCCTTTCCATCAAGATTCCACCAAAAGTTAACGCAGCTGATGTTAGATTAGAACATGTTATATCCGTAGTCCCACCCCTTATGTAATACCCCTGAATAGGGGTCTTTAAGGAAATAAACTGAACTGGACTGAAACAGATATACTGCTATCTTTCGCTGTTCAAGCAACCGTGGCTAAGGTGCAGACAGGTTTTTTTCTCAGCAGTTGACTGAGGTATGGCGCTTTTGATATCTGAGCCACTCTAGAGAATGTTGCATTTCACAGACTCGACTTGTCTCTTGCCGCTCTCTGTGTGCTATATATTCCGTATACATGCCTCAGGATGTCTTCCAGTTTTCTTTATGAGCTCTTTAGATTGGTGCCTACAAACCACCAGCGAAGCAATTTGACATGGATGAAAGGTGTGCTGCGGAGGTTTAGCTGTTGAAAAATAAACGCCACCAGAAAAGTGAAAATCCCTAGCCGTAAATGAAGGAACACTAGGGTTCGCACAAATTGAATAAAAATAAAATGCCTGAACAAACCCTGATAACGAATCAAGGAGTGTAACCTGTACATCTGCTTTCATGGTGAATAAAAATTAAAAGTGCATACAAATCCAATAGCTACACAAAAGGGTTAGCGAGCAAAATCGGTGAAAAAAATATTTCTTTAATTTCATATTAGCAATATGTGCAGTTAAAGAAAATTGGCTGTGGTTTAGCTCTGGTTAACCGTGGCTGAATTGAGAAAGCTTGCTTAGCTTTCGCCTTAGAATTTAACTGCTCCGAAGCAGTAGATCAACTAGATTCAGATATAGACTCATTGTCGGTAACTTCCATGGCGAGACTGATCAACTAACGCGTAGCCCACCGCTATATATCCCAGTGAAGCCGCCATGGAGCGAGCGCAAGGCGAGGAGGTCGTCATATCAACGGAGAGACCCCCTGCTATGTGCGGTGCCGGCTCGGAATAGTCAGACGGCTCACGCGACGAGCGGCTCCCTTCTATAGCTGCGGTGGGAAGCAAGCTGACGTCACGCGTCGTCATAGCAACGGAGAGAGCTGACGTCACACCACCTGCCAAGCGCAGCGCCAGCTCTGGGGCGGTTAGACCTGGCGTAGTATTGCTTTCGCAATAAAAGTAAAACAACTAATTCTGCCTCCGCAGGCACTCGATGAGGACAATATACTGCTGCTTCTCTAAGCTCCTGTAGGCATGTGCTTCGACGTATTTCGTTTAAGTCGCATGTGACCAGCTGTTAACCGGTGGGCTTCTGAGCAGAAAGCCTGCGTAAACGAGAGCTCACGCGGCCCTCGCATGGGAACTAGTTTCTATTGCCCAAGATGTGAGCAATAAAAAAAAAAGGCTACGCAGCACGCACTTTTTGCGAGGAACATCTATCACTTTCGCATTGTCACGTATTGTACGCGCCTACGTACACGGTCGAGTCTGTTTGACCACCACCACCTCTGCGTTCACAACTTTCTCTGAAGGGTTGCCATTTCGACTTGGGCGTTAGCACAGGCAAGCTCACGACACCGGGAGAGATGCAACCGACACGATCTATCACGCCAAAGTTCTGTCGGACTACTTGGCCGAAAATGCACAAGTGAAAACTCTATCCACGCACAAGGCCGAATCTCTTTGAAAGCATGTTGATCTTTGTGTGGTCGCGTTGCGTACATTCGCATCCTGACTTATTCTGCAACCCCCTTCTCGACACAACTGCATGTTCTCAAGCACAAAATGCCGTGGACTTGACGTGCTGACAGCTTGCAAGAAGTTAGCGGCAGCAAATGTAACACGAAAAAAGCGCGGCGAATGGAGTGAGCTCCGGAGAGCGCGGCGCTACTTTCCTGAGAAATAGTGGCAAAGTCGCCAAGCTCCTTCCTTGCAGTAATGGATAAGCGCGGTGCCGACACATTCACGTTTGACGTTTGTCAGAGACATCGGCGACACAGTAACACTTCGGATTCTCCCCGGTAGATCCGTAAAGGCGTTCGTCTGTTAGCGCGGTTTTGCGAGGCTCGACAGCCACGCCATCGCCCCAAATTCTATCTGATAGTCTCTAGTGGCCTTAGAGAATGTCAGAATTAGGTGCACAGCGTCAAAGAGGCGATTAGCTCCCACAAATCAGCCAAAATTTCGACGCAAGCAAGGAACGCCCACAGATTCATGGACGACGAGCTATGCGTCGACCTCCACTCGTGCCATGTGGATAGTGGAATGGATGGAAGGTAGGAGCGTCCCCTTTGAAACGGGGCAGTGGTTGTTGCCACTATGCTCAGTTTTTTTCCTTTATTTTTGTTTACTCTGCTGTAAGTTGTTAATACATTTCCTTTAAAAAAACTTCTGCATACACTTTAAAACTTATGTCACCTCTGCTTTTGTGCCACCAATCCTCCAATCGCTTTTTGCTAATTTCCACCGCAGATTTATTTACATGACTATTGTTATCTCTAAACCCTAAGGCCACAGGAAGAGTGACTGTGCGTGCATTGACGTCAGGATGAATACCATCGCATTTTAGGATGAGGTTTTCTATTGTTTCTACAGATTTACCTCACACAGCACATGTGTCATCTTCGTTAAACTTTTTCTGTAGCTGCGCGTTCTAAGACACCCTGACTTAGCTTCAAATAGAAGGGCACTGCCTCTTGAGTTATCATAAAACGTTTCCTTCCTAATCTGCCTTTTCCAGCATCGATATAGTTCTACACTATGCTTATTATGCGAAGCATACTAGCCGCACAACCGAGCTCTTCCTTGCTGCGCCGCGCGCGGCCGCGTAGCTACCGCTTGACCTACATCGGCGCACCACGTGATATGACGTCACAACAGCTGTGAAAGCTGGGGCCCAACTCGTGCGCTCGCTTGCGGACGCGCAGCCTCCGCCGGCGGCCTAACTCCCGCTCCTACCGCTAGGAGATACTGACGTCACGTAATTGTAAAAAGGCGACGCACTCGTTGAGTCAGTTGAGCAGCGAGATGTCGGCCAGGGAGAGGGCGGCTCGCCAGACCGCAAAGCGCAAGTTACAAAGAGCCACGGAAACGGGAGAAGAACGAGAAGTACGGCTTGCCAAGCGACGTATGCTTCGCATCCTAGGCTTAACCATAAGCTAAGCCAGGCCATTTTTTTTCCATCGAATCTGCTTCCTCGTCTCTGGCAAACTTACTGGCCAGCTTTCTAGTTCGTTTCCGCCACTGTGTGTCAACGCTCTTTCTGTACAGGTATTTAAATACCTTAGCTGCCCACCTGTTATCATCCAGTTTCCTCAGGCGTTCATCGTATAGTACTTTACTCTGAGCTTCCCGTGCTTCGAACGTTGCCCATCCCATATCCCCCTGTACTGCCTCGTTTGTGCTTTTCCCGTGGGCACCTAGTGCTAATCTTCCGACAGTTCTCTGATTTACTTCTAATCGCGACTGAACTTGAGCCCTCAAGCATAGAACCGCATTCCCGAAAGTAAGCCTCGGCACCATTACACCTTTCCAAATATCTCTGAGGACTTCATACCTGTTGTACCCCCACGATGCCCTATGTTTCATTATTCCGGCATCTCTTCGCCCTTTTGCTATGAGAGACTGTTCGTGCTTTTCCGTGTACATATGCCCGTTGTTTACTAATGTCCCGAGATATTTGTATTCGGCCACTCGGGGTATTTCATGGCCTTGTAATGTAAACTCCTGATCAGTTGTGCCGTTGAAAACCATCACATCTGACTTAGTTGCGCTAAAACTGAAACCTAGACTGTCTCCTTCGTCTCCACAGCAATTCACCAAAGTTTGCAAATCTTCCTGGCTATCTGCTAACAGTACAATATTGTCCACTTACATTAAGCCCGGTAGTTGTTGCTCAACAACCTTTCCGCCTAATGTGTATGAGAGATCATAACCTAGATTGCTTCCTTCTAGCCTTCTTTCCATACTTATCATATAACGCATGAACAGCAGCGGTGATAGTGGACAACCCTGCCTTAATCCTTTGTGTATCCGGACAGTTGTTGTACTCTTTATTCCTTCCAATGTTATTTCAACTTCATTTTCTTGATATATTTCCTGTAGAAAATTAATTACCTCATGACCGACACCTTCACCTCTTAATATGTTCCACAGGAGTTCCCTGTTCACGTTGTCGTATGCACCGCTTATGTCTAGGAAAGCTAAATACAGAGGTCTGTTGTCCGCCTTAGCTATTTCTATGCACTGGGTAAGCACGAAGAGGAAATCATTTAAGCGCCTACCACTTCAGAACGGGTTCAGAAGTTCTCCGAGTATTCTATTACTTTCTACCCATGACTGCATTTTTATTTTCATCGTCTGCATCGCCAGCGTGTATGTAACTGATGTTATCGTAATCGGTCGGAAGGACTTTATGTTCGTCTTATTGCATTTTCCTTTATAAATGTTGCCTGACTTCGCAGCGCCCTCTCAAGTTAAGTTTGCTCGCGAATAGGCCCGCGCCGCGTCTGTCTGTCTGTCTGTCTGTCTGTCTGTTCGGGCGAAGGCAGCCGCGCAAATAAACGCAGTATTAACTGTACAGTTTCACTCATCGTCGCGCCGGTCGCGCGTCGCCATTGGTCAGGCGTGGAGACTGGCGTGTAGAAATACCGAGTTTTCTTCCGAACAGGCGCCGCAACGGCGCGAACGAAGTGGAGAGGACATCACTCGGAATGCACAAGGCTACGCCGGCGGGCGTGTTTCCTTTCCCGCCGCACCGGCGAGCGCGGTGGAGAGGGCGGCAACAAGCACAAGGTTACGCGCTCTCCAGAATTGCTTCCTCCAATGTTCCAGAATTCTCTACGACGCGCGCTGGCGCGATTTCTTTCCTCCGCGCCGGCTTCCCGAGTGTGCGCCGAATTTTGTGACACTGCCCCTTCCTTCAGGAATATTGTACTGCAATATTCACAACACACAAAATAGCGCGCAGATGCGTGCGCTCACAAACTCGGAACGACAAATTCCCAGATACATACATCAATACAGTGACTACCCCAAATAACTTTTGACAGTTGTCAAAATGCACTTCAATACAAGCCGCCACTCGGCAACACGTTTACAGAACATTCCAAACAGGGAGCGCAGAAATGCGAGGCACACTGGCGCCTGTACTTCCACATTCTGCTTACACAATCTGTCCGAGACATACTTGCCCTGCTGGAGGTTTCGGAAGCGCTCGTGGCTCTCTTCCTAATGCGACTCCGGGTTTTCTGCCTGTCGCGCTATCTGATCTTCTTCCGCCCTCTGCTGATGCTTTTCTTTCGCACGCAATTGTGGCCACGGCCTGACTGAATGCAGCGGCGCGTGCTCGTCGCTGCATTCAGTCCGGCCCTATTGTCGCTCCGATTACTCCCTGTCGGGTTCTCTACCCAGACTTCGCCTCCTTTTCCTGTGGCTAGCGCGTCTACTGTGAACGCCCACTTAGTAAACTCCTTCAGACTCTTTTTCCGTTCTCTGCGGTCACAAACACCAAAGGTTCTGTCGTGTACGGAAGAATATGTGACCTGTTCGTGCACTTGGCGCGCTCACTCCAAGACACCCTTACAGCGTGTGAGGGCAGCGGTCTCGGTCTCAAAGGCGATGCCCTCGACTCGGCGTGGCAAGCTCAGCCGGAGACCAGCTACCAAGCGACAAGCGGGGGTGGTCGTTTGGTTCCCAGCTTTCGCTGGTCGCAAGCCAGAGAATGGGTCGGAGCCAAATGTTCGCAAACAAAACAAAGTTTATACAGCATAGAGACGATATAGAGGATTTCACAATCATCGTACGAGCACATACAGAGTGATTTACAATACAATACAAAGTAACACTCAAGAGAGATTACAATTGCATCCTGTTACGTTTCGCCTACGACGCGCGGTATAGCCGGCGCGGATGCAACGGACGCCGGGGCTTCGTTCAAAGTGGCGGTCATTTTGGCCCGTTCAGCGCTGCCGCAACGCCTCCCGCCAAGCGCGTCCAGGCAGGTTTCAATGCCACGTGTCTTCGTGTGTGCGTGTGTGTGTGTGCATGTTGGTGCCCACGCTTGTCAAAGCGCGGCAGTCGGGGAGAGGAGCTCCCCAACTGCGAGGCGAGGAGGTCTGACCAGCGCCGGCCCGGCGGACGCGTCACGTCACGTCTCAACGTGTCCGTGCGTCGCCGTCTCGTGCGCCTCATCCCGAGCCGTTCCTTCTTGCCCTCGACTCCGAGGGTATAAAGGCAGCTGCCCCGGACGCCAAAGAGAGGCTTCGATTTCTTCCGTCGAGTAACGTGGTCGCCCTGACCGGCTGCTCTTTTGCGATGCAAGAATAAACAAGTTGTTCTGTTGGCAGTCGACTCATCCTTTGCCAGGACATTCGGATGTTTCCAGCTGTGCCCCAGGCCGCCAGGCCAACGCTACCCTTGGGGCTTGCAACCCATTTCCAACAACTGGTTGCCAGCGGTGAGATCGCGACAACGGAGGCCAGCAGCGAAGATATGCGGTCGACTGTGTGCTGAGCAGCACAACGACCATCCGGGAGCAGTGCAACGAGCCCTGTGTGATGACTGGTTGCCTGCAGCGGAACGACTGCGCTGAATTCTTGGCTGCGAGGTTTGGTGAGTGCGGGACTTCTTCTTCTGAGTTTTGCCAGGCTTTTGTTAGTGTCAGAAACAGAGCTGGTAATTGTGGTTGTCGTTGCTGCCGGGTTAGTTTGCGGCAAGACAATAGTAGGCAGTAGAGAAAGCAGCATTCGGAGCAGCCATGGATTTGAAGTCGTTGCGCAAACCGAAATTGCTGGAGCTTGCAAGAGAGTTGGGTCTGGATGTCTCAGACAAACTCAGAAAACCAGAACTGCTAAGGGCTATTCTTGAGTTGGAGGCTGAGGATGACGAGCTGTCGGAATGCCTTGAGACCATTGAGGAGAGGGCAAAAAGACAGGAGCGCGAACGTAAAGAGCAAAAAGAGAAAGACGAGCGCGAACGTAAAGAGCAAAAAGAGAAAGACGAGTGCGAACGTAAAGAGCAAAAAGAGAAAGACGAGTGCGAACGTAAAGAGCAAAAAGAGAAAGACGAGTGCGAACGTAAAGAGCAAAAAGAGAAAGACGAGTGCGAACGTAAAGAGCAAAAAGAGAAAGACGAGTGCGAACGTAAAGAGCAAAAAGAGAAAGACGAGCGCGAACGTACAGAACAAAAAGATAAAGAGAAAGAAGAGCGCGACCGTCAACACGCTTTGGAAATGAAGCGTCTCGAGGTAGAGATGGAACGCGCTCGTAATGGAAGTCAGGCACACGGTGCAGGAGAACGAGTATCGTTCAAAATGACCGACCTGATGCGGCCGTTTAAGCTTGGAGAGGACATTGGTTTGTTCCTGGTTAACTTTGAGCGAACTGCGAGAAGCAGGGGTTCTCTCGGGAAACGTGGCCACAGCGCTTGCTCACTTTGTTACCCGGCGAGGCGGCCGACTTAGTCGCTCGCTTGAAGAGAGAGGAGGCAGAGGATTTCGACCAAGTGAAATCGAATCTGCTAAAAAAAGTACAGGCTGTCAGCGGAGGCGTTCCGTCGGAAGTTTCGGGAAAATGAAAAAGGCAGAAGTGAGTCATATACAGAGTTTGCCTACAGGCTTATGTCAAACATGCAGGAGTGGCTCAAAGAAGAGAAAGCGTTTGGTGACCACGAGAAAATTTTGCAGTGTTTCGGGCTGGAACAGTTTTATAGTCGGTTACCTGAGAAAGTGCGGTACTGGGTCTTGGATAGGCCAGACGTTAGTACAGTGGCTAAAGCCGCCGAGCTAGCCGAGGAGTTTGTGACGCGTCGGGCTCGCGGAGCTAGGGACGGTCAAAAGGGTGAATTTGGCTCCAAGTCTGAGAGGCCGAAGTTCACACCCATGAGAGCAAGGGGGGACACACGTAGTGCGGATGCGAGTGAAAGCAGTCCGACCGAACGTATGGAGACGGCGGCAGCCGAAGCCGAACGCAGAAAGCGGTTCGAGACGAGGCAAGCGCGCGTGTGTTATACGTGCCAGAAGCCGGGTCACTTTTCGGCGCAGTGTCCAGAAACAAAAACAAAAGTCGTGTTTTTGTCATTATGTAGCACTGACGAGAACATGAAGCTTCTCGAGCCTTACATGCGAGACTTCCTCGTGAACGGGAAAGAGTGCCGAGTGCTTCGTGATTCCGCAGCTACAATGGATGTAGTTCACCCCTCTTACGTAGAACCCGATATGTTCACGGGCGAGTGCGCATGGATCAAGCAAGCCGTGGAAGCTATAGCGTGTGTCTGCCCGTAGCAAAAGTGCTTATTGAAGGACCTTTCGGAGCAATTGAGACGGAGGCCGCAGTGTCATCTATGCTGCCCCCCCCCCCCCCCCCCCCAGTACCCGTACCTATTTTCGAACAGGTCCGATCACCTCCTGCGCGAGAAGGGGCTTTTGTTTGGTGAGGCTAGCGTTCAGGCCTTAACCAGATCGAGAGTTCGGGAGCTCGCTGCAAAGGCGGTAGTTGCGGGGCCGACGTCGTCGAACAATGAGAAAGGGTCGGAGGCGCAGCAAGCTGATATTCAGAGCACGTCCGAACTGAATAAAATTGAGCCTGTAGCGTTGAAGGCACCAGGTACTGGAGAGGAAATGCCCGACAAGGGAAAGTTAGAAGAGCTATCTGCAGATTTGCTCATCGCGCCTACGTCAGATGGATTTAATAAGTTGCTAAAAGTCAGCCGGTCGGCTTTGATAGCCGAGCTAAAAGAGGATGGCAGCCTAGAAAACATGCGCTGCAATGTCAAGGAAGGTATCGCCAAAAAAAATGCTCGTTTTTGTGGAAAGACGTGGGGTCCTGTACCGGAAGTATCTAGACCGCAGGGGAGTGGAGTTCGATCAGCTGATCGTGCCTCAGTGCTACCGTCAGGATCTGTTGCGCTTGTCGCATGGGGGTTCGTGGTCCGGACACCTAGGAGTTAAGAAGACTAAGGACCGTCTCTTGCAAGAGTATTATTGGCAGGTTCCACTTACAGAAGAGGCTAGTAGGTATGCGGCGTTCATTTCACCAATGGGAACATTCCGTCCTAAAGTTTTGAGTTTTGGTTTGAAGAACGCGCCATACTGCTTTTCAAGCCTCATGGACAAAGTGTTGCGGGGACAGGAAGAATTCGCTTTACCGTATTTAGACGACGTAGCGATATCCTCCGCATCCTGGTCTGAGCATATATCACACTTGCGGGCAGTGCTAACCCGCCTGCGCGAAGCGGGCTTGACAGTCAAGGCTCCCAAGTGCCAATTAGCACAGGCCGAGGTTGTCTACCTCGGTCACGTGATTGGACAGGGTCGTCGCCGCCCCTCTGAAATAAAGGTGGCCGCTGTGCGAGACTTCTCGCAACCGCGCACGAAGACCGATATTCGGTCGTTCTTAGGTGTCGCCGGCTACTATCAGAGGTACATCCCCAGGTACTCCGATATCGCGGCTCCCCTGACGGATGCTCTAAGAAAAACAGAGCCCCAAACAGTCGTCTGAGGCGAGACAAAGGAAAGAGCTTTTAGCGCCCTAAAGAGCGCCCTAACAAGCCAGCCTGTGCTACGATCGCCAGACTACACAAAAGGGTTCGTTGGTCAGTGCGATGCTAGTGAGCGAGGCATGGGCGTTGTACTGTGCCAACGGGAAAATGGAGAAGTGGAACACCCCGTCCTGTATGCTAGTCGTAAGCTGACCTGTCGTGAGCTAGCGTACAGCGCCACCGAGAAAGAGTGTGCGTGTCTCGTGTGGGCCGTTCAGAAATTGTCATGCTACCTAGCCGGTTCGAGGTTTATCGTTGAGACGGATCACTGCCCTCTCCAATGGCTGCAGACCATCTCTGCCAAAAATGGCCGCCTCCTGCGCTGGAGCCTCGCTTTGCAACAATATTCCTTTGAGGTGCGTTACAAAAAGGGGAGTCTCAACGGTAACGCCAATGGCTTAAGTCGAGGCCCCTAACGTAGGAATCCGCCTCAAAGTTGTTTGTTACTGATGTTTTCTTCCTGAGGCAGGATTTTTAACATATTGCTTTTGTTTAGTGTTTCAAAGTGATGACGTGCTTTCTAGTGCAATTTTCCCATTTGTGGACGCGTTCTGAGTGCTGCTTGACTACTGTAAGGAACTAGGCAGTAGTATAAAAGGGGAAAGAGCCTGGCAGAGCTTAGTGAGGGTTGTGTCGTGCTTGCTGACTGAGCGGTTGCGTTTCGGCGTAGTTCTAACGCTTGCTGGGAACGAGAACAAAAATGGCAACTCTCCCGAAGTCACTTTGCAGTGTCCTGTGTGAACCTGAGAACGAGGCGTTTTCTGTGCGCTGCGCTCAAGCAACGCCGAGGGACGACCGATTTCGATTACGAGCATCATCGAGCGACATCCCTCCGGACAGCGGATGCAGTCCCCTGACCATCGGGATCTCCTTCTCCCGGCGGGGCGGTCTGTTACGTTTCGCCTACGACGCGCGGTATAGCCGGCGCGGATGCAACGGACGCCGGGGCTTCGTTCAAAGTGGCGGTCATTTTGGCCCGTTCAGCGCTGCCGCAACGCCTCCCGCCAAGCGCGTCCAGGCAGGTTTCAATGCCACGTGTCTTCGTGTGTGCGTGTGTGTGTGTGCATGTTGGTGCCCACGCTTGTCAAAGCGCGGCAGCCGGGGAGAGGAGCTCCTCAACTGCGAGGCGAGGAGGTCTGACCGGCGCCGGCCCGGCGGACGCGTCACGTCACGTCTCAACGTGTCCGTGCGTCGCCGTCTCGTGCGCCTCATCCCGAGCCGTTCCTTCTTGCCCTCGACTCCGAGGGTATAAAGGCAGCTGCCCCGGACGCCAAAGAGAGGCTTCGATTTCTTCCGTCGAGTAACGTGGTCGCCCTGACCGGCTGCTCTTTTGCGATGCAAGAATAAACAAGTTGTTCTGTTGGCAGTCGACTCATCCTTTGCCAGGACATTCGGATGTTTCCAGCTGTGCCCCAGGCCGCCAGGCCAACGCTGCCCTTGGGGCTTGCAACCCATTTGCAACACTCCGTGCCGCAGGGGGGCAAATGTGACCCGAATTTGCTGACAGTGGCGTAATGGTAGCGTTATTCTCAAACGTTCAATTCCACCGTTTGACGACACAATTTTGCTTGAAGCGTAATTGATTTGTTTGCTTAATTACGCTTTCTGGTGAAGTTTGAGTCATGTTATCACGTAATAATGACAAGTTATACAGTGTTTCAAGATGCGATATCATGTGTGACTGCACCAGCCTCTCGACGAATCGGGATTATTTTGGTCACAATCACTCCGAGGCTGGCCTTTCTGCCGAGCAAGACCTATCTCGTTATTAGCCGATGGGCCACTAGGCCAAAGGAACGGATTACAAGAGGGAACCAGCATAGCAGGGGCGGTAGAAATTTTGTGGGGATGATGAGGCCGCAGCTGGCAAGGACAGTAATTGGAGGGATGTGAGAGAGGCCGTTGTCTCCCAGTGCGCGTAGTTAGGCTGAAGATGACGATTTTTCGAAAAGCGAACGATAGTAGTTTTGGGAGGTGAACAGGAAACTTCGTACCCACTGCACGGTGAAGCCTGAACAAATATTTAGCGCGTACATACTTGAAGTTCATTCACTACTTCGTAAGAGCTGCCACTCCAGGCCCTACGTTCAAGGACACGCAAAAACAACGCCTGACATCGATAGCACGTCCATACTACTCCCTATGCACAAGGTTAAGTTAGTTTATTTCTTAGTCAGTGAGCGGTGCTTGCAACATGCATCATGTCATGGCAGCAAATTCTCGATAGTTCGCGATATAGCAGAATTATTTGATTTATAAGGCGAAAGGGGTTAACACCAACATAAAAGCGTTCAATTACGATTAAGGTCAGTTATTTCTTGGTTAGAAACTCAGGCAGTAAAATTAAAAATGAAGGCGCGAATATAAAGTAAAAAATGGCGGTCGATTTGCGCAGTTAGGCCAAATGCCAATTGGGTGCGCTAGCACTTCGGGTTTTTCTTGGATTCTAGCGTTCGGATCCATTGCTGACGGATGAAAGTTGTTTGAATAGCGATTAGTGCGTTCATAAGCAACTTTCTGTAGAAAATACGCTTGTAAAGAATTTCTCGGTATGACCCAACAATTAAGTATGTAGGGAAGCAGAACGGGGAAATAAAGAGCTTCAAGCGCTGGATATAGAAGGCACTGGGTGAGAGGTCGATCAATTAAATGAAACAATCAAGGACAATCTGTACCTCCAAAAAAATAGAAAAGCCAATAAAGAAGGAATAGTTTTACAATAATTTCCTGCTGTTTAAGGCGAGAGTAAGGTCTCGAAGCTACTAGAAGAACGCTAAGCTACGAGAAGAAATTTAACGAATGACATACTGTGTATTTATTTATTTATTTATTTATTTATTTATTTATTTATTTATTTATTTATTAGTTACCTGCATCGCCCCGCAGGGCATTACAGCAGGGGGGTACAGACTTCATTTATAGGTATAAAGCAATTATTGCAGTCCATGGAAAAATGCTTCGTTAGATGTAATACATACAATGCTCGATGGCAAACTGTTCCAGTCCCGAACAGTTCTAACAAAAAAAGAATAATGTCGCTTTGATATATAATGAGGTGCCTGGATATATTGTTCGCGGTTTATGCCAGTTTTTGAATAATAAATCTCATGGAAAAATTTCAATCTGATGTACCTTCTACGGTCCTTCAACTCTTGCCAGTTAAGTTTTCGTTTGCTTTCCGTCATACTAACTTGCCAATTATAATTACCAAGAACAAATCTAACTGCCCTATTCTGAATTTTCTCTAATTTTCCTACACACTCAGATGTGTGTGGGTCCCAGCAAACACATCCATATTCAAGTATGGAGCGTACATAACTGAAATACAGCTGTGTTTTTAAGTTACTTGGTAAATGGCTAAAATTCCGCCTTAGAAAACCCAAACGTGACGCTGCCTTATTCGCAATATAATTAATGTGCTTATTCCATCGTAATTCCGATGTAAAAAAGACGCCTAGATATTTAAATGACTTGCTTATGTTGAGAGTAAAATAATTCTATACCTATACGGATGATTAGCACGTTTTCTTGTGAAGGTGACGTGAACAGTTTTGTTTATATTTAAGGACATGTCCCAACGTACACACCAGACTGCCACAGTATCTAAATCAGTTTGCAGGATTTGTGAATCAGAAGTGGAATTTACTACTCTGTAAACAACACAATCATCGGCAAACATCCTGAATGAAACTGTATGCCAACTGAAATATCATTAATATGCAGCAAAAACAAAAGTGGTCCCAATACTGAGCCTTGGGGAACTCCCGACGTAACTGGCGCATACTGTGAAGAAATATCGTTCAGAACAACAGCCTGCCTTCGTAACGACAGATATTCTGCAATCCACCAATTACTTTACAATCCTTTACAATCAAATTCGGCAAAACTGTAAAACAATTGAACATATTTTGTTTGAGTTTGCCAGTATTCATCCAGATGTCAAGAAGACACATTCACTCTCCTTCCGCTGAAGAGTGTAGAGGTAGCAAAAGTTAATATGAATAAATCTGAGACAGGCGTTAGTTAACTATAATCGGCTAATTGGCACATTAAACACATGGCACTAACTTAAATATACAAGATCGTAATTCAAGGCTTGGATCGAGTGAATATTAACAGAATGTACAATCCGTTAAAAAAACGAAAAGGAACGATTTCTAGGTTGGCTGAACAGATTGGTTACAGCCTGGCGGCGCCGACACCAGCCGGTTTGAAAGAACCATTCATGCGGCTGCCGCAGGTACAAATTTGACTTGGGTGAAGCAGCGGTCGGAGGTGGCTGGCAAGTGCCACGACATGTGGGAGATCTCCCCGTCTGGCGGCGTCGTCTGCATCGAGTTCTCCGAGGTGTTCGGTCGGACTAAGGGCGTCCACCTGGAGTACGACCTGTACCACGTGACGGAAGCAAAGGTGCCCGAGCATCTTCCGCTTCCCAATGCCGACAGCTTTCGCCTCCAGCGGAAGGATTCTGACAAGGCTATATGGGGTGAGCGTCATGGCGCCTGCTGCTCCTCCCCGGTGGGTGCGGTCTAGTACAAAGAAGCCTGCCTGCGCATTGCGTGATGCGTCCAGCCCAGATGTATGCGGCGCTATGCCGCCTGGTTACTCCCTAGATCGCCACTTGAAAACATGCAATCGTTCCTTGATGTATCGAACCCGCATATATCAAATTACTTGCAATATTGAATACACAGCTTACCGCCTTGAAAACCCGGTGTAAAAGAATAGGAATGTCCCGTTATATATCCAGCTCTATTTTCGCCTAACATATGATGCATCAAATGGCACGCAATGGCCCTGGAAGGTGCTTTAATCCCACAAACGCTCGTATCTTCTGCGGCTGGGTTTTTATGTAGGAAAAACGCTAAGGCGCCCGTGTGCTGTGCGATATCAGTGCACGTTAAAGATCCCCAGGTGGTCGAAATTATTCCGGAGCCCTCCACTACGGCACCTATTCTTCCTTTCTTTCACTCCCTCCTTTATCCCTTCCCTTACGGCGCGGTTCAGGTGTCCAAAGATCCATGAGACAGATACTGCGCCATTTCCTTTCCTAAAAAACCAATTATTATTATTATTATTATTATTATTATTATTATTATTATTATTATTATTATTATTATTATTATAATTATTATTATTATTATTATTATTATTATTATTATTATTATTATTATTATTATTATTATTATTATTATTATTATTATTATTATTATTATTATCTTCTGCTGTAGCTTGGCGCGTGGCGCCGCGAGACTTTTGCCGGAATCGCGCGACAGAACCGCCTCGAAAAAAAAAATTGGCAGTGGCTTAGCTCCACTATGCCAGGATATACGTAGCGGGAGGTACGTTTCCCTGGTTGAGCTTGTTGTTCTGGTAATGCCAAACGCAAAGTGTCATGCATTGAATTACTCACTGGTGTCAAGTCTTTTTGGTGCCACAGTCTGTCGCACACATTACAAATGTGTCCAAACGGATTGTTCACAAATTCTGCTTCAAATGTCCCGGTCGCAGATGCACTTTCGGAAACTCGAATGGTGTCATCAGTCACACGACGGGCCTTCACATCTTCTTCGGTTGGCTACCGTTGACTGACGCCTTCCATAGGCTCCATCTCGGCGGCTATGCGGCGTCTATTTCGCTCGCCAGTCTGGCGTCTCCGTTTGGCAAGGCGTTCCTCTCTCTGTTCGGGCGTTTCCACTGCTCTCTTCGCCTTCTGACGCTCATTAACTCTTTGTTGAGTAGCCAACTGCCAGGCGACAACCTCAGGACCGGAAGAGTTAAAGAGACAGTGAGGAGAACTCTATTATTTTTTTTTTTTGCTAGCAAAATCTGATGGCTCGGCAATTCATGGTTTTGTTGCCGCTTGTTCGGGAGCGAAAGCTGCATTTATTTAAAAACAAAATTGGATTCGAAGTTCAAAAAGGTTTCCCGCCCTCCGTTTCAAACTCGGCGCACTCTTTGACGTCACAGGACGGAGTGACGTGAAACCTCACTTAATACACAGACTGCGTGATTTCTGGCGAAAGCTATCGCCTCGCACGTTGAAGGCATCTATCGGGGGTCGCTTCGTTTACGTTTGCACCGGCGTCTTGCCAGCGTTACGATGGATCCCGTTCCCGAACCCGCCATCGAAGTTCTCGCAAGAAATCCGGCCTGCATTTCAGCGACCACAGCCCCACAGAGCGTGCGATGGTTTTGAGGGAGCACGGTTAGGTTAGGCAACGGCGGGTCGTTTCCCCCTTCCTCATTGAGCAGCCATTGCTAATTAAATATCTTAACCCCAGTGCGGGAAGTCAAGAGGGGCGAGGAAAAGGTCGGCACGTCATGCCCATCGGAGGCTGGCCGAGGCTATTGCACGGTGCAGCAGGCGGCGCAGGGTAGGTTTCTCACGGTGGCGAGGGCCAGGTTATTTATTTTCTTTTCCACAAAAAAACAGGTGGGTGCTCAAGGGCGCTCGCGTTTAAAGTTGGCGGCTTTAAAGTAAAACCGACGCACGACGCTTCAACGGGTTTCGCGCGTTTCCCGAGGTGCGGGGTCTACTGAATCGTATTCTCTCGCCCACCTGCATGTACCTTCTGATGTGTACTGCGAATGGATTAAATTGACTGAGAGCTTAAATAGGACAGCCGCCCAACTGCCGAAATTATTGAATGGAGCCGCAAACAAACAAGTTGGAGGAGAGCGCAGTCAGGCTCTCTTGCAGGTTTCAAATCTCTTTTAAAGCCAAAGCTTTACTGGCCGCGAACTTGCGATTTCGCCGTGGCGGTGATCTGGGGAGGCCCATGAGGTCACAACGCGCGCCTCATCGCGGAGCTGAAACGGTCTGGCCAGCCCGGCGGCGGATGGCGCACTCGGCGCGAGATAGAGACATGCTCCAAGTCTCCGCCAGTGCGGTCAGTGTGCGCCGAAGCCGCTGAACGCGTCGGCGGTGAAGCGCAGTTGGAGTATAGAGGGTCTCGCTTTGGCCGATGTGACGTCGCCGTGCAGCGCGCGCGCATTACGCAGGCGTATAAACGCGCCTTAACAGAGCCTGCGCTTAACCGCTAACCAACGTATTCGGTGGCGGCATCTATGAGAGGCACTGAAACCCCCCGCCCACTCACTGAATAAAAAGAAATCCTGCGCCGAGGTTCAGAATCGAACCAGGGCGTTTGGCGTCTGAGGCGGAGACGCTACCACTCCGCCACGATGGCTCATGGCTAACCATTAATAAAGGCGCTTCTAGTGAATGCACTCTTCCGATGCAGAAGTCAGCGCTTTCGCTACGCATATCCTGGCCTAGGATATTCTAGGCCATGCGTCGTCATCGTCGTCGTCCTCCTCCTCCTCCTCCTCCTCCTCCTCCTCCTCCTCCTCCTCCTCCTCCTCCTTCTTCTTCTTCTTCTTCTTCTTCTTCTTCTTCTTCTTCTTCTTCTTCTTCTTCTTCTTCTTCTTCTTCTTCTTCTTCTTCTCAAGTAATATGGCACATACCCACGCGGGGAGTATTGGCGAAGGTATAGAGTAGAATGCCAATGAAGCATTTGCGCGGGGAAGGAAACGTCAGAAGACTGAATCAAGATAAAAAAAATTGGAAAAATAAAATGAATTCAAGAGGTATGAGTCATCCGGAATAGAATCAATCTAGCCTTTTTTGGACATGCGAAAGAATTTTGTATATTTATTTATTTATTTCTGATACCCTCATGGCCCACAGGGCATTATTGAGGGGAGTGGTACATAGGTATAATATGAAACTCTTACAAAAAGGGGGTTAACGCATACATAGGCATGCCTACAAAAAAAAAAGAAGCAAGCTGCAAGAAAATACATGATTCAAAAAAGCGAAACAATACAATAATTAGGAATACCAACACCAAAACGAATAAATTCACAAAAACAGTCAAAAACATTTCATGTAAACACAAAGATATGAACTAGAACATCACCCTTCGTAGAAACATTGAACGGGTACGATGGCAGAAGGCTATTAACAGAACAAAGTGCATGCGAGAAAAAAAAAAGGAACAGGGCTAAATACACAATATACAAAACGAAGTGAACCAACTGAGGCTATGGTAAACCATAATGTAATGACAACAGTGCCCTAAACTCATCAACGTCCTTTGCAGCTACAATATGTGGTGGTAGGTGGTTCCACTCCGACGATGTTTTTGGAATAAAGGAATTTATGCAGGATGTTGTCCGGCAACGAGGAACGCCAACTTTCCGTGAGTGATCGATGCGAGATGAAACATATGTTGGTGTTGTGATCAATGCTTCTTTCAGAGTAGAGTTCATGCTGTAAATTTGAAAAAATAGACACAGACGGGACACTTTTCTGCGCAGAGCAAGAGGGGTTAACGATAAACTATTTTTTATTTCTGTGACACTGGAAGCACGATCATAGTTGCGCACAATAAAACGCGCTGCTCTATTCTGCACAGCTTCTAGAGCGTCGATGAGTGTGTTAGTGAAAGGGTCCCATACAGAGTTAGCGTATTCTAATTTTGAGCGCACAAGTGACTTATACAGAAGAAGCTTGACAGGGGTTGGTGCTAAGTAAAAATTGCGCTTAAGGTATCCAAGCATGCGGTTAGCGGAAGCTATGATAGAGCTGACGTGTTCTTTCCAAGTTAGATCTGATGTTAGAATAACGCCGAGATATTTATAAGATTCCACGGGTGTTAGCAAGGAAGAAGAAATAGTGTAGGCAACGGGACTTGAATTTTCGCGACGGGAAAAGCGCATTACTTTGCATCTAGTCGTATTAAGAGTCATTTGCCATTGTGAACACCAGTTAGAGATAGTGGTTAGGTCAGCCTGAAGTAATTCAACGTCATTCGTATTTTTTATTTCGCGGTAAACTACACAATCGTCAGCAAAGAGTCCTACTGAAGATGTTACATTGTTAGGCAGGTCATTAATATATACAAGGAACAGCAAAGGACCTATGACAGAACCTTGTGGGACGCCGGAGGTCACAGGAATGGATGAAGAGTTAAAGCCATTAGCGTGTACATACTGCAATCGGTTAGACAAAAAGCACTCAATCCACCTTAATACATTATGATCAATATTAAGTTTACTTAGTTTGTAAAGAAGTAAGTTGTGCGACACTGTGTCAAATGCTTTGCGAAAGTCTAAATAAATACAGTCAGCCTCATTGCCATGATCAAGTATGAAGTTAATATTGCTCGCAAGACTTATTAATTGTGTTTCGCAAGAGAAGTATTTTCTAAAATCATGTTGTGCACAGTTGAAGAACGAAGATGACTCAAGAAAGTTAGCTAGGTGAGACAGGATGACATGCTCCATTATCTTGCAAGGAATGCTGGTTAATGATATTGGTCGATAGTTGAGTGAAAGGTGTTTGTCGCCTGATTTGTGGAGTGGAACCACCTTACCCAATTTCCAGTCATCTGGGAGTTCACCGTCTTGTGGGGATTGCTGAAATAATTTTGACAGTATTATGGCAGAATATACTTTAGTGTTTTTCAGAATTTTACTGCTGATATTATCTGGACCGCAAGAAGAGGATAGTTTCATGTGATCTATGATAGTTATGATGCCTTCAAAATCAAAATGAATGGGATCCATTGGGAATGTGATGTGACCATTATAATCCGGTAGTGATGTGCTTGAGGAGAGATAAAATGCCTTAGCAAAAGTTTCATTAAGTACCTTAGCACTGTCGCTAATAGGGATGGGATTTGATTGCGCATCGAGAAGAGAAACTGATGGCTGGACTGAACCGTTGACAACGTTCCAGAACTTTTTTTGGATCAGTTAGTAAAAGTGATGGCAGAGTGACGTTAAAATATCGCTCCTTGGCTATCTTTAACGCATTTTTGTACTCCTCAACCACACCTCTGAGTGCTGTCCAATGTTCAGGTTTTCCCGATGACTTTGCCTTGGAATATAACCGTCTTTTTTTTTTGTTACCAAGGCGTTTTAATGACCGGGTGAACCACGGTGACCTGCCATTAGTAGTGATGATTCTTCGAGGAACATGCAATTCAGTTAGCTCATGTAGTTTGTTCTTAAATAAACACCAATTTTCATTAACAGACCTTTGGTCAGACTTTATGAGAAAGTCATCCAAAAATAGCTTAAGGCCATCATTAACTGACGTAAAATTTGCCTTAGCATAGTCGTAAATGGTTTTAGTTTTATTTCGCGATTTGTTAGACGGTAAGCTTAATTCGATAAGGAGTAGGTAATGATCGCTTAAACCTGGTAAGTAGCTTACGTCGGAAACAAGGTCTGGGGAACTAGTTAGCAAAAGGTCTAATATGCTTGAGCTTGTAGATGTCACCCTTGTAGGTTGTGTGACTACCTGTGTTAATGAAAAGGTGGAGCAAACTGCTGAAAAACTTGTTGATTCTGATGATCCATCGTTGCCTAAATGAGTGTCTGACCAGTTAATGGCAGGAAAGTTAAAGTCACCAAAAAGAAAAATAGGCCGATTAGGGAACCTTGCTTGAATTATGTTGAGAATGTCATGGAGGTAATTACAGAAGCCAACGGTAGTAGATGGTGGACGGTAACATGCACAAAAGAGGAGAGCTTTGTTGTTAATTTTGATCTGGACACAAATGAACTCAAGAGTGGTATCAAGGTTAACTTCAAAGCATTCTATATCCTCAGATACAGCGATTAAAGTGCCGCCGCCGCGGCCAGAAGGGCGGTCACAACGAAATATATGGTAACACTTTTGTGAGGAAAATATTTCGCTATTGCGCACGGATTCATTGAGCCAAGTCTCTGTTAGTACGATAATATCAGCCCCCATGGTATCGGCGGTGCAGGATAAGCTGTCACGATGACAAAAAACACTGCGTATATTAGTGAAAAGGATAGAAATGTTTCTAAGTGTTTGCGCAGGTCGATGCTCATCCTTATCTAGTTATCTTGGAGAAGAATGGCTTGAAGGGCTTGAGTTGGTTACAACACGTATTGAATTGTTTTCCCGGACACTATCAGTTATAGGGCAGTACACGTAACATCTTTTCTTAAGAATAAGCTTGTTGTAGCGGAGGCTAAATGATTCTTCGGGCTCAGTTTGCTTTGCGAATTGAACAAGTTTCTTCCGCGCATGCCTGGTGGCCTGAGAAAAATCTTCGCTAATCGAGACGTCTGAATCTTTCAATTTGGTCTTTGCACCGAAAACTCTTTCTCTGATTTTGTGATGCGAAAATTTGACTAGTATTGGTCGCGTTTTCTCTGGTCCAGCCGTACCAATTCTATGGGCGCGCTCAATGTCCATTTCAGCAGGTTACAGACATTTCGTCTTCAATAATTTCCCGTACCTTTTTCTCAGATTCAGCCCATGATTCAGTCGATACGTCTGGAACATTGAAAAACACCAGATTTTCCCTTCGAGACCTATCCTCTAAATCGTTTAAACGGATTTTAAGCTTCTCATTTTCGTCCAGTGCCCTTTCAGCATTTTCTTTCACCGTCGCCAAATCTTCACGAACTTCATCTAGAAGCTCCAGTTTATCTTCAACCGAATTAAGGCGTATTGAAAGGTCTGCAATCTGTCCACTCAATTCTTTCTGATTGGCTGTGAGGTCTTGCAAGGAACTGAGTATACGCTAACAAGATAATCGATTAGTTGCACTTATGTAATCGTGAAGGTAGCCGCATACACTGCTTAACGGGAATCCCTTGGCACTCGTCGTCGTCGGCGTCGGTCGTCGTCGTCGTCGTTCCCTTAAAGGCCCCAATGGGGCATTACATAAGGGGGCGGGCACTAATGGTAATAACGGGTCACGAAGATAGAACATAAATATAAGTGGCAAGCACAAATAAACACAGTAAACGCATTGAAATAACCATGACAATAAAAAGGTAAATAAAAGGCATTCTACAGGAATTGAGGAGAGAAATAAGCAGTCAATAAGTGTTTAAATTTTACTGAGTTGGTTTCATTGACAATAACCTCAGGGAGTACATTCCACTCGGATATAACAGTTGGCAAAAATGAATTGTTGAAGGCGTTAGTGGTACCGTGAATACGCTGAACACTGTTGCAATTAAACAGACGTCGGGAGGATTTTAAGAGGGCTAGATTAAGGCTCTCACGTAATTGCGGGAAATTACTATAAAGTTTGTGAAAAAGGCAAAGTCTTGCTATCTTACGTCGTGATGACAGGGGGGTTAGACCAATGAAAGATTTTATATTAGTAACGCTCAGCCGAGAATTATATTCGGATGTTATGAAACGAGCAGCTCGGTTTTGGACTGCTTCTAATGCCTGGATTAGGTATTCTTGATGGGGGTTCCAAATAGTCGATGCTATTCAAGTTTGGTACGGATAAATGTTTCATATGCGATTAATCTAACCGTGGGCGGAGAAAATGTGAGAGATCGTGTAATGAAGCCTAGTGATTTGGAAACGCGTGCAGCAAGTGACTTGATGTGCTTTGACCAGTTCAGATTACTTGTTATTTCGATGCCAAGATACCTGTAAGATTCAACTTGCGATAGCACGGTCGAGTTTAGCGAATATGAGTAGAGCAAGATAGATCGTTTCCGGGACACGTGCATAAACTTACATTTAGTCACATTCAACTTCATGAGCCAGGTAGAGCACCAGTTTTGGATTAAGTTTAAGTCATCCTGCAGCAGAGACTGATCGCTATTAGAACAAATACGACGGTAGAGAACACAATCATCTGCGAACAGACGAATGGATGACGAAATTCCAGCGGGAAGGTCATTAATAAAGATTAAAAACAGAAGCGGGCCAAGAACTGATCCCTGAGGGACTCCAGAGGTAACATTTGTAGCGGCGGAAGGATGACTATCAATGACGGTGTATTGCGAACGATTAGTTAAAAAGCAGTGAATCCATGATAATAATAGTGGGTCCAGAGACAGGCAGGAAAGTTTAGTCATGAGGCGCTGGTGGTGAACGCGGTCAAAAGCCTTAGAAAAATCGAGGTAAATTATGTCTGTTTGAAGGGATGAGTCTAGGTTTGATTGGAGGTCAGTCGTGAATAATAATGGAAACAGTCGTGAATTCGAAAATCTGAGTTTCACATGAATAACCAGAACGAAATCCGTGTTGTTTAGAGAAGAAAAAGGAATTATTATCTGGGCGCGTTGCAATGTGAGAGTAAATTATATGTTCGATGAGCTTGCAAGCAATGCACGTTAGCGAGATAGGCCGATAATTGGACGGATCGGAGCAGTTTCCTGCCTTAAAGGTGGGTACAACTCTGCTTAACTTCCACTCGGACGGGATTTGGCCACTGGAGAAAGACTGCGTGAAAATTATTTGTAGGATACGGCTGGATATTAGTTTGTTACCTTTAAGAATTTTGGCAGATATGTTGCCGGGCCCAGGGGCACTTGATACCTTTAAGTTATCTATTAATTTACTTATTCTATCAACAGAGATATCAATTGGCGCCATTTGAGGAAAATTTAAGCTGGACGCTAAAAGAATATTTGTAACCGGTTCCTGTGTGAAAACAGACGAGTACTCGTTCATTACTTCTGAACGGAGCTCCTTTAGAACGTGAGAGCCGTTGGGATCTAATAAAGTGATATTACGTGACCCGCTGTGATTGGGAGTTACAAAGACCAGAACTTTTTTGGGTTATTTCGGAGGATGTCAAGTAGGTCCTTGTCGTGAAATTTATGTTTGGTGCACCTCAGCAACCTGGTATAATTATGCAGACAGCTTAAGTACTTTTCCCATTTAAGAGCTGAGTTCGAGCTCTTAGCTGCCCTGAATAACCGTTTTTTCTTGTTACATAATTTTCTTAAGGAATTTGTAAACCATGGTTTGCCGGCATCACCACGAATGCAGACAAGGGGTACATATGAGTCAATTAGAGAGATAATTGTTTCTTTATACGAACGCCAGTTATCATCAACAGACCTATTAGGAGCGGACTCTGCAAAGTGCGGAATAAATTCAGTAAGTTCATCATTGATTTTGGAAAAATCGGCTTTGCTGTAATGACGAATGCATTTTACTGAACGTTGTCGGGGAGGGATTGAAATCGATAGGTTGAAAAGCACTATGTTAGGATCGCTAAGACCATCGCAGGATGACAATGACTGGATTAAATCTGGATTTGAGGCAAGAGCAAGATCTAGGGTGTTACTACCACGAGTTCGAAAACTGACTGTTTGAGAGAGGTTAAACGAAAGAATAAGATCCAAAAAATCTCTGGAATGGTGTGAGTCTGCACTTAGGTTCTCCCAATCGATGTCTGGAAAGTTAAAATCACCGCAAAATATAAGGTTCCTGGAGGGAAACTGGTTTTTCATGTGAAAAAGAATGGTACCTAAGTCTTCAATGAAGGAGTGATCAGAATCAGGAGCTCCATAGCAGGCAATTATAATATTAGTGCGATGACCAAGTGAAACATTCACACAAAGGATTTCGCTATTGCAAGTGATTTCAACAGCAGAAGAAACCAAGGTACGCTTAATGAGGACCATCATGCCGCCTCCCCTGCGCCCAGGTCTATCACGCCGGAAAAAATCGAAATATTGCTTATCTTGCAATAGCTCTTCATTCTGTATATCAGGGGCGAGCCATGTTTCGGTAAAGATCGCGATATCGGTGCTGTTGTCATCCAAAATAGCTTCAACGGCGTCTTTGACAAGTAACTTCGGATATTGGTTAGTAAAACTGATACTGATTTGTGTCTTGGGGCAGGGGTGGCACGCTCAGAAGTTTGTAAAGGTTGGCGGATCAAAAGCTTCTGCGACTGCAATGAGTGCTATGAACTTTGTTCGGTTACGGAGTCGGTTCCAGCATCATACACAAACTGTTTTTTGTTCATAATTAGCTTATCAAAGCGGATTTTGAATGAGTTAGAACTCTGCTGACCATATGAAAAAAGTTTTTTCCTTGCCAAGCGTACACGTGCAGAGTGGTCTTCTCGGACTCTGAACGACGTGTCTTTAAGCACCGAGCTGGCGGAAATGATTCGCGCTTTGTCTTTAAACCTCGTGAAATTGACTATGATAGGGCGGTTCTTTCCCGACTGGAAATGACCAAGTCTGTGAGCCTGCTCAATATCTTGCCTATCAATTGCGATATCAAGTTTCAGGGAGCAGAATGAAATGATGCGCGATTCAGATTGTGACCACGTTTCCTCTTGTTCATCTTCTATTCCGAAGAACAGCAAATTTGACCGGCGGAGACGATTCTCGGCGTCGTCACATTTGTACGAAAGTAGCTTAATATCTGAGGAAAGTTTAGCCACATATGATTCGGCTACAGAGCCTAACTGATTGTTTCGGCGACTTTTTCTAGGGCATCAACTCGGGAAGAAAGGCTGGAAATCGAATCCTCAACTTTCGACTGAGCGGCGCGAATCAGCACTAGTACACTTAACATAGTATTTTGAGAAAGTTCAATGCGGGAGATGGCCAGAGCAATTGATTCGAGTGGCGGTTGAGGGTTACTATCCACTGTGTGTCCGGGGTTCAGTTCGACGTCCCCAGCCAACAACAGAAGGCAAGTGACATATGCGTTGATACACTGGTAACATGATATGCAGATTATTCTTCGAAAGCAATGCGTAGGGTCGATGGGGCACGACACCGCTAGCAAAAATGCATTATCAGAGCGGATACAAGTTGAATCAGGTAAGTAACCAACCAGCATGAAAAGGGCATTCTCGTGACCTGCATCGTTGCGGTGGCGTGCCCCGAATGACTCCACTAAGAAGACGGTATTTGTAGTCCTTTCGAAGTTGCCACGCTGAGCGTAGCACTCGGTTGCCAGATGTGGAAGCAGTCCGGGGTTGAAGGCGGCGGGTAAGGCACGGTGTTTGTTTCGTTGGGCGTGTTGACGGTATCCCGCCAAATGTCAGAATAGTAATCCAGACTGCAACGGCTGCCTTGATAGCAAAACGGCGTTGACGAGGCGATCCATATCAGTGCGGCCGGCATGAAAAAGGGCATTCTCGTGACCTGCATCGTTGCGGTGGCGTGCCCCTTGTACCTTGTCTCCCGTCCGTAATAAACGATTTCCGTTAAGTAGTTCGAAGTTGACTGGCAAAGCCGGGAACGTTTTGCCGGGCAAGCATACGAAGACACAAGTGCTCTTGATACAGCTAACTGCTTTGTACTATCACCGACCATCGTGCCATCATAGTTTTTCATCGACCGTGGCGATCATCTGACCAGCCTTAACAGGCTCCTTAAAAGGTAGACTAGCACTTGAAGCGGCACTTGGAGTTGCTGTGCTGTTCGGCGCTTGTAAATCGAGGCGCATACAAAACAAAACCACGGGGCACGCAAAGCTCATAGACGCGAAGCGCCATAACAAACCGAAACTCCCCTGGCTGCCTGTGGCGCCACCAAGCATCGGTTTTCTTTGCTTCCAACATTCAGTTGTCTCTGGTCTGTATACCTTGTGTGATAAAAATGAACTATCGGTTCCGAAACAAAACTTCAATATTGAACCGCGCAACCTTCGTTTGTCAGCCTCAGGGATTCGTGATTCCGTGGAGTAAGGAAAATTCCTCCAAGGTGGCGTCTCTTGTCCTATGACGTAATACGCTTGTAGTTGCGAGATTAGCCTGTGGCTGCAATGCCTGTATTTTCGTTCTTGCTATTTTCTACCTTAAAAGAGCTTGTTTTCAGTAAAAGGGGAGTTTTTTGATGAGGAGCTGGTATTCTAATGATGCCAGCTAACTTGAATTTCTCCTCAGTGTGCCTTAATGTTCCCTTGTCTAAACCGCCGTTTAGCAGCGGCTGAACTCTCCTTCTTTGTATCCATATCAAGCGTTGCGATACAGCCGCCGATTACATCTCCGCTTTTTATACGCAATACTGCGCATGCGACGACGCGCGGTTCGGGTGATGAACGCCGTCTGACGTCATAACAAGCGGCGACGGCGGCGGCGAGGCGCGCGGTGTGACGTCAAACCAGATGGCGCTGTGAGCGCGCAAAGCACAGAAAGCGTCTCACATTCCTCGGTGGACAGCCGAACCGCGCCGCTAAGGAAAGGATAAAGGAGGGAGGGAAACAACAAAGCGCGCGGCGCACGAACTCTTCCTCTCCGGTTGCCCTGGAACGGCGCATGCGCACAACTTTCCTCCCGCATGTACCATGGCAGCGCATGCGCACAACTGGCGTCCCGCCTGTACCACAAAATGCCCAACTGGTAGCGTAGTGTAGCTCCTGCTACAAGAAATTGCTGATGGCCTAGCTCTGTTAGGCCAAGCTATACGTAGCGAATGCGCGGAGACTTCTGCATCGGAAGAGTGGATTCAATAGATGCACCTTTATTCATGGTTAAAGTTTGAGCCGTCGTGGCGGAGTGGCAGCGTCTCCGCCTCAAACGCGAAACGCCCTGGTTCGAATCGAAGCCTCGATACAGTTTTCTTTTATTCAGTGAGTGTGTGCGGGTCTCAGTGGCTCCCATAGATGCCGCCACCTAATACGTTGGTTAGCGGTCAAGCGCAGGCTCTGTTAAGGTCCGCTTATAGTCCGGCGTAACGCGCGCGCTTCACGGCGACGTCACGCCGGCCAAAGCGCGACCCTCTATACTCCAACTGCGCTTGACCGCTGACGCGCTCGACGGCTTCGGCGCACTCTGACCGCACTGGCGGCGACTTAAAGCACGTCTCTATTTCGCGCCGAATGTGCCAGCTGCCGCCGGTCCGGCCAGACCGGTTCGGCTCCGCGGCGAGGCGCGCGTTGTGACGTCATGTGCCTCCTCGGAGCAACGCCACGGTGAAATCGCAAGTTCGCGGTCTTTCGCTTTACTGGCGCGTTCACACTTGGACATTCGGTGGCGAGAGCGAGCGGAATCCGCTGCCGCGGCAGAGATTCCGCCGAAATACCCAGCGGAAAGGCCGATCGGTCGTGGACCGAATTCTGCCGGCGGAAAGAAATCCGCCGAATGTCGTCAGCCAATAAGATGGCGAGTACCCGCGGCGACAAACATGGCAGCGCCCTTCGATGCAGGACGCCTCGCTTCAGACTGAATTCGTCGCTGTTACTGCCGCTCTTTAGCGCGTTCACTGGCCATAAAAGAGCGAGCGGTCTTTCGCTTTGTCTTATCTCGCCCATAAGAAAACGTTTCAGGGATAAATTTGCTTTAATTTTTTTTTCGGGTTACGATTCTTCGTCTTTTAGGCTTAAGAGGGGCGTCGGTTTGTTGACAACAATGGTTCCTCTTCTAACCACCATATGGCGCCACTAGGCGTTTAAAAAGTGAGAATGTTATAAATGTCGTAACGTCCGACAAAATAGCTGCATTTAGCGTACGCAAGCGTGCATACGGTTTTCGTATGTAGACAGCATCGATTTACCTCATGCCACATCTGTGTACGCCGTGGGCAGACTACACACAGACGATGAGCGGCCACGAGGTGGCCGGGAAGTGTGAGCGAGACAGCATTTCGGCGGCCGCGGATTCCGCTCCCTTTCGCCGCCGAATGTCCAAGTGTGAACGCGCCATTAAAGTGACAGCGCGAATAAAGGCAACTCTGCCGAACGGCCACCACGGCGGGAACTGCTGTGGCGGTCAGGAGGAAAGGGGCCGTCGTTCAAAGCCACTGAGATGGCATCAGCGTTCTCCTAAAGCACCACTGCTGCGGCGAAATGGAGAGCGCCGGGAAGGTCCCGGTAAGATCGAGACCAGCGTTTTTAACTTTGTTACCCAGAACAAACAGCAATAAAAATTACTTACTTTTTGTGATTGAAGTGTGATATACCGTTGCCTGCACCAAATTTACAGTTCTTAGATGCAGCAGTAGGCAGTGTAACGATGTTGAGCAGAATATTAGGTTTGCACCTGTATATCAAGTTATCTATATGCCGAACTGTTTCCTGATCCCCAGTGAATTCGATATGCCCATGTTATTATTAAGTACCATGGGATGTTTCCTAACAAGTCTCGAGGAATGAGAATGTCTGGGAGTTAGCGTTTTTCCAGCTGCAAAACACCCTACCCATCAAGGCTATGAAAAAGACCGCGCATACGATTGAAGCGGGGAAGTTTCTTTCTTTCTTTTTTCTTTCTTTCGTTCTCTCTTTCTTTCTTTCTTTCTTTCTTTCCGTCTATCTTTCTTTTTAACCTTAAGGCGCGGTGCAGGCGTCCGCCGAGATATATCACTATATCGGCTTCCTGAAAGTTTGTGTAGCAATAGGAAGTCACATTCAGACGAGGAGCCATTTCACAAAGCGGTGCTTATCAATGCTACTAAACCGTCCTGTTTCAATAATACAAAATACATCAAGGCGAAAAATACGCCTGTGTTCTTTAATTACATTTTTGTACGCACGCGAGCCACCATCCGCTGCTCTGCTCAGGGTAGCAGACGACATGCCCATCCTAAAGCGACCGCAGCGCCACAGCCTAGGCGGCGATCGCGTGGGCCGCGCGGCTGCCTAGCGCGCCGCGGCTGTTTTCCAACTCCCTTATCTAAAAACGCAGGGCATATATTCTTATTCTCGATTGGAGGAGGTACGCCAGGATGGGGATGGAGGAAATATGGGATAGCTAAAAGTGATCGAGCTCGCGTCCGCTGCGGAACTACGCAAACGCCATCTGCTTGGTCAGCGTCGCACATTGCGAGAGGCTTTTTCAGTAGGTGCCGCATGAAGGCGCTAAGACAAGCGAAAGAAGAAAATGTGCTTTTGTATTTCTTTATTTGTACATCTGTAATTTATCTGCGAGATGCGTTTCTATGACAATTCTGCACTCAATAGACGCACCTTTATTCAGCTGCAAACATCTAACCGCGATGCTGGTGTGGTTGTGTATGACATGTTGAGGGACTCGACCCGGTTACGTCGGACTTGAAGCCTGTCAGAGTGAGCGTACGTCCATGCGATAAAGAAAAATTCAGGGCGCACTTTGGCGATATAGTGCGAGGCGAAAGCCTTTCTGCGCCCACTTTGGCGGCTTCTTTTAATTTGTATGTTTTTTGGTCAAAATTTTTAATTCTTTAAAATTCTTTTCTTTTCAGTTTTTGTTTACTTGATGATTTTTATTTTTTATTTCATAATTTTTAATGTTTTTATTTTATCGTAATTTATTTTTATTTGTTTTATTATTTTGTAACTTCTTACTTTTATTTTTAACCTATTTTAATTAAATCCCTAATTATACCTAATCATAAACGGTTCACTAATTACTGATCGCGCATTACTTACCAATAGCTGACAGTATATGGGTTATAGCAATTATGCCATTGACTGCGTCACAGAGTGACAGATTTCGCGGACGGACAACGATGAGCCATTAAAGGTTTTCGCCTTATTTATTTAAAATACCCTCAGTGCCATACGGCATTATAGATTGGAGTAGTTATACAAAGAAACAGAAATATGAGCCTAAAATTACAGAAGGCTGCTAGTTATACAATGGCATGCCTCGTAGCCTGAGTTGCTTTGGGACGTTAAACCTCCATAAACCAAACCTGGGTATAAAATGTTAGCTATTGCATTCGGGAAATAAACGGTCATCATTAATTAATGCCAGCGGTGCGGGAAGGTAATTCCACTCGTCGGATATCCAGGGTAAAAACGAACGAAAGTAGATTTTCGTTCTGCAGAATGGTATCCCAACTTTGTGGACGTGATCCAACTGTGGGGGTGAAATAAGTTCTTCGCGCAGGTGAGAATGATGAAAACGTTTATGAAAAAGGCGAAAACGAAGTGTTCTGCGACGAGACGCAAGGAATGGCAGACCGAGACTAGCTTTCATGCTGGTTATGTTTGCAGTTCTGTTGTGATTAGAGTATGAATCGAGCAGCTGTATTTTGGGACCATCTCAAGTGAGTGCGTTAATTTCTGGTGATAAGCGTCCAATATTGATGCTACGTAGTCGAGTTTAGGTGAAATGAGTGTTCTGTACAGTAAAAGGCTTAGAGAAGAAGGTGCTTTACCGAAGTTACGGCGAAGATATTCAAGTGTTTTTCAACGCGAGAGCGTTAAGGAGCTCATGTCGCAGAAAAGCCGGTGTCGTCTGCGTCGGCCGTGAGCGAAAAATCGCTCCTCTTCCCGTGAGCGAAAAATCCTCCTCCTCGCAATGTACGCCACTGCCGCAACGGATAGCGCGCGACGGCAGCGCCTCCCGCTCGTCTCATTCGGGCGCAGTGGGGCCCCGCGGGCACACAGGAATCACGCGGTGAGCGGCGAACGCAGCGCACATCCAAAGCGCTTTCACCGCGAAGCTTGCGGCTTGCTGCCCGTTCGTTCGGCGCGAAACCTATGCTGGCGTTCGTGGCATCGGGTTTGTCGAGAACGATGTGCCGACGACCTACGACTTCAGCTTGAGTCCCGCGGGTTTCGGAAAGGCTCCTGGAAGCGCTTCTACGTGGTTTGCCGCTCCGCTCGTCCGTTTCACCGGACATAGCAGAGCGATTTGTCTAAAGGGCAAGGCGTCGCGCCGAACGGGCGATGGCGTTCCGTGGACTCCCTGGCAGTGCTGCAACACGCTGTCGCCTTCCACTCTTAAAGGCGAAGCTTAAGCGTCCTCCAATTTTTTGTAGTTGTTCACGACTTGCGTAACATGAGCAGTTCAGGTAAGGTCACTGGTAATGTAAACGCAGATGTATTTATAAGAGTGTACAGAGTCTAGAGACAACCCGTTAAGGTGATAAGAGGGCAAGTCATTAGTCAGTCGAGACACACGCATGAATTTGCACTTGCTAACCTTAAGGTCCACTAGCCAAGATTTACACCAGGTTGAGATGGAGTCGAGGTCGGATTGTAGCATTAGTATGTCGCTTTCGCATGTTATTTCCCTGAATATTACGCAGTCATCGGCGAATAGGTGAATCTGAGATGAAATGCTGGAGGGCAGGTCGTTAATGCAAATAAGGAAAAAAAGCGGACCGCGCACAGAGCCTTGCGGCCGAGTGAACCACATTCGAGTGCGAGGTGATGTCATTAACGAAAACGCATTGATGACGGTTTTTAAAAAAAAGCTTCAAGCCAGGTTACAATCTGTGGGTCTGCGTAAAGTTGCTGCAATTAGTATAGTAGTAAGCTATGACTTACTTTATCAAACACTTTCGTGAAATCTATGAACATGCAACTTGTTTGTAAAGGATACAAGTTGGGATTCACACGAATATAATTTCCTCAATCCGCGTTGAAATCGCGAGAAGGAAGAGTTCGATTCTAGGAAGTTAGCTAGGTGAGAAAACAGGATGATCCATGAGCGTAAAACATAACACGAACCATGTACACGGGAGAAACACAAGGACACAACTCCTTGTGTTTCTCCCGTGTACATGGTTCGTGTTATGGTTTGCGCACATCGATAATCTGTATTATCATTATGCACCAACTAGGCCCAACAGAAGTGTTATAGTGTCACATATAATAGAGAGTCTAAAATAAAATTATGAAGGAAAGAGGTGTGTGGAAGACGACGTGGATTAACCGAAGACAAGATGAAGAAGAAGCACTCGGTGACGTGGAGAGAGATGATTGGTGGAGAAGAATTCGGTGAAGTGGAGAGAGATGATTGATGGAGAAGAGAAGAAGACGACGACGACAAGGATTGCGTGTACTAATGCCAAGGCTATAAAAGGGCGAGCGAGAGCGAGGCACGGGGGGGAACAGCAGAGAAGCGGTCTCCGGCGGGTCAGGGACACATCGGCTGGAAGAGAGCGACGCCGGCTACTGCTCCGGTGACCTTGCGTTCTACGGCTTCGCATCGTGGACTTCCTGCCGTGCCTGAGCCCGTTCCGGGGAGTCAGCGGAGGACGCTACTACCTGCTACGGCCAGGGATGTCTCAAGCGCTGTTGCCACCAATCCGGGTAGTGCCCCCTACGTCAACAACACCGGCATCACCTCCACGGGCGCGTGGACCGGGACCTTGTACGACGCAGCTAGCGACGCCCGCCGCAGCACGTCGAACGCCATCTCGACGCCAGCTGCTGGACCCATACAACGCCGCAGCCGAATCGAACCAACCCCGAGCACGAACGTCGACCGCTAACCGTAGAACGTTAGTAGTAGACGCTGGTAGCAGTGTTCCCGAGTCGTGTGTATTTATAGTCTGTGTTTCGTGTTTGTTAGTTTTGTGTGCTAGTGTGTGTGTCACGTATGGTGTACTAAACGTGCGTCAGTGTGGGTACACCTGTCGCCTAGTCCATTCTTTTGGTCCGGGTGATCTCCGGGGAGGTCCGTGACAAATTAAGTGCCGAGCCTGTGCCAAGATACATTTCCTTTTTTCTTTTTGCTTTGTCTCAGATCTTTCCGATATGTCGACGGCAGAAAGGATGGATTTGGCAAAAACATTAGAACTGGCGCTCAAGCTGGGGAGGAAGAGGCAATGCGTCAATATGAGGAGTAGACAAAGAGGCAGAAAGAGGAAACAGGTAGGTAGAGGGAGGAGAGGACGCACGCACGCGCAGACGCTCGCGCAGATGGTCGCGAGGCAGAATAGCGAGGGGCTAGAAGGATAGAACGGGAGAACGAGTTTCGTTTGTGGAAACAGACGCATGTCGCGGGAGTATATGAGGAGATCACGGACAATGATCAGCGTTCCTTAGCGGGTAGAGAAGCTCCTAGACCAGCCAGAGTTTGTCCATCAAAGCTGACGGCTCCATTTGATGACAAGAGAGATGGTTTGGACGCATATCTGCAACAATTCGAGCGGATAGCTTTGGGGAAATGCTGGGAGCGCAGTGAATGGGCCACAGCATTGAACATGTGTTTAGCCGGAGAGGCGCTCAATGTGTTTGGAAGGATGCCTGCTGCTGATTCCATGGACTACGAAAAAGTCAAGAAGGCACTCCTCCAAAGATTCAGGCTTACGGCAGAGGGTTTTCGTGAGAGATTTCGCACCGCGCAACCTGAGGATTCTGAAACCGCTAAACAGTTTTCCTGCAGGCTGACCAACTATTTTGATAGGTGGCTTGATATGTCAAACACAGAAAAGAGCTTTGAAGGGGTGCGTGACACGCTGGTCACAGAGCAATTTTTAGCGTGTTGCAGCTTAAGCTAGCGCTATTCCTGAAAGAAAGTAAGTTGTGTTGATTGGAAGAGTTCGCAGACACTGCAGACCAATTCCTCGATGCTCAAGGGCTGAGAAATTTGAGTTAGGCAAAGGAGGAAACACAAAACGTCCTAAAAAATGATGAGGCTAAACCAAGAGCATATGGCGGTGCATCTAAGGCGCCAGTAAGGTGTTTTCTTTTTGAGTTGAGTTGAGTTGAGTGGTTGTAAACTACCGGTGGGATTAGCCTTGCAGTTGCTGCCGGCAATTTCTCCACCGTAGCGACACTTAAATAGAAATCACAGAAACACTGTCCGCAAAAACCCAAATAGACACTCCTGAGGTCACCATGTGGAGGCCAAATCCGTGTCCTGCAGGTAAAGTAGAAGAAGGCGAGAAGCATCCCTTCTACTCGACTGGCTCCCGCGCGGGAAAACAATGTCCTGAAGAGAACTGTGAGGAACTCCTGCCTTCTTGAGGGATCCGAATAACACAGCCCATTCCGCGTTGTACAAAGTACAGCACAAGAGGTAATGTTCTATGTCATCACACACACCACACGTTGAACACAATGGCGACAACTCTAGGCCAGTCTTATACATCCACGCCGGCGTACGAGCAGAATCCGTGCGAACGCGGTGCAGCAAAGTGGCTTGGTACCTTTTGAGACCCTTGGTCACACATGGCTGATGAGGAGAGCTCCACAAAGAACTGAAGTGGCACAACACCACATCTCTGAACATTTGCTTGACTTCATGAGGGACTCCATGTACTGGAATCCCGGAGAGAGCTGTATAGGCGAGGTTGTCTGCTATTTCGTTGTAAGACACCTATGTGCGAGGGCACCCATTGAAAACGTATAGAGAAGCCTTTGCTATGTAGATTCTGCACCAAACGTAGGGATCTAAGACTCAAGGCATCAGTGGGGAACACGTACTCTAACCTTTTAAGGGCAGATTTTGAATCCGTAATTATGACAGTAGGTTGAGGCGTACAACACCGTAGCTTCGTTAGAGCTGCCTCAGTGGCAACGCTTTCGGCCATTGTGGAGGACACGACTTTAGTAAAACGAATAGACCAATCATACTTCAAAGACGGAATATGAAAAGCAGCTGCACTAGATCCTCTGACCCTGTCCACAGAGCCGTCTGTAATAATTTGAAGACGACTGGCATATGCTTTCTCAAGATGTTCCAGTACGAGTGAACGCATTGCCGCTAAAGGAGAATTCCGCTTAGCGCGAACGTGGGGAATTGTCAAAGAACAATCGAGGCTCGGAAAGGACCAAGGTGGCTTTAACGTCTTAGGTCGATCTCGAAGGTCGAGACCCAGAGAACGAAGAGCATTTAAAGCCAAGTACGCCCGGGACTCAGATCTCTTTCGAAGGCGCTGTAGAAGCGCTCTCCCGGCAACAGTCTCTCTGAGGCGGCCAATTTGCAGCAAAAGTCTTTGTGAAGCGGCTAGCCGAAGAGGTTTCGATTGAGACTCATACAGTACTGCATTGTTTGGAGCAGCCTGCGGAACGCCGAGAGCCCTCCTTAGTCCCATTCTGTGCAAAACCTCAAGGCGTTCCAGCTGCGATACCGAGGGGGAAATTAAAGGGAGCTGGTACATTATGCGACTTGTCACCAGGGCATCGTGAAGCCTGATCATTGAAGCAGGATGGTTTCCCCATTGCTCACTAGCAACTCTACGAAGCACATTGAGACGCGAAGATAGTGAAGCCACAATCGAGTCCACAGCTCGTCGCCACTGTACACGAGAGTCAATAGTGACGCCCAAAAAACGTATGTGGTTAACCTGACGAAGGCAAGACTGATCAAGGTCTATACTCAGTCGCGCATACCGTCGTCCCCTACCTGGAAACAGGACGAAGCCAGATTTTTCCACCGAGAGAGTCAACCCAACACCTTGAAGGTAACTTTTAACTGAAAGCACTGCCTGTCGCGCTAATAGAGCTAAGCGTTTGTGTTGATATCCGGTTAACCAAAGACAAATGTCGTCTGCATACATCGACATATGGACATGCCTACAATGTTTTTGCACTTTTGCGGGAAGACCAGCCATGACAACATTAAAGAGCGTTGGGGACAGGACACTACCCTGAGGTACCCCTCGCGATACCGCCCTTTCGGAGATCATTGTACTGCCTAACCGCACTCAAAATTTACGATCACTGAGAAATGAGTGAATGAATCGCAGAAGATAGCCCTGTACGCCTATGACCTGCAGACTATTCAGTATTGAGCTCTGGAGGACGCTATCATAAGCCTTTGATACGTCTAGGAAAATAGCTAGTGTTGAAAGTCCAAAAGCACTCTGATGTTCAATGTGGCTTATCAAGTCCAGGACGCTATCTTGCGCGCTTAAACCTGTGCGGAATCCAGTCATGCATGTTGGCAGTGCCCTTCTATCCTCAAGCCACCAAGACAAACGCTTACTTGCCATCTTCTCCATGAGCTTAGCCACACACGACGTCAGCGATACAGGACGATACGAGGCCGCGTCTGTCATCTCTTTGCTGGCCTTCAGCAGTGGGACTACACAAGCCACCTTCCATAAAGGGGGAACGTCACACTCGATTGAGTGTGACGTTCCCACACTGGATTGAGATAGCTAAGGAGCATCTTCCGGTGTTCCAGAGGCAGGTTCTGTAACATTTGATTGGTAATGCCATCAGGACCTGGTGCACAGCGACGCCGCAGGCTGCGGAGCGCTGTCTGTAGTTCTCGAAGTGTGAACGGGGCGTCCATAACAGACGGAAGACGTAGCAGGCAGAGCGCAGGGATGAATACCTGGTCTGGAATTTACAAATGCATCCGCAAATTCCTCTGCCAAGCACACGAGATGTTTCTGCGTGCGCAATGCAAGCGCCTCGAAAGGTTTACACGAGAGCCACCAGCAAGACTGCCAACGACACGCCAAATTCTCGTTATCGGTGAGAAAACAGTCAAACTAGCGCAAAAGGATGCCCACTGGGACCTACAGAGCTTGTTCGCATGACGTCTAATGGCAGAGTTGAGCCTGTTGAAAGTTGTCTTCAAGGCTCAGTCGTCCTTCTTCCGCAACAGTTGTCGCTACGCTCTTCTGCGCGCTGCGCATAGGTTCCTGAGTTTTAAATTCGGTGTCGGAAAATGATCAGGTAGCTTGAGCGCCGTGGTAGCAGCCATCTTAGCATAAATCATTTTGTCTGTCACATCACCGGAAACACAGGCTAAGTGCTCCCTGTATTTGTCCCAATTAACAACATGACAAATTTTAGGACCACGCAGATGGAAGTCGGCAGTAAACACAAATATCGGGTAGTGATCACTTCCCATTCGGTCAGCTCTAGTTGACCACTGCAAACGGACGTCAGGTGAATGTAAGGTTAGGTCTATAGATGTGGGTGAGGTTGGAGGCCGAAAGAAAGTGGGACTTCCGTCATTGGCCACGCACAGGTCCAAACTGTCGATGACTTCTACAAGTTGGCGTCCGCGAGGATCTGTGTTCCTGTCACCCCAGGCAGGGTGGTGGGCGTTGAAGTCACCGCAGATGATTCTGGGTGCTGGGCAGCGGTCACAAAGTTGCTGGAGGAACAAAGCTATATAGACCTTCTTCCGCGGGGACACGTACACTGACGCAATGGACAGAGTTCGGAAGGCGAGCCGAATCCTCACAGCCACTACCTCAATACTGTCGGTGCAAAGATCGGTGACGTTCAAAGCCACATGAGGAATCTCCCTTCGTATGTAAAGGGCGGCACTTCCTGCGGGAAAAGAATTTATGGTGCAATTCTTGTGGGCGACGTATCCCGGCAAAGACCTCCCGCTTGGCAAGCCAGCCTCCGAGAGGGCCAGTACTGGAACACAGGTCTCTTTCAAGAACAATTTTAGTTCTGCTAATCGACTTATAATCCCAGCGCAGTTCCATTGCATGATAAACGGCACTTTTCTAGGGTTTTTAGTTGCAACAGGTTGAAGAAAACTAGCCATCTAGGAGTTGAAGTTCTCTGCGAAGGCGGTGATCAAGGTCTCAAAGGAAAGCACCAGCTGTATAAAGTTCTTCAAAGTGCCAGGCTGCATCGCTTGGCTATATGAACGCAGGACATCAAACAAAACGTGTAGAAGGTTGGAGAGATTCCGGCTTTTGAGCTCCTTATTTTGCTGCACGCACTGGCGCACCACTTCGACAAAAGACGGGGACTGGGACCCACTCTTGGCCACGGTAGCTGGTGTGTGCATCTCTCTTAAGGCAAGGGGATGTCCTCCATGTTGTCGAGTCTTGCTGTGATCTGGTCGCTGAGGAACATGGACACTTTTTGCAGAAGCAGATCGAACAGCCAGCTCACCCTCGGAGGCCGTTGCCGACTTGCTCGGATCAGGTCGTGCAGCGACGTCGCTTGCTACCACGTCCCGAGCTTCCGACTCGAGCGCAGGGAACTCTTCACTTCCATGTATCGGCTTCTCAGTAGGTTGTGGTTTGGGGCCACTAATGAAGGACTTGCGACGGTGTAAGGCGCTTACACTGAATGTGCAGCCACTGAAACTCGCTGGATGGTCACCTCCACAATTAGCGCAAGCAAAATCTGCCTTGCACTCTTTGTAATCATGTCCACCACCACACCGCTTGCAACGTTGATCTTTGTTGCAAACTCTCGCTACATGTCCAAAGCGTTGGCACCTGAAGCACCGGGGAGGAGTTTCAACGAACTCGTGGACTGCATGTTTGGTGAAACCAAGGTCAATTATTCCAGGGCGCTCGGTGTTGGGAGCAAACGTTAGCACAATAGAGTTTGTAGGCTTCGCTGCCCATTGTTGTTCTCCAGGCTCCACCCGGCGCATTAACCGTCGCACGTGCAGAACTCCTTGCGGTTTCAAGTAGTCAAGAAGGGCACTTTCCGAATACCACACTGGTACTCCCCTTATAACACCTGTGTTAGTCATGTAGGAGTGTGGCAACCGGGCTTGAACTCGTATGCCACCGATCTGAGAGCACCGCAGAAGAATGTCTACTTGCTATTCCGTTGAGATATCTAGATGAAGAGCCCCTTGCGTTGTGAAGCGACCGCGAATCGGAGCAGATCCCAGTAGTACTTTAATATATCGAACAGCCTGATAGGGTTCCACTGTCTGAAGTCAACACCTTTCTCTTTTGGCTGAACTATCACTGGGATGCCGACTGTCCGGTGCTTCCGATGACTCACCACTTTGAAGCCATCGTTGTCCATTTCCGCCATGTCAGCCACTTCCTCGTCAGAGGCGACGATAGTTGAGTCGTCCCCACTGAGCGATGATGACGCACTGCACTGCTGGACGTCCCTGATGACTGGCAGATCCCCGCCATGGGATGCCATGGCCGCCTCCGCCCCACTGGGCTCCTTCGGATGGCGCTGTCCTTTTAAGGATACCGGCGCCGGAGCTGCCGTACCCTTCCCGTAGGGACAGTACCGCCTTAAAGACGCGACTGTCTTCCAAGGATGGAAATAACCTAGTTAATAACTAGAAAACAAGGCGAAATTACTGAGCTGAGGTGACAACAGATCGAGCAGCGTCGTTTTCTCTTCTTCTCCCTCGTGTGTTTTCTTTTTGTCAAGGCGGGAAACCTTGCAGTTGACTGTCGGACTTGTAGCGTTGCCCAAAAGACATAGGTTGTGTGTCGAGGTTGTAAGAGGAGGGGTCATACTCTTGATGAGTGCCGATACAGAACGCAGGACCGAGCTGCATGCGTTGTGGACTCTAGGGAAGAACTTGTCACGCCACGTGAAGTTCCACAGCCGAAAGGAGAGCAAACGCCGCTGGGAAATGAGGCGGTGAGTGGAACACCCAAGTCGAAAGCAGCAATGCCGGTGGTGGTTGGGCGAGTAGGGGACTGTCCTATATTCGGAGAAGCCCAGTGAATGACGAGGATGGCACAGGGGAAGCGTCGGCCGTCACTCTTGTAGATAGCACAGTCAGGTACTTTCTCGAAGCCAGGATTCTAGTGTCCACGCCATATTATACTGGACAGGTAGTGGCAAAATGCGTAGAGCAACCCATCTACGATCTCATCTCGGGAAACATTACGGTTGCAAGAAGTGCCGAAGACAACGATCTTGAGTGGAGGATGATCGACGTTGAAGAACACCCAAAGGAAGAAAGGCCCGCGAAAGCTCAGGCGGGTGCAGTCAGTTTCTCGTCGGCAATAGAGACAAAAGCTCAAGCGACAGCCCCCCCCCCCCCCCCAACGCAGCGTCCTCTCTCTACTCCTGTTACGATGTGCCTGAGCGTAACACCGGGCAAAATTACAATTAGACAAAGAGAATACCCGAGATTGAAAGCCTGCTTCGAAAGAGTCGGGGAAAAAGTGAAAAGAAAGAAGAGTCGTACGTCATTCGAATATCAATTGGTAAATGATTTTCTGCACAGGGAATGCATATTTAGCTCAGGAAGGCGGGTCCAACAGCTGGCGTTGCCGAGAGGCATACGAGAGAGCGTTACACTTAGGACATGACGCCATTATGGCCGGACACCAGGGTGTTCAAAAAACGGTGTCTAGGATCACCGAGGAGTTCTTCTGGCCGGGTGTCCAGAGTGACGTTAAGCGCTTTGTTCGCTAATGTGACGTGTGCCAGCGCACAGTTCCGAAGGGAAGAGTTGGTGCCGTACCTCTGGGCAAGATGCCAGCCATCGACCTACCGTTTCAAAGAGTGGCTATTGACATTGTGGGGGAGGGATAAGGTAGAAATAAACCCCAATTTCATAGAACAGAGAAGATAACGTTGGAGCGGACTTTATGAGAAGAACCAATTGAACAGCTTAGGTATCTCTGGGCTGTACCTAGTTATTGTTGCTGTGCTAATGTATCTCTGGGATTTATCTTGTTGATGTTGTTGTTGTTATGTGATTATACAAGGGAGTGTGCTGTTGGCATTAACCTGTGTATCAAGGACACCGCACGGACAACGGCAGTGGTATGTCAATGTTCCGTGAGTGCAATTTGGTGTGCTGTGTTAGTGGTGTGTTTTTGGTGTGTGCTGGACATTTGCGGTGTGTTGAGTGCTGGGTCCGGAATCGCCACAGAAGATAGTCAGTTGGCTGAATGGCTTGAAGGTGAGGATGACGTGAGCAGTTTTTCATGGAAAAATTCTCGAGAGAGGGGGCCCTTGTCACATATAATAGGGAGTCTAAAATAAAATAATGAAGGAAAGAGGTGCGAAGAACACGACGTCGATTAACTGAAGACTAAAGAAGATGAAGAAGCATTCGGTGAGGTGGAGAGAGATGATTGGTGGAGAAGCGAAGAAAGAGAAAACGACAACAAGGCTTACGTGGACTAACGCCAAGGCTATAAAAGGGCAAGGGAGAGCGAGGCAGGGGGGGGGGGGGAGAATAGAGAAGCGGAGGCTCCGGCGGGTCAGGGACGCTTCGGCTGGAAGAGAGCGACGCCGGCTACTGCTCCGGGGAGCTCGTGTTCTACGGCTTCGCATCGTGGACTTCCTGCCGTTCCTGAGCACGTTCCGGGAAGTTAACTGAGGACACTACCACCTGCTATGGACAGCGGTGTCTCCAGCGCTGTTGCCACCCATCCGGGTTGTGCCCCCAACGCCAACAACACCGGCTTCACCTCCACGGGCGCGTGGACCGGGAGCTTGTACGACGCATCCAGCGACGCCTGTCGCAGCACGTGGAACGCCATCTCGACACCGGCTGCTGGACGTATACAACGCCGCAGCCGCACCGAACCGACCGTGAGCACGAACGCCGACCGCTGACCGTAGAACGCTAGTAGTAGACGCTGGTAGCAGTGTTCGCGGGCCGTGTGTGTTTATAGTCTTTGTGTTTCGTCTTAATTTGTTGGTTAGTTTTGGGTTCTCGTGTGTTTGTCATGTAGGGTGCAATAAATGTGCGTCTGTGTGAGTGCTCCTGTCACCTAGTCCATTCTTTCGGTCCGAGCGATCTCCGGGGAGATCCGTGACATATAGAAAACAGGATGTTTTCAAGAAGTTTACAAGTCATGCTAGAGAGAGAAATTGGCCGGTAGTTTAGTGGAGAATGCTTGTTACCTGATTTGTGGAGTGGAATCACTTTCCCCTCTTTCCTTACTGCAGGTAGCGAACACTGGTCAAGTGACTGCTGAAAATTTTGTTAGTATGATGGAGGAATAAACTCTTGTGTTTTTTTAGAAAATTGGCATTGATTAGGTCGCAGCTTGGAGCAACGGATATTTTTCGTGAGTTTACCAGTTTTGCAACACATCGGTCTATTGTTACAGGATACATGGGCATAATATAATCGAATGACACTGTGCTAGGAAGCAGGTGATTAGCGGTGACAGAAAAATGAACTGAAATCTTCGTTTAACACGGAAGCTTGCTGTTCGGGGGAAATGGTAGTTCCAGAATTGTCAACAAGAGATATGCTATCGCTATCAGTCGGGTTGATGGTGCGCCAAAACTTTCGCAGGTCAGTGCATAGCATAGACGGAAGGGTAAATTGTAAAAATGTGTTCTTGGCCTGTTCTAGCGCTGTAATGTATTCACGTGAAGCGGTTTCGCTACTTTTGAACTTGCTTAGAAAGCAAAAGCTCTGCTGTATCGGGCAAGTAGACGCGGTTTGGCGTCCGCAACGTTGAGTGCATTCCGCTCACTATATAGGCAGTGCGCCCACCATGCCACGCTGGCAGGTGGCAATTAATGGTTGATCGCGAGAGGTTGGTCACCCAATGAACGCTGCGGGCTACAGCCGCAGTGCCGCGTGGCTGCAACAACTTTGTCACCGCTAATGCGTGCCGACGTACCTTGCCGCCGCCACGTACCTCAAAGCGGGATTGAGGCGTCCACTGACCCAGGGAGATAGTTTTGCTCTTTTCCTTTCCTAGAAATCATCGGAGTCTAGAACGTTGTCAATGCCAACGCCAATGAAAAGAATGAACGCCGACGCCCTATAGAAACAAAAGCGAGTGCTCGGTTGCGGCGGTGGCTGAATGACGTCAGAGCTGTCACGGGGTTAATAATATGTATTCCACTAACTCAACACCCCGAGTGCGGAGCAATGGAAGGGTCTGCTCACCAGCAGCGAGTTCACAGCCCAAAGAGCACTTGTGCAGCACGCATGCGAAGCAGCAAGACACAGCGGAGCCCTGGAATAGGGGCCCGACCTTGCGAAGAGGCCAGACGCCAACGATGAAGACAACGGCCCACCGCTAATCTCATTGAGATTTTAATAAATGTTTTTCTCTCTCTCTCTCCTCGGTTTAAAGTCAGACTCGCGCGCAGGGCGAAGAAGCTACAGCATAGTGAAACATTCTTCTCTATGGCTACGGAGAGGAGAAGGAAAGCTTGCCCTTCAAAAAGAACCGACCCGCCGCGGTGGCTCAGTGGTTAGGGCGCTCGACTACTGATCCGGAGTTCCCGGGTTCGAACCCGACCGCGGCGGCTGCGTTTTTTATGGAGGAAAAACGCTAAGGCGCCCGTGTGCTGTGCGATGTCAGTGCACGTTAAAGATCCCAGGTGATCGAAATTATTCCGGAGCCCTCCACTACGGCTCCTCCTCCTTCCTTTCATCTTTCACTCCCTCCTTTATCCCTTCCCTTACGGCGCGGTTCAGGTGTCCAACTATGTATGAGACAGATACTGCGCCATTTCCTTTCCCCAAAAACCGATTATTATTATTATATCAAAAAGAACCGCCGTGGCGGAGTGGAGTCTTGGCTTTCTCGCACGCTGCAGGCACGGGTTCCATTCCGGCTTTGACCCCAACTTTCTTTTTTTCTTCTTTGACATTTCTTGGCTTGTTGGATTCTGGATTGCATTATAGTTTTGCTTGTTGGATTCTAGATTGGGTTGTTGTATGCCTATTAATTGGATTGCGGATTGGTTAAAACGTGACACATGCTGTCCAGTGCCACTCATGAGGCAAGATTTGTTTTCGCATTAAAAGTACACGTTCATCCTTTGCATTGGTTTAAAAAAAAAGTAGTAAGTAGTAAGTGGTTTTCATTAAAACCATAATAAAAAGGAAGGAAAATATTTTTGCTAGCCCCGGCATCTGCCATCGATACTGAAGCACCTGAGCTGGGGCAGCGGAAATAAACAAAAACAGACAGAATGGAGAAATTAATTGAAAGTGGTGAGGGGACAGGAAGAGATGATAGGGGGAGAGCTATTATATACAAATTATTTACACAATAACAAATGTGTCCTGCTTGTGTGCAGAATTAGTTTATGACGGAGCAATAAAAACACGCGCGTAGAGCACTATGTTGACTACAACTGGAGTGGGGCGTCCAGTTCTTAATCGTCCAAGGTAGAGCTCGCGGAGCGTTCGGTCACTGCGTGTAATTACCTGGCGGAGAACAGACGGGACGTCAAGTCCGCTTGTTCGAGGAACGCACAGAGGCTAACCAAGGTTCGCTCACGGGTGCGCGCACTGCCTTGCGGCCACAATAGCGTCTTGAGGGAGTCTGGTAGTAGTGGTGGTGGTGGTGGAAACTTTTATTGCCAACGATGATGTAAATGGTGGGGGCGAAGCCCCCTACATGGCACTTGTATGCTCCTTCACAGTGAGGAGGCACCCCTACAAAGCGAAGCATAGCCCTTGGAAAACAATCTTTTTCAGAGCGCTGGAGATGAGCCGGCGATGGTCTTGAGAAGTTGCGGTCTTAAGAGTACCCCCATCAGACTCCGCCACGGTCGGTGATAGGGGATGAGCGATGGTGGGGCATGTGAGCAGGGTGTGTAGAAAGTCTCCTGGTTTGCCGAAAAGTTTGCATGACGAGGGGAATTGGTCTGGGTATCGGGCATGTAGTAATATGGGGTATGGAGCAGTCCGAGTTTGTATTCGTCGCCAGTGTGCGGCCTGCGCTATGGTGAGGGATGGGGCTGAGGGTGCGTACTACGTTCGTTGTTCCCGGTAGTACGAGAGATTATCACGGAAGGAAAGCAGGCGCTCCTCGGCCCGATAATGGGCTCGGCTCCTGCCCGGAATGTGAGACCTCGGGCTAAGGAATGAGCCTCCTCTTTGCCAGGGAGGCCAGCATGTGCTGGCGTCCAGTTGAGGGTTATAGGGCGCTAGGGCTGCCAGAAACATAGGAAATGAGCAGCAGTGCGAGATATGTAGCCATTGGCATAGTTCAGAATGACATATTTAGAGTCAAAGATAATTTTTGTAGCAGATGTAGAATTGAGAGCAAGCGCGATGGCTGCCTCTTATGCCTCTGTTGTAGAATTGGTGATGATTGAGCTGGAAGTTAGAAGTTTTGCTTGATTGTCGGCCACAGCCAGGGCCATACGGGAGCCTGACGTGTATTACGCAGCGTCCACGTAGACCACCTCATGGTCATCGTTATACTGTTTGTGGAGGGCCCAAGCCCTTGTTACTCTGCGGTCCCTGTCGCGCTCAGGCTGCATGATCTTGGGTACGGGGTTGAGGTCAGAGCGGAGGATAGGAGAAAGGGGAACCCCCTCTGTAGGGTGTGTAGTTGGGGTGATGTTTAATTGGGATAATAAAGTGCGCCCAGCCTCTAAATTGGATAGGTGGGATAGTTGTGCCGTAAAGGTAGCTTCTGTGAGTTCCTCACCAGTATTGTGGACACCGAGTTTGAAGAGTCAGTCGTTTGATGTGGTGGAGGGGAAGAGGTGGAGCCGTTTTCGTGAAACTTCGCAGGAGCGCATTTACCCGGTCTCTCTCCTTCAGTGTGAAGGGTAGATATGGAAGGGCATATGTGGTGCGGCTTATGACGTAAGCCTGGGTGAGGCGAGTCGTGTGTCGCTCGCGGAGGCCAGCCCTGCGGTTCGCTATGCGGTGAATCAATCGGGCGGTCTGTTGACCGTGTGTTCGGAGCGTCTTTATGACTTCTGCGTGCGCCCCATGGGAGTAAATAACCAGCCCAAGCACATGGATTTTGTCTACTAGTGGGATGGGGTGGGTACCTAGGCTGAGGGAGATGGGTAGATTGACTGAATCGTGTTGTTTGGGCCGGTAGAGAAAGAGCTCGGATTTTGAAGGCGAACAGGTCAGGCTACGTGCCCGTACATATGTGTCGATGGTGGTTAGGGCCATTTGGAGGTGCTCTTCTATTTCGGCATCCCTACCGCGGTTTGCTCAGACCGTGATGTCGTCGGCGTAGAGGCTAAAATGGATGTTAGGGATTTGAGCTAGTTGTCGAGGCAGGTGAAGGAGTGCTATGTTGAAGAGAATAGGGGACAGGACGGCTCCCTGGGGCGTACCTCGTGCTCCCAGCGTGACATCTGTGAGGCGGTGGTCGCCGAAAGTAAGCGTTGCTGTGCGGTGGCCAAGGAAGTCTCGGATGTAATTGTACATCCTCGTGCCGACTACTAGGGTCGTAAGGTTTTGAGGATAGCTGAGTGTGCAACGTTATCAAAGGCCATAGTGAGATCCACCCCTAGAATAGCTTTGGTGTCATCATCATCATCATTTATTTACCCTTAAAGGCCCTTGGTTTAGGGCATTACATAAGGGGGGGGGGAGTAGTCGTTACATATACAATGGTACAACAAAAATCAACACAAAGTGCAGGGTTCTTGTTAAACATTAACATCATTACAAGCATCAACACTAATAAAGACACAGCTGCTCAAGAACAACTTGGAAAAAACAAAAAAAAACAAGAAACAGACGCGTACACATTCAAAAACACGGCAAAATATCTCAGCCCATAAAATGTGCTGTTGATAAGTGCCTGAATTTATTAGGTTCTACTTCAGTAACTATGGAATCGGGTAAGTCATTCCACAATGTAATGGAGCTAGGCAAAAAGGATTTATTAAATGAGTTTGTGGAGCCATGTATGCGCTGCAAACTTAAAGAATTGAAAAGTCGGCGTGAGGTGCGAAGCGGCAGGTGTAATACAGGATTTCTTAGCTGTGGGAAGGTATGGTACAATTTGCGAAATAGGCAAAGCTGTGAAATTTTACGCCGAAGTGCCAGGGGTTGAAGATCAAGGGATGCCTTGATAAGAGTTATACTGTGTCGTCTGTCATACTGCGATGTGATAAAACGGGCTGCGCGATTTTGGATGGCTTCAAGCTGATCGATTAGATATTTCTGATGGGGATTCCAGATCGCCGAGGCATATTCGAGTTTCGAACGGATGAATGTTACGTAGGCGAGTTGACGGATAGAACGGGGTGAAAAAGCGAGGGATCGTCTGATAAACCCAAGCAACTTGGAAGCATCTGTACAAAGTTTTGCAATGTGCTCAGACCATGTTAGTTTGTTGTTCACGATGATTCCAAGATACCTGTATGATTCTGTTTCAGAGAGTGGTGTAGAATTTAATGAATACGGATAGCTGAGGTTATTTCGCTTTCTTGATACATGCATGAACTTACATTTGGAAATGTTCAGTTGCATAAGCCATGACGTACACCAGGTTTCTATGAGATTTAGGTCGCGTTGAAGCAGAGTGTGGTCATCGGGAGTAGATATGCGGCGGTAAAGGACGCAGTCGTCTGCGAAGAGGCGGATACAAGATGATATGGCATTAGGAAGATCGGGTATGCGAGTCGAGAATGTGATGATTTAGCTGTGGAAAGCCCAGGACGAAATCCAAACATGCTAGTGGGCATGAGATAGTTGCCTTCTATTGGCAAAGCCTTGTCTGGAGTACATGCTCCATGAGTTTGCCAACAGAAGATGTGAGGGAGATGGGTCTGAGGGTAGAGGTGAGCAGAGGTTTGCCAGGTTTGGGCATGAAGACGACTTTGGCTTTTTTCCGTTGCGGCGGGAGGGTACTCATTTTCCAACACTCATTAAAGTATTGGGTAAGTGCGGAAATGGATTGTCCGTCGAGATTCCTGAGTTCCTTGTTATGTATCCCGCCTGGGCCCGGGGCTGAGGACGTGTTAAGTCTCTGGAGTTCAGCCTGCACCTCTGCTTCTGTAATGGGTTGGTCATGGTGGTCGTTAGGGAGGCCCGCATAGTCGAGGTGTGCTACAGGAGGGTATATATTTGGGAAAGTATTGATTGCGAAGTTCTTGGAGAAGCTCCGGTGGAGGTGTATCGGATTTATGAGTTTGGTGGATCGTGTAGTGAGTGGTCTATTAAGTGCCTAAACAGGTTCCAGGTCTGGGGTATACTCATGTTACCGTCTAGCTTGCTCCATAGTGCTTCCCAATTTTGGCGTGAAAGAGTCGCTGCGTGCGTCTCTATCTCTGTTAAGACGGGCGAGGCGGCACTTAAGCGTCCTGTTCCAACGCTGCCTTTGTTAGCGTCGTTCTAGGCCTGCTTTATCTTTCCATAAATGTAGGAGGCGCAAGTAAATTGTGTCGCTTGGGCAGTCCTCTGGTAGGGGGCGAGTTACGGATCCAACGTCGTTTTGTAGTTGCCTCGACCATTCGACGATGTCCGTGATGGGCGCGAAAGTGCGGGCTGCTCTACATGAGCGGAAAGAGTCGCACTTTGTGTAAGTGGGACTCTTTCTTTTTAAGAAAGACTCTTTAAGAGAATCTCGATAATGCAGCGATCGCTACCTAGATTCTCTTGTGCGTTGCACCATGTGGCGTAAGGAAGGCGATGTGCGAACGTGAGGTCTTGTGTAGAGTCTTTACAGACACTGTTTCCCGTGCGTGTAGGAAAGGTAAGGTCGGTGAGCAGGGAGAGACCGGCTTGTTGCGCGGCTAACCAAATCCAACGTCCTTTCGGTGTGTCGTGTGGGTAATTCCAGGCCCTATGTGGGGCGTTAAAGTGTCCTACGACGAGTAAAGGGCACTTGTTGGCTACACGTTTCGCAAGTGTGAAGAGGCGTTCGAAGTTACCTTGTAGGCACTTAGGGTGGCTATATACATTTAGGATGAAGAGACTGTTCGCTCGAGCGTATTGCGGCACAAGCTCAATTAGAAGGTGATCAATATCTTCAATCACTATTGAATGGGTGATGGTGCTGATTGAGTGACGAACTAGACATGCTACCCGAGAGGGTGTGGAGGATGTGGGCAGAACAGCAGTGTAGCCGGGTAAGGTAAGCGGGTTTGAGGGTTCCTGCAAGGCAAGGACGTCGGGTCCGTAGCGCAGGACAGCAATTGGTGGACCACGTGATGCTTTTGGCCAAAGCTCCGGTAGTTGCACTGCCAGAGTGTAAGACTACGGTTTGGAACTGCCATCATGAGAGTCTTTAGGGTAGTAAGCCGTAACGAGGGCGTGGGGGTCCTGAGCTAAGGCAGGGCTAGGGTTGTCCAGTCGTACCGGCGCTTTAAGCTTCTTGAGTCTGTTTGGGGTGGGGTCGCGCTTTGGGAGGGTTGTTTTGTAAGTGCTGAGACGGGATTCAAGATTGCTACAATGGTCAGAGAAACCTTGGTTTAGTACGTCGAATCGGTTGTTAAGAATAGCATTATCTTGTGTTATGCGGATTACCGCGTCTTTGAGGATTTGACATTCCTGTTTGATGTGATTTATAGCGTCCAGAAATTTTGCCTCAAAGAGAGGGTTGTCCGGTCGTACCGGCGCTTTAAGCTTCTTGCGTCTGTTTGGGGTGGGGTCGCGCTTTGGGAGTGTTGTTTTGTAAGTGCTGAGACGGGATTCAAGATTGTTACAACGGTCAGAGAAACCTTGGTTTAGTACGTAGAATCGGTTGTTAAGAATAGCATTATCTTGTGTTATGCGGATTACCGCGTCTTTGAGGGTTTGACATTCCTGCTTGATGTGATTTATAGCGTCCTGAAATTTTGCCTCAAAGCGAGGGTTGTCCGGTCGTACCGGCGCTTTAAGCTTCTTGCGTCTGTTTGGGGTGGGGTAACGCTTTGGGAGGGTGGTTTTGTAGGTGCTGAGCCGGGATTCTAGATTGTTACAACGGTCAGAGAAACCTTGGTTTTATAGTTGAATCGGTTGTTAAGAATAGCATTATCTTGTGTTATGCGGATTACCGCGTCTTTGAGGGTTGGACATTCCTGTTTGATGTGATTTAAAGCATCCTGAAATTTCGTCTTAAAGCGAGCAGCAAATACTTCAAGCAGGGTTGGTATGCTGTCTAGTGAGATGGGCGCGGAGGGAGGGGGCGTTGTGCACGGAGGTAAATCTGTAGAGGGATCAGTGTCAGCCTCCATTTCTAGCAAATCAGGAGAAGTAGGTTCGGAGTGCTTGGGCGGAATATGGGCGGTGGGTGGGTTAGGGTTGTGGGGGAGAGCTTGGGATGTGGTAGGAGCGGGGGAGATGAAATGGGAGATCCCGTGGCAAGAGCACTTATCTAGGCTTCCATTCCTGCGATGAGTTGTCGAAGGGCGGCAGCTTCTGCTCGGGCTGCTGTAGCTTCTGCTTTAGCTGCCCAAATCCCAAGCCTCCGCTTGGGATTTTACCAGGGCGTGTTGTAAATTGGGAGTCGCTGTCATAGATGCTATGCGACCGTGTGAAGAGGGGGAGGTGCTCCAGGCTTGTTTGAACGGCACTGCCCAAGCTTGCTTGAGTTGGTTGGGCTTGATGTATCCGGATGACAACAGGGGAAAAGTGTCCCTGGCTGCGACCGCTTCTCGATTCGGCGTTTGCGGGTGGCTGGGCTGTTTCCATGGCTGGTAAAGGTTGCGTCCCTTGCAGGATCCCGTGACGGTAAGGTGGTGGCCCTCGCACACAATTCACTTGGGCGTGCAAGGAGGGTCTTGTTCCGAGGGTTGTTCTCCACAGCAGAGGCAAAGATTGGTCTTGGGGCTTAGGCATACGTCGTGGCGGTGACCTGGATGGCTGCAGTTAGGGCAGGCATCCGGACTGCCGCGGTATGGTGTGCAGCGGTGGATGGCTCCAATGTATTTGATAGCGTGAGGCGCCGTAGTTGTGTCGAAGGTGATTAAAATGGAGTGCGCCTTTCCAATGCGGCGTGCTGCTAGTATGCTGTACTCTGAATTTCTTCGGACCAAGTCTTGGTAGAGTTGCGTTGGGTCTCATCGTCATAGGCATTCGTGATCACTCCTCTGGTAGCGCCCGGTGGAGGAGCCACGCAAGCTGCGCACGGGTGGGTGTGGTCTCCAATGGTGAGGGAGGTCAGCGTCTTGAGAACGTCGGCTGGGGGAAGTGTGTTGTTGCCATGGTGAAAGTATTGTTCGTCGGGTGGTGACGCTGGCAGAAGTCGTCCGCTGGGACGATTTTCAGCTGGGTCTGCACTGCCTTCAAGAGTCGAGGTGTGTGGACGTCTTGCAGTCGTAGTTAACCTCGTGGGTGAACGACTACTCGAATATCGCTGGGTGGGAGCGGTGGCAGCTGCTTGCTGCGCTGCACGGTGAGGCGAACCTCCCTGGTGGCAGGTGGTAGGCGGGCGGGCGTCTTGCTGCTGCCAGTTGCGGCTGCTGCGTCGCGCGGCACGTTCTTGCAGTTCGGGTTAGCTGCGCCGGAGGTAGCGTTCTCGGAGCGGTAAGGTGGTCTCGGCGAGCTGGCTGGGAGGGAGGCGTAGGCCGTCCAGGCGTTGGAATTTAGTTCTAATGCGGTTATGGTGCGGCCTTCAACCGTTACTTCCATGATAACGGCTGGCGTTGCCGACGGTGTTGGCGGAGACGCGTAGTCCGATTCAGGCTTAGCTCGGCGGTTGAGCGCCTCGGTGCGATGATCGTTCTTAACACACAAAAGGTCGGATATTGCCAGGAATTGGTCGCTTCCCTGTCTTCCTTTAGGCACTTATGTCGCTTTTCGTGCAGATTTGTGGCCGTAGGAGAGGTTGGGTAGGAGTAGCACGTACCGGAAAGAATAAAGGAGGGAGTGAAAGAAGAAAGGAAGAAAGAGATGCAGACATGGAGTACTCCTGAATAATTTCGACCAGTTGGGGATCTTTAACGTGCACTGACATCGCACAGCACACGGGTAAGACAGTGTTTTTTTTTGAGCAAAGGAAATGGCGCAGTAACTGTCTCACTTATCTCGGTGGACATCCGAACCGCGCCGTAAAGGATGGGAGGAAGAAGGCACGGAGGGTGGTGGTGGTGGTGAAAGCATTTGTTAGGAAGGGAGGTATGTTTGGATCAGACCGTAAAGGACCGATCCTTACAAGCACTAGGTAGATTAGAAGAACTTCTTGTTGGGCAAGTTGGTACATTGCTTTTGAAGAAACCATGTTGCGCATAAAAAGACAACCACAGGAAAGGCCAAAGGAACAGAAAGAGCTCAAACTATCAACTGGGTTTATTTGTGCGAAAGTGCCTTATATATGCAAAATCACATCAAAAGAACAAGGAGGTTGAGAGAGGGGGTATATCCAAGCAACTCCTGATCAACAACAGGTGCGCAGAAAATACTTTTCCTTATTGTAAAGTTTGACGGAAGTGTCACTAATACATTTATCACCTTTATCTTTTATGTGATAGGCCTCCAAAAGCTCACGCGCTGCTTTGTTATTACTTTTGCCTAGTATTTTAATCTGCTTAAGCAAAGGCTCGCATCCACTGCAATCAAAGCAATGAGCAGGCAAGTTAGCTCCTTCCTTATTCCGCCCCACGGAAACTCGCAGCCTTGTGCCCGAAAACCGGCACCCAAGGAACTAGAGGCAGTGGATGCGGCATAAAACATGCTGAGACGTTCGTTAAATGTGCCACTGGTGTGGTGTATGAAATCCCACTCAAGTGTGGAAGTGCCTACGTAGGCCAAACAGGCCGTTGCGTGAATGAACGCGCAGGGGAACATGCCCGATCCATTCGGAATAAGGAAGGAGCTAACTTGCCTGCTCATTGCTTTGATTGCAGTGGATGCGAGCCTTTGCTTAAGCAGATTAAAATACTAGGCAAAAGTAATAACAAAACAGCGCGTGAGCTTTTGGAGGCCTATCACATAAAAGATAAAGGTGATAAATGTATTAGTGACACTTCCGTGAAACTTTACAATAAGGAAAAGTATTTTCTGCGCACCTGTTGTTGATCAGGAGTTGCTTGGATATACCCCCTCCCTCAACCTTCTTGTTCTTTTGATGTGATTTTGCATATATAAGGCACTTTCGCACAAATAAACCCAGTTGATAGTTTGCGCTCTTTCTGTTCCTTTGGCCTTTCCTGTGGTTATCTTTTTATGCGCAACATGGTTTCTTCAAAAAACTAGGTGGATGTCCCTAGTGTGGAACCCCAGTGGCGGTGGCCGCCGCCTGGGCGCGCCCGACAAAGGCATGTTGGGCCTGTAAGCCGTGGCAGCCGAGCAGAGTCGCCTCCCAGTCCTCCCGGGTAGGGTTGGGGATGGGAATAGCCGGGTTGGAGGGGCAGGCCCACACCTTGTGATAGGTGTCAGAAGAAACCACTCTACGGTGCGGGCAGCTGCCGTTAAAGGTGGGGTGAAAATGTTTTAGTGCTGCCGGACACAGCAATGTATTGGGGAGAAGGGGGAGAAGGCGGAGAAGGAGCTCCTCAGCCGCCTTCTTGAGGCCTTTACGTGGGCAAGGGTAAAGGCGACGGCTATCTTGATAGTAGGTTGGAACATCTTTGAAGGTATAGACCGGATTAAAATCGGGTTCCTGACTGCGAGCAGAAAGGAAGAAAAAGGTGTCGCAGTGGAGGTCTCCGGAATAAGTTCCACCACTTGGGGATCTTCGACGTGCACTGACATCGCACGGCACACGGGCGTCTTTGCGTTTCGCCTCCATCGAAACGAAAACACGCCCGTGTGCCGTGCGATGTCAGTGCACGTTGAAGATCCCAAGTGGTGGAACTTATTCCTCCATCGAAACGCAGCCTCTCTGTCGAAATAATAATAATAATAATAATAATAATAATAATAATAATAATAATAATAATAATAATAATAATAATAATTGGTTTTTGGGGAAGGACATGAGGCAGTATCTTTCTCATATCGTTGGACACCTGAACCGCGACGTAAGGGAAGAGTAAAGTAGGGAGTGAAAGAAGAAATGAAGAAAGAGGTGCCGTAGTGGAGGTCTCCAGAATAATTTCGACCACCTGGGGATCTTTAACGTGCATTAAAGCTGCGAACTGGCCGAGTTGGTATTGATTCATATTTGAACAGCGCAATAAAACAACGGGACACAACGAAGAAAGGGCACCACAAGCGCAGACTCGCAACTATATTTTTAATTCACGTCAAAGCATCTTAAATACTAAGAACCCCAAACTCAAACAAGAGGGAAAACCATAATAAAACGACACAAAGCTGCTAATCATGCCCACAACGGTGACAATCAGCACGAGCGCGAGACTACACATCTTGGCCGGATAAGAACATCATCTCTTTATCAGTTAGTGTGACATAAGGATCACTAATGCAGCTATCAGGTTCCAAGCAGATGTGAAAAGCCTCCAAAATTTCCCGCGTTAGGCTGTCATTATGTTTTCCTAGGATGACGGTGTTAGACACCGTCATTCTAGCGCCTTAGCGTTTTCCCTCCATAAAAACGCAGCCGCCGCGGTCGGGTTCGAACCCCGGAACTTAGGATCAGTAGTCGAGCGCCCTAAGCACTGAGCCACCGCGGCGGGTGCTGAAGAAATGTGTGATTGCGTTTTCATGTGTTCTTTTTTGCCCATAAAGTGCGCTAGGTTCTTATACTGCCTTACGTTGCCACGTCTCGGGCGCTTTTGACAACGTTCACCGCGCACCAATTCTCGCGGTGCTTGAGGGAGCCGGTGTGAGCGGGCGCCTGTTTCGATACGTTCACGGCTTCTTGAGCGGGCGCACCATGCGCGTACAAGTTGGGGTTAAGCTCTCCAAGCCTCGCCCGGTGGACATGGGCGTGCCGCAGAGCTCTGTCTTATCACCATTTCTGTTTAATGTGGCCATGTCGGTGGTGCCGGCCTCTCTCCCCACGAGTGGCCGACACCTTGTGTACATGTCCGTATATGCAGACGACATAGCTCTGTGGTGCCGGGGACCACCGGGCGAGGCACTCCGCGTGCGGGGTGCCTTCAGGGAGCTCTGACCGCAATCAATGGCAGCTTGCGCGGCCTTGGTCTGTCGCTGAGCGCGGACAAATCGGTGGCCGTGGCCTGCGTTTCGCGCTCGCGCGCGCACCTTGCGCCACTGTCACTGGACGGGACCCGGATTCCTTGGCGGTAATCGGTGTGGTACCTTGGCCTGGACATCGACTGGTGCCTTTCCCTCCGCCCCGCGGCGACCAAGGCCTGTCTGCAGATGAAGATGATCACCGCCGCCGTGCACAAGCTCACCGCTCGAGGCCAGGGCATCACCCAGCAAGCCGCACTGCGGATATACAATGCCGCAGCTTTGGAGGCGGTGATCTATGCGCTGCTGCTCATCACGGCGCGCAAGCCGTGCTGGAAGAAACTCGAGCTCCAGCACCGCAAGTCCCTGCGCGTGTGCCTAGGCCTGCCCAAAAGCTCGCAGTGTGCCGCAACGTTGGCCGAGGCAGGAGCGTGGCCACTTGAGCTCCAGGCAGCGCGCATGGCACTAAATCACATCGACCGGCTTCACCGCGCACCGGACGGCGGCTTGCTGCTGCAGCGTATGCGCTCACACCCACGTTCACGAATGGGTGCGGTGCTGCTCGAGTACGAGCAATTGATTCAAGGCCCTCCCCCTACGGCTCGTGCGCGCCCTGGCCTGCTGCCTCGGAGGTACAGCGAGAGATCGTCGGCATCGCGGGAAAGCGGAGCACACCCCTCTGTGCTGTGCAGCGGCTGGCCAGATGCGTCATACACGAGGGGCTCCAGGACCATCTCCTCGTGTACACCGACGGCTCAGTGGCCCGCGACAGATGCTCCCTTGCAGCTGCGGCTACCATCCCCGCCCTGTGACTGCACAGCCAGCAACACACAACCTTTCTAGCCTCCTCCACCACGGCGGAGTTGATGGGATCCGGCTCGGGCTGGACCTGCTGCTCACCCTCGGCCCTCCGCCGCCCAGGATTGCTCTGCTGTGCGACTCCTGCGCCGCCCTCAGCCGCCTAAAATCAACGGCCGCGGTACCCCACTAGTGCGGGAAATTCGCTCGCGTATCGAGCGCCTCTCGCAGAGAGGATGTGCCGTGCGTGCACAGTGGGTGCCCGGTCAGTGCGGCATCGCCGGCAACGAAGAACCTGACGACCTCGCGACCGCTGCACATCAGCTACCTGCCAGCTTCTGCCCCTTGCGCTGGAGGACGTGCGTGCGGCCATCCACGACCATCTCCGAAAGCAGCACCCCCACCCACACATCGCAGGAGGTGAGCGCATCGACAGTATCACCGGCTGTCGCGCACTTACATGGTCGCAACGTGTAATGATCCTCCGCGCGCGAATTGGCTGCGTGTGGCCCGGGGAACGACGGGAGCGTCACGGACTCGCGACGAGTGATGTGCGTGACGGATGCGGTGCAGTGGAAACACTAGAACACCTTCTCCTTCACTGTGCCGCGTTCGCCGATGCTCGTCGCGATATGCTTGCGGCCTATAGGGCGCTGGGCATACTACCAGACTCCCTCAAGACGCTCTTGTGGCCGCAGGGCAGTGCGCACACTTGTGAGCGAAGCTTGGTGAGCCTCTGTGCATTCCTCGAACGCACGGGCTTCACGTCCCGTCTGTTCTCCGTCATGGAGTTAAGCGCAGTGACCCAACGCTCCTCGAGTTCTACCTTGAACGATTAATAACGGTACGCCCCACTCCAGTTGTAGCCAACCCAGTGCTGTGCGTGTTTTAATTCCTCCAACATGAACTCAGCACGCGCACAACCTGGAAACATTTCTTATCGTGTAAATACTTTGTATATATTACCTTTCCCCCTACCTCTCTTCCTGTCCCCTCACCTCTTTCATTTCATTTCTCCATTCTGCCTGCTATCCTTTATTTCCGCTGCCCCAACTCAGGTGCTTCGGTATCGATGGCAGATGCCGGAGCTTGCAAAAATTTTTTCCTTCCTTTTTGCTATTATTTTAATAAAAGCCACTGCCACCACCTTACGTTGCCACCGTCCATGGTTTTTCGACGAGGGCTCGTTTATCCTCGAGGTTCGATCCTGACAGGGCTTCCTCCCATCCTTCACACGTTGGCTGTGATATGAAATCTCTACGAGTGGTAGCCTGGCAGGACCATAACATATAAATATGATATAGGTCTGCGTATCGGCCACAGAAATCAAACTCTTATTTAAAAGTTTCCGAGTTTATCTATGAATCTTAGCGGGATTGCTGAATGACGTTTTGCAGTTGTCGCAGATGATATTATTCACATTTGTTCAAACTATTGGCGGAATTTGGATAGATTTGCCTCGTGAGACGAAGGTGTGACAGAATATGAAAGGCTGAAATGATCCAGGGAGAGAAATGGTCGGGCGGCGACGTGTTTCCACCTGCTCCCTGGTAGCTTGGTATCCAAACCAGTTGTTCTTTGAATGCGCAAGCTCTGGACTGTTGCACAATTCTGCAGGCCAACGATGCAATTGTGCCCCACGTATAGTTTCTGCAGGCTGACTGCGAATCGGTGGCGATGTATTCTCAGGTAGGATCTGAGGGCTCCAGCGCATTCACTACCTCTTGTAAATATTAAATTGGTTGTTGGGGAAAGGAAATGGCGCAGTGTCTGTCTCACATCTCGGTGGAGTTCTGAACCGCGCCCTAACGGAAATGATAAAGGATGTACTGAGATAAGGAAGAAAGAGGGGCCGTAGTGGAGGGGGCCGGGAATTTTGACCACCTGGGGATCGTTAACGTGCACTGACATCGCACAGCACACGGGCGCCTTTTGCATTTCGCCTCCATCGAAATGCGGCCACTGCGGTCGGGTTTGAACTCGGGTACTTCGGCTCACTAGGCGAGCGCCCTAACCACTGAGCCACCGCGGCGGGTTTCTATCTGTCCAATTTCTCCTTAATTGACAGATAATTTATTGACTACCTGTCACTGGAGGATTGCAGAGATCGCTAATAATAATAATAATAATAATAATAATAATAATAATAATAATAATAATAATAATAATAATAATAATAATAATAATAATAATAATATTAATAATAATAATAATAATAATAATAATAATAATAATAATAATAATAATAATAATAATAATAATAATAATATTAATAATTGGTTTTGGGAAAAAGGAAATGGCGCAGTATCTGTCTGACATATCGTTGAACACCTGAACCGCGCCGTAAGGGAAGGGATAAAGGAGGGAGTGCTACAGAAAGGATAGGACAGGATAGGGTAAACTTTATTGCTCTAGTTTCTATACACTTCAGAGTTCAGAGGTTTTCTTCATCTTGCGACGTCTTCGCCCTCTTTAGCGGGTGGAGCCCCTATTCCAGGGCCCCATTGGATATGGCAGCTTTCACAGCATGCTGTACCAGCCTTCGTTGAAAGGCTGGATTGTGGCTGGAAAGCGCTTCCTCCCACTGCTCCCGACACGGTTCTTTCTGATTATGGAAACTATAATTGTCCTTGCACCCCCACATTGTGTGATACACCGTGGGTCTGCCTCCGCATTTGGGGCACGTGTCCCTGTACTGCGTTGGATACATCTTATTTAATATGAAAAGATTAGCTAGGATTTCTGTTTGGAGCCTCCGCTATATGACCGCCTCTTGTTGAGTCAGGCTAGAGTACCGCTCCGGATATCTTTTCCTTACCCCCCTGTAGTAATAGGTGATTTCTGAGAAGGTGGGAATTACGTTTTTTGAGGCCCCTCCGGGCTTAGTGGATGAGAGGCTCGGTTCGTGTAAGCTCGAGCGGTCTAATCGGCCCTGAGGTTGCCCCATACTTCCGCATGTCCGGGTACCCAGAAAATAACATGCCTCGCCTGGTCCTTTTTTGGAGCCACTTCTGCTAGGACCTGTCTTGCACATTTACCTATCCTTCCTTTCATATAGTTCCTGCACGCCTCTTTCGAGTCCTTTAGGATGGTTAAAAATTTTTCGATCCGGTTGCTTTCGGCGATCGCTAGAGCAACTGCGAGTTCCTCGCTCTCATCAACCGTACCGTTTTTAATGGATGCGCTAGCAAATTATGCCCCTCCCGTTTAAGTGCTACCGCTGCCATTCTCACGTCTCTTCCTCTATATCTGGACGCGTCCACAGATACTGTATTTTCTTTAACCGCCAGTTTCTCTTCTATGTATTTTGCTCTCGCCTTTCTCCTAGCCGGGTGTAGGTTTGGGTCCATGTTTTTGGGGAGCGAGCAGACTTTGATAGTGGCTCTGATGTTGTCGGGAATGTCTGCTTCCATTTCTAGTATTTTTTCTAATTTTATCCCAACTTTGCAAGGATTGTTCTGCCGCTTCTTGTTTGCACCAGTCTTTCTTTTTGCGTCTCTAGCTGTGGCTCTTCCAGCTCTTCGAATGTATTGTGAATGCCGAGCGCTAGTAACTTCTCGTTTGCTATATGCATCGGCAGATGAAGGGCCGTTTTACATGCCTTCCGAATAATTGCGTTTGCTTGGTTCCTTTCCCGTTGGGTTGTTTGTAAGTATGGGAGGGAGTAGGTCACCCTACTAATGATCAAATTTCTTACGAGTTTCAGAGTGTCGCTTTCTTTTATGCCACGTCTTCTCTGCGTTACTCAGGTTATCATTCTTGCCACTTGCGTCGCAGCCAGCCTAAGCCGGTTGATTGCGAATCCGCATCTGCTGTTTGTTTGGGTCCACATTCCGAGGATTCTGACCTGTTCCCTCTCAGTAATGTGGCTTCTTCCCTCTCTGGATTCTGATGATCTCCGACTTATCAGTGGAGCACGCCAGTCCTTTTTCTTTCACATACTCTTCCACACACGTCGCCGCTTCTTGTAAACTTCTTTCTTTTTGTCCTAGCAATCCCTGGTTGAAAGAAAAACTGGTAATGGCGCAAGAAACTGGGACACAGAAGGCACACAAAAGACAGGACTGACGCCAACTTACAACTGGGGTTTATTGCACCTAGCCTGCCTTTTATACCACAACCAAGCCATATCAACAAATGCGTAAACGTTGTACATACCAAACGGCAATTCATCAAACACTGGCAACAAAGTAACGCTGAACACTATAGAATCTAATCTACACAGAGCTTGGGAAGCCAACTTCTTTTCTGGCCAGCAGAAATAATAACAACATCATCCAAGGCGCATGACAAGTCCACACTATCAATTTATGAAACGCGTGAAGAAGGCAAAAAAGAGCACGAATTGAACGACAATGAGATAAAACCACGTGAAAAAAAGATGACATTAATGAGGGATGAAGTCTGAAGATACAGCGCCTAGCGTGAAGTGATAAAAACTGAATATCATTTCTGTAAAAAACAGTCGTCTTAGCGTCTAAAAAACTAAAAATTGTAAAACACCGAAAGAAAGGACGAAACAAGAGCACAAAACCAAGGGAAATCTGCGAACTACAAAAAACGTTCTATAAAAGACGTCTCGGCACTGCTAAGAATAATGGAAGGCCTGCTAACGCATTTGTTTCCAGCTTTTTTGATGAAATATGCCTCAACAATCTCTATCTCAGTTTTATCTTTTCCACTCTTCAAAAATCTAGTTTTGTCGAATTCGGGACGGCACTTAGAACAGCTATTGCAGTGGTCAACGAGGAAGCTCCTTTCGTTGTTGCGCAAGTTTCGGGAATGTTCACTTGCACGCTCATTAAAACAACGACCTGTTTGCCCGATGTAAACGAGGCCACAGCTAAGCGGTATCTCATAAATCACTTGTGTCCTGCATTGCGTGAACTTTTTTTTTGTGTTTTATGGTGCAAGCCGGCCGCTTTTCTCTGTTGGTCATGGCACAAAGTCTTGAAAGCTTACAAGGCGCGGTGAATACAACCTGAACATTGTGTCTGCTCGCTATTTTCTTAATATTATGCGACACCTTCTGAATATACGGTATTACTGTTACTGATGAATGCGAAACCGGCTCCCTGATGCGAGTGAGTTGCTTAAGTTTCTGCAAAAGCATTTCGCAAACCGCCGAAATTAGACAAAGCGGATAACCTGCCTGTTTTTGCCTTTCAACTTGAGTGCGAAAGCTTGTTGACAACATATGGGGGCAGGATTTGTTTAAGGCAGATTGCAGGGAGTTAGAAACAATCGCGCGTTTCACAAGCTTTGAATGAGCGCTGTTAAATGGTAGCAAGCCTTTCTTAGAACGCGGGTTGTACATCCAACAGAGACCCTTTTCCGGAAACAATAACTTGATATCTAAAAACTGGAGTTGGCCGTCCGTAGGGACCTCCTTGGTAAACGTGAGACCCTGGCCGTGGCTTGAGAAAACGGACACAATCCTCGTGACGGCAGCGTCTAAATCCTGTTCCGGATTGTCCTTCATAATGACCAAGAAATCGTCGACATACCTGTGTATGGAAACTACATGAGGGTCACTGATATGTCTGCTGATGTCCGCTCCTACCACTGAAAGGAAGATGTCGCAAAGGACGGGTGCAACAGAAGAGCCGATGCAGATTCCTTTCTTCTGGACGTAGAACTTTCCCTCGTAGGAAATTGCGGTGGATTTCAAGTAGAATTCTAATAGCGCAATGAAATTATCAGTGCTTATTCCAGCGGCATTTTGGAAGCGAACTTCTTCTGTAGATAGGGTTTTATCCCTGACCGCTCTTAAGAGTCCTTGGTGAGGAACTTAGGAGTCCTTGGTAAGAAGGGTGGCTCTTAGGAGTCCTTGGTTAGAAGGGTGGCTAACAATGCCCCAGACCAGGAAAAAGCAAGAATCATAAGCGACGGCGTTGCTTGCCTGAAGGCCACAGCACATGGCTGTCGTTCGAAAAAGCCGCCATTGCAGAAGCTTTCAACTGCACTAAAGGACAATGATCTGGTACCGCTACAGGCTGATAAGGAGGGTGGCTTTGCTCTCCTGTCCGCTGGTGTATTCCGTGAAAAGGCATTGGCTGCAATTCACAAAAACTTCAAACAGGTCCCGTTTAAAGTTCGAAAACAAAAAGGAGAAGCTCTTCAAATCCTACAAGAGTTGCATCTAGAAGGCATTAAGAAATTGGCAAAGGGCGAAAAGGGAGGATTTCTTGGAGTGTTCTTCACTGTAAAGACGCACAAGCCTGGATTCCCGCTGCGCACCATCGTGTCAGAAAAAGGAACTTGGCAACGTCTCGTTAGCCGCTACCTCCAGACAAACCTTGGCACCCTGGTAACCGATGACCCTTTCCTTGTGCGCAGTTCATCGGACGGTATTAAGCATTTAGAGGCTTTGCCCGCCCACAAGTACACCGCGTTCTCCATTGACATAGAGGAACTGTACTACTCGGTTCCTCACCAAGGACTCCTAAGAGCGGTCAGGCATAAAACCCTATCTACAGGAGAAGTTCGCTTCCAAAATGCCGCTGGAATAAGCACTGATAATTTCATTACGCTATTAGAATTCTACTTGAAATCCACCGCAATTTCCTACGAGGGAAAGTTCTACGTCCAGAAGAAAGGAATCTGCATCGGCTCTTCTGTTGTACCCGTCCTTTGCGACATCTTCCTTTCAGTGGTAGGAGCGGACATCAGCAGACATATCAGTGACCCTCATGTAGTTTCCATACACAGGTATGTCGACGATTTCTTGGTCATTATGAAGGACAATCCGGAACAGGATTTAGACGCTGCCGTCACGAGGATTGTGTCCGTTTTCTCAAGCCACGGCCAGGGTCTCACGTTTACCAAGGAGGTCACTACGGACGGCCAACTCCAGTTTTTAGATATCAAGTTATTGTTTCCGGAAAAAGGTCTCTGTTGGATGTACAACCCGCGTTCTAAGAAAGGCTTGCTGCCATTTGACAGCGCTCATTCAAAGCTTGTGAAACGCGCGATTGTTTCTAACTCCCTGCAATCTGCCTTAAACAAATCCTGCCCCCACATGTTGTCAACAAGCTTTCGCACTCAAGTTGAAAGGCAAAAACAGGCAGGTTATCCGCTTTGTCTAATTTCGGCGGTTTGCGAAATGCTTTTGCAGAAACTTAAGCAACTCACTCGCATCAGGGAGCCGGTTTCGCATTCATCAGTAACAGTAATACCGTATATTCACAAGGTGTCGCATAATATTAAGAAAATAGCGAGCAGACACAATGTTCAGGTTGTATTCACCGCGCCTTGTAAGCTTTCAAGACTTTGTGCCATGACCAACAGAGAAAAGCGGCCGGCTTGCACCATAAAACACACAAAAAAGTTCACGCAATGCAGGACACAAGTGGTTTATGAGATACCGCTTAGCTGTGGCCTCGTTTACATCGGGCAAACAGGTCGTTGTTTTAATGAACGTGCAAGTGAACATTCCCGAAACTTGCGCCACAACGAAAGGAGCTTCCTCGTTGACCACTGAAATAGCTGTTCCAAGTGCCGTCCCGAATTCGACAAAACTAGATTTTTGAAGAGTGGAAAAGATAAAACTGAGAGAGAGATTGTTGAGGCATATTTCATCAAAAAAGCTGGAAACAAATGCGGTAGCTGGCCTTCCATTATTCTTAGCAGTGCCGAGACGTCTTTTATAGAAGGTTTTTTGTAGTTCGCAGATTTCCCTTGGTTTTGTGCTCTTGTTTCGTCCTTTCTTTCGGTGTTTTACAATTTTTAGTTTTTTAAACGCTAAGACGACTGTTTTTTACAGGAATGATATTCAGTTTTTATCATTTGACGCTAGGCGCTGTATCTTCAGACTTCATCCCTCATTAATGTCATCTTTTTTCACGTGGTTTTATCTCATTGTCGTTCAATTCGTGCTCTGTCGAGCTGGAAACTTGTCAGTAGCTTTTTAGTTTTGAACAAACCCACCTCTGTTGGACGTACAACCCTCGCTCTAAGAAAGGTCTTCTTCCGCATGACAGCGCTCACTCGAATTTGATCAAGCGAGGCATTGTTTCTTCTGCCATCCAGGCAGCGCTCACAAAAAGCTGTCCCCATACGATGCAGAGCAGTGTTAACAACCAAGTCCAACGTCTTTACAGTGCTGGCTACTCACCAACACTAGTGAGTAGCGTTTTAGAGACTCTTCTCCAGAAATTGAAAGTGCAAGGCAAAGACGCAGGCAAACTAGAACAGGCCAAACGACCTCCTTTGGCCGTCATCCCGTATCTTCACAAGTTGTCTCACAATTTAAAGAAGGTTGCAAAAAGAAACAACGTAAACCTTGTCTTCTCAGCCCCGTGCAAATTGTCACGAGTGTGTACACTGCTGACAAAGCAAAAGAAAAAGGTTTGCCCTATTAGACATGTAGAACCACTCACACATTGTGCTACTTGTCATTTACGAGATTCCCTTGAAGTGTGGACGCGTGTATATTGGGCAAACCGGCAGGTGTCTCAACGAGAGATTGCTTGAACACCGCCGTAGGGTCCGTAACAAAAGCGGTGGGCACCTGGACGACCACTGCAAGTCTTGCAAAGGCTGCGAACCATGTTACCCGCGCACGGTTGTCAGAGCACGGGCGCGGACAGAAAATGAAAGGGTCATCATTGAGGCTAGAATGATAGCCAAAGCTGGAGACAAGTGCGTCAGCACGCCTTCAATTTTACTTACAGACAAGGAGTCCAGTTTTCTAGGCCCACTATAAACACGTCTTTTTTATTCACGTCTGCTTTTAATTCTTGTTCTAGAGAACTTTCAACTTTTTTGACTCAGTTTGACTGTGAACGGTTGACTCAGCTTTTGCGTTGCGTTTTGTATTGTTTTGTTATGCGTTTGGCCCCGACCCTGCTTTTAGCTTCGACTTTTACTTATTGTTCGGTGACTATTTTGTTATTGTCGTCTTCGTTTTGCCTCGTGCTGCATTGGCGGCAAAGGTCGCTGACTGTTCATTTTCCATGCGTGCACCTTACGGTTCGTCGTGGTCCTCTCGGTTTTATCGGTTCTTGGCTGACTTTGCGTTACCCAGATATGTATCACTTTGATATTGTGTACTTCGTTTTGTTGTTTTTTTTTTGTATTAGATAGTTGAACGCGTTTGCTATTTTCTTGGTCACGTGGGTGTTGGACTGCGTTATATAAGCTGCTCATCTTTCTGAATAAATGTGTTGGTAGTCAGCGCCCTGTTCTGTCCACTTCTGTTCGTCCTTGTTTTTTTCGCGCTGCATTTTTTTACCATGTTCACTGACCAACAAGCCCAAACAGCCGCTTTAGTAGCTTAGGAAGGCCCTGGTGTAATCGTGGATCTTCTTTCCGCAGTTGGCATTGTTGTGTCCCTCCATGATGGCTGAGTGGCCTACATTATCAAAAGCGCCTTTGACGTCTAGGGCCATGATAAAGTTTTCGCCATTTTACGGGACTTGCGTTAGGACTTCTTCTTTGATATGAAGGAGGACGTCCTGCGTGGATAGCTTTTCCAGGAAATCGAACATGCTGTCCGGGTAGAGCCCCTTCTCTTCGATCTAGCTGTTGCTGTAGTCGACGGGTGACTATTCGCTCAAAACGTTTTCCCCGGCACGACGTTAGCGATATCGGCCTGAGGTTTTCTATTTGGAGCTCCTTTCCGGGTTTGGGAATCATCACCACCGTGGCGTGTTTTCACTCCTCTGGTACCGTTACTTTCTCCCAGTGCTCGTTGATGAATTGGGTCAGTTGGTCGACCGCTTCATCGCTGAGGTTTCTTATCATGGAGTTTCTGATTCTGTCTGCACCGGCCGCAGTGTTGCGCGTCGCCGCCTTGGCCGCAACGTCTCATGTTATGTCTCTGTCGAGGTGCGGGTTGTTTTCGCTTCGATCGGTATTCCTTGTCGTAGGCGTCCGGTTTTTCGGTGCCGTATACCTTTTCCATTAGGAGCTCGTTGTCTTCACCATCCAAGGTGTGGACGATCCTCTGGATTGCCATGTTGCCCCCCGACCTGGTTTTGGTCGGGTCGCGCAGGGCCTTATTCTCCACGTTTTGGCGGTACTGATCGAGTGTGCCGTTCAGTTGGTCACTGAAGTCGTCCCAGCGTCGCCTCGCGAGCAGGTTGGCATAACTTTCGGCTTTCTTCTGTAGTTCGTAGATCCTCTTCCTTAGCTTCTTATTGTGTCTCTGTGTCACCCATTTCCTTGTTAGCCCTCTCCTGGTCTCCCACAGGTGGAGTAATTGGAGTCGACTTCCAGTACTTCTTTTCTTTTGACCTCTTGGGTGTATCTGGCCTGGATCTCCTGCAGCTGCTCGCTCCACTCCTTGATCGAGCCGATGTCACCCTTTAGGTATTTGCATGCTTGCCTAAATTCATGCCAGTCCACGATCTTTGTGATTACAATTTCTCTTCTCATCTTCTGCGCCTCTATTGTCGTTTTGAGTATATACTGGTCGCTTCCTAGGCTTTCTAGGAGGTTGTCCCATTCCGGGCCACGCACGTTTTTCACGGAAGATAGATCTGGACAGGTGTCCGGGCTCACGCTGTTGCCGGTCCTCGTGGGCTGGCTCTCATCCCTTAACAGTGTAATTCCCGTGCTTTCCGCTGCATCGTCGATCTGCTTTTCCTTGCTGTTTTTCTTGTGTCCCCATCTCTGGCTACTGGCATTGAAGTCGCCTAGGATTACTAGGGCATTGCTCTTTGCCAGTCTGCTCGCTCCCACAAAAAACTTGGAGAAGTCTCCATCCCTTTGTTTCGGCGGGCTATAAACGTTAACGACAAAGATGCTCTTCCCTTTCATTTTGGGAATTATTTCAGTTACTACGTGCTCTAGCTTGCTGTCTGGGATTTCATCGTGTTCTGTGGTGGTAATTCTCTTACTAATTAGGGTAGCGGTGCATCCTTTCTCCTGGCAATCATAGCCACTCAAGATTGAGGTATGTTGGTCTCTTGTAGAGCTATTATGTCGGGTTGCTTTCCTTGTCTTCCTATGAATTTTTGCAAGAGCCCCTGCTTTTGCCTGTAGCCCCCGCAGTTCCACTGCCAAAACACTATTTCTTTGTGTGCCCCCCATGATTAATCGTTGTTTTGACCGTTGTCCTGACTAAATTCCGAACCTTCTTTCGTTGAAGAGTCGGTCCCTTGCTTCGCTCGTTATTCTTTCGGTGTTTTGGTTCTTGACATAGCTTTTGCACTTTCCCTCTACTATGTCCACTCTCTCTTCTATGTTTGCTACCCTGCTTACCATTACATCGTTTGCTTGCTCGATCCTCTCGAGCTTCTCGTGCATTTTTCCATTTTGTTCCATTATGTATTGCATGAAGTTCTCTAATTTATCTTCGGATGGCCCTTGCCTCACTGCTGGGGCCGGGGCCGTTCCCTTCCTTTGCTTCTCCAGCATTTTTGCGACACTTTCTAGCTTTTCTGGGAGCAGCCTGTTTTGCTCATTGACTTGCTTAATTTGTTCCCTCAGCCGCCTATTCTCTTTCTCGAATTTATCCTCTATCTCTTTAATTTTAGCCGTGTTGGGCTGCAGTGTTTTTGGAGGTCCCGCTTCCCGGCTCACCTTTTCGTTGCTGTTCTTCGTTTTTGCCTGGCCCGCCTGCGCCTCCGGTGCCTTGGCCTCCAGTGGTGGGAAGGACTCGCCCCTGCCCCTGCTCTGGCCCCTTGTCCTGGACTTGCTTCTACCACGCTGACCCCACAGGCTGCTTGCCTTGATCTCCCCCAGAATCGTCTTGCCATTACCCCGGTCGTCCTCGGCTTTGACTTCGGCATCTGTTCGACGCTCCTTTCTTTTCTTCGCTGCGACCTCGCAGCTCTTCTAGCTTCTTGAGCTTCATGGTGCACTCTCTCGTCCCTGTGATGTGGTCATCGCCGCAGGTCAGGCACTTGGCTGTGCATTCGTGCTGCTCCTCCAGGTTCTGCTGTCCGCAAGTTGTGCAGGCCTTGGCCTCGGGCGTGGGACATACGTCCGAGCGGTGCCGAAGTTCCCCGCAGTTGTAGCAGACCTACCTGGTTGGTTTGTATGGGTGCGTCCTGAGCTTGACGCCTTGATATATCATCCATTTTGGCACGATGGGTCCGTCAAAGACTAAGAGCGCCATCTTTGGCTTCCCCAGGGCTCGTGCCGTCAAGATGGTTACCCCTTGTGTTCTTATTCGTAGGTTCGCTTGTAACTCTTTCATCGTTATTCCGGCCGGAATTCTGTGAATCACGGCTCTTTTGTTGTCTCCTCCTGTGGCTGCGTACGGGCATACTTCTTAGCCCTTTTCTCCAAAATGCAGCTGCTGTGTTTTCGCGATTGTATTTGCCTTCTCTTCGTCCGGAACGCTTGCAATTATGATGTTGGATCCTGTCTGATCCTTGTTATGAAGAGCTCCGCCTTGATTTTTCCTTTGCATTCTTGTACGATTGCTCTCGTGACTTGAAACGGTCCTAGTTCACTGATCCTTAGTCCTCCCCTGGGCCGTAGGATTATCTTGTAGTCGCCTTTGAGCAGCGGTGGCATCTTCGGCCTTTTCCACTCATCCGTCCGCCCGTACGTCTTCTTGTCGGTCGCTGTTACGTTTCCCTCTATTTGTTGGGATTCCTTGAATTTGTTCCTCGTCGCGGCTTCCTTGCCTTTCTTTCGTCTCGGTCCCGCCGTCTGCCATCCGTCCGGGTCTCTGTTGTTCTCTTCCATCGCCTTGGCCATGCCTTGGCAAAACTTGTTGTTGGGCTAGTTGGTAGGCCATGATCTCAGAGGAACCAGCGCAAAAACTGCGAGATCGTCCGCATAGATTACGTTCCGAAAGCCTTCTAATTCAAGTTAGCGCGATAAACCCATAAGGGTAATGTCAAATAGCAGAGGGGAGAGAATTAACTGCTCCTTGCGGCGTACCCGGCACTGGTGGCTATATGGATTGGCTAGGACTTGATATAAATTCTATTCTGGGCTTACCTATATGTAAAGTAGTTCTGGATGTAATTAAATGTCCGTTCTACGCAATGTGTTCTGCGCAGTTTGGGTGGATTTAATCTAACTTTATCGAGTACGTCCTTCAGGCCGAGCACTAAAATAGTCCTCTGTCTATTTGTCCTTCGGATATATAATTTCTTTGTTAGGCAGCAAAAATGCGTCTTGTGTCGATCAGTGTTAGCTAAAGCCAAACAGTCATTTTCTTCAGTAATAGTGTTCCTTTCTTGGCGGACAACTGAAAATTGCTGTGAGGCTCAGCAACTGGGGCACTTTCTTGGTGGACACCAAAACTGAGCCGTGAGGCAAGGGATGAAAAGGGAGTGAAAAAAGAGAGTAAGCGTTATCATAGCTTAGGGCCCCGGAATAATTTTGGCTACCAGGCGATTTTTAACAGCAATGGCATCGCACAGAACACTTCAGCTCTGGCATTTGGTATTTGGCATTCGTCCAAGCGCATGCTTGCGAAACACCTTTATTGACTCACAAAGAGGATGCGAGCCGGCAAACGGGGCCTCAGTTGGTCAGCAGCTTTAGTCCGAGCCGCCGCAAGTGCCAGCCGCCTCGCGAGCACGGCAGACAAGGGCCGCTTGGGCCCCGACCGTCGACCACCCGAGGAGGAAGGCCTCCCAAGCCTCTTCAGTGGTGTTGGGATGGGGACGGAAGTGGGGACTTCACTGGCATGCCTACACCGTGAGGGATAGAGAGCAACAGCTCTCTTCACAGTGAGCTTCTTCGATTATCCGCCTCTGGCTGCCCGCGAGCTACATGCGTGCTGCCAGAGTGCGGAGCCATGCGCTCGATTTTCTCGGGCTGCTCCGCGAAATTCCGGTGGCTGTCCTTTGTGTTTCTCTGGCTGGGCGGTTTTGGGCAGCCAGACTCGCCAAGAATATTTCCTTCTGGCAGTCCCATAGGATGTGCGTCAGAGTTGCCCTCTCCCGCTGGCACACGCGACACACATCACTTTCATATAAGTTTGGGTATAGATGAGTCATTAACACCGGGGTTGGTAAAGAACCAGTTTGTATTCTAAAAGCGTAACGATTCCGCCGCGACTCGCGGCTGCGGCGGAATGCTCTGACCGTGACGTGCAAACCTGGGCCGTCCAGCAGGTCTCGGCGGCTCTTGAGCGACAAATGCCTCATATCCTCCGCTGAGTTGCCGCCTGGGCCCCCGTCACTGCGCCATTAGGTCATGATGCCATTAGGCCATGACGTAAATAAAGTTCCTCCTCCTCCTCCTCCTCCTCCTCCTCCTCCTCCTCCTCCTCCTCCTCCTCCTCCTTCTGGCAGCGCTCTGCCAACTAGCGGACGACGGAGAGGTGTTACGGCAGCGGCAAGCGAGCGAGGCCATTTTTATATGAACTAGAAGGACCACGGTTCTTCATAAAGTTTGGCGCATTGCAGGCGCTTGTTTAAGTTATTTATATTGATTTTAATGGCGCAATCAGGAGCTTGCTTCTAGTAGACCACGGTGCATATCGTCTATGTCGCCTGCAATGGCGGCTTTTGCGACAGTTTGTCGTGCGTGTGTGTGATTGCAGTTCGATATTGTCTCACCACCTCGCAAGCATAATTCTTGCTGCGTATTACGGTCGCATAGTCCGGATTCACAAAATAATTTGACTGTTGGCTTTCTGTATTCTTTTTTGAATTTTTACCCCGCTTAGCCCGAAGGCGCTGCAGCAGGGGGCTTACAATGATGAGAAAAACACACCTTCATTCATCAGCACACTTGTTGACTGGAAAGGCGATTGCATTCACTGATAGAAGGTATGAATTTGCATACATATTAGTTCTGGTACGGTATTCCAAAATTTTAAAGCAGTGGTCAATACGAGGAGAGACATAATGGGGCCTGTGTATATATTTTTTCTTTTGAATGCCGGTTTTATCATGAAATATTTCATACAGAAGTTTAAGGCGCAATTTCCCTCTTCGAGCAGAAATACTTTCCCACTCTAATTCGTTTTTCATGTCGGTACAGCTATCACCTCTGGAGTATCGACGTAGGACAAACTTTGCAGCCCTGTTTTGAATTTTTTCAAGCTTATCGCTCAGTTTTGTTTGCCATGGGTCCCACACCGCACATGCGTATTCGAGCATGAGTCGAACGTATGTTACAAAAGCAGTTGATTTGAGGTGAGGCGGCGCGTGACCCAGATTTAGTTCTAAAAAGTTTAGGGTCTTTGCAGCCTTGGAAACCACCATGTCAATATGAGTATTCCAAGAACAATCGGCCGAGAATATCACACCCAAATATTTCTACTGTGATTTTTGCTAAGTGTATTGTTGTTGATTGTGCACTGAGATGTGAACTTCGTTTTCTTACGTGTGAAGGTAATATGAACACACTTTTCGGTGTTTAACTTCATTCTCCATCTTGAGCACCATTCAAGAACACATGATAAATCACTTTGTAACTGGGCAACATCACATTCATTTTTAATTATTCTGTATAAAACACATTCATCGGCAAACAGCCGTGTATTAGAACCGATCCCTGAACAGGTGTCCTTTATGTAAACTAAAAACTAAAGTGGCCCCAGAACTTAGCCCTTTGGGACATCCGATGTAACGCGTACAAAACTGGATTGCTTACCATTTAGCAACACGAACTGTAGGCGAGACAACAGAAAGTTTTCGAACCAGTAAGGAACAGTACTGTCAATACATAGTGCGACAAGCTTCCTTAAAAGCAAAGAGTGGGAAGCAGTATCAAACGCTTTGTGAAAGTCCAGGAAACGTTAACACGTTTTGGCGGGCTAGTTGGTTAAGCATCTTGAATAAACAGCGCGAACAAAGACGAGCACAAAAGACAAGAAAGCGAACGACACGGCGCTGTGTCGTTCGCTTTCTTGTCTTTTGTGCTCGTCTTTGTTCGCGCTGTTTATTCAAGATCCAGGAAACGGCAATCTATTTGTCCGCCTAGTCCATATCAGATTTGAGGTCATGATAAAATTCAATCAGTTGTGTTGTGCAAGGTAAACCCTTACGGAAATCATGTTTTTGTGAAGCCAGCAAGCTGTTTGTTACTTAGTGCGTCATTATCTCTTTGTATAGAATGTGTTCCAAAGATTTACACTGTATGGACTTAGGCGAAATTGGTCTATAGTTAACTACGTTCTTTTTCATCTACCTTTATGAATGGGAACAACATGTGCACATTTCCGGTCGCCTGGAAGGGTACCGGAAGAGAGAGACCTGGTGTAGATTACATAAAGATAAAGGGAAATCGGTTCAGCACATCTCTTTAGAATTCTAGGGGAAATTTCTTCAGGGCAAACTACCTTACCATCCCTAATTTTGTTTAGTAATGCTTTGATTCCATTCACATTTAGCTCTACTGAATTCATGGCCTGGACTGAACTTACGTATGATAATGGACTATGGCTCTGTTTTGGTAAATTAACTGAACAAAAGTACTTAATTACACAAGTAGCCTTCTCAGTGTCATCTAACAACGTCTCATTATTAAAGACGATTTCGGTGATGCCAGCTGGCTCTGCTCCGCAGCCTTTCACATGTTGCCAAAACGCCTAAGCATTCGTTTTTATATTATTGCCGAGTTTTTCAACGTAGCACCCCTTATCTTCCTTTATATTTTGCTTGTATTCGCGTGTTATATCACGCAGATTATCAAAGTAACAATAGTTCTCTGGTATTTTAAAAATATATCTCTTCTTTTACGAACCATTCTTAAGTTATGCGCTGTCAAACATGGTTTGTTACGGTTTTAAAGTTTACTATGCTCGATGCCAGGAATGTAGGCATTGGTAAGCTCCTTGAGTTTTTCTTTAAAGTTATTCCACAATTCCTGAACGTCATAATCATCAGAAAGGCAGTCAAAAACTGGCAGATGATCAAAAAGCTTCGTTCATATGCTGGCATAATCCCCTCGCTCAAGTAAGTGCACTTTTCTGGTTTCTTTTTTTCCTTTGCCTACAACTTCTTGCTTTAACACTTGCGACGACAGCATGATGCTCACTTATTCCCGGTATGACACGTACAAAATTCAAAAAGTTTGGCGAGTTACAAAAAATCAAATCTAATATGTTAGTTTCACGAGTTGGTACAACGACGTACTTTGTTAGTCCAAAAGATTCAGTAATACTTTTCATCTGCAAGTTTAAGCTTCCACCAGCTATGTGCTCACAAGTGCTGTCGTGCCACCTTAGGTCAGGCAAGTTAAAGTCAGTGAAAAAGTATGAAACGAGTCCTCGGAAACGATATCATGTAAAATCTCAAGCATGTCGACGGTCGAGTTTGGTGGCCGATAAAAGGCACCCTCTGCAAATGAAGAACTGTCTGGCAAGGGAATTTCGCACCGCACTGATTCCACAGCGTCATGACCTATATGTAGCTCACATGAGTTTAAAGAGCGGCGAACTAGAAGAAAGACTACGCCACCCACATGGAATTTGTCTTTCTGATACGCAATGAAGTCATCAGGAAACACTTCACTACCGCTAATGGAAGTGTCTAGCCCCGATTCAGTCCCAAAGGCTATATCGGCCTTCACAGAGTCGATAAAAGCAACAAGGTCGTAAACTTTATTAACCACGCTTCTGATTTCTTTCTTACTGTAGCCAGATCGGGCCCTATTTTTCGTTGCTTGGGTAATTTATTTTTCACAGTTTCAACGACTTCTTTTTCTTTGTCCCACCTAAACGTCTTCCCGTTAACAACCACTTTATAAATGCTTAGTCTGACTCGAGTTTTTCTGTCCACTTTAATAACCTTCGCATACTCCCAATGCCGTTTACCAATATTTCTTGTTTCAGGTCAGTAGTCTTGGTCGATGCTGTATAAGTTCCTTTTAACTTCTTGGCATTAGAGAGAACGTTCGACTTTTCTGTGTAGGAAGCAGAATTGATGATGATCGGCCGTTTCTTCATTTCGTTATAGCGACTTGTATGGTGCGCTCTTTCCACTGACTGCAAGTCAGTGCCTAAATTATCTTTACAAGTGTTTTTGAGCAATTGTTCAGACTGCTCCCATGTTTCCGATTCGTTATGCTCGACGCCACAAAAAAAATTGGTTATTTCTGTGACTTCTGTTTTTTGATTCAACACTCCTGTCGTGCAGTTCCGTAACCGTTCTGGTTATGTTCCTAATGGTTCTGTCTTGCACATTTACTGTATCATTGAGCGCTGCAATCTGTGCTTCTGTCACTCGTAGTTTCGAATTAATTTCTGCCATGATTGCTTCATGCCTTACTAGTCTGGTGTCGATGGCTTCTAATTTGCTCAAAATTGCACTTTGGCCTTGTTGTAAGCTTTCAAGTAATTCAAGCTCATCTGTATTCAACGGACCGGGGCTCAATTTGTGGCGACACACTCTGCGCACATTCCCGCGCAGCCTTCACCTTGTTATGATCCGGTCCAGCGTAACACGGCCACGCGCTGGACTGCGTTACCGATAAAGCACAGCGCCACCGCTGCGTCACCCGAGGCACGCGTCACCAACGGCGGTTACAAAAAGAGGCTGCCCGGCTGGGAAGAGAGGCTGTTTTCCTCCCGCTACCCGGACGAGCGTAGCATGGGTATGCCCGTCCGCTGCCGTCGCTAATAAACAGTTACGTTTTATGTTGGGATTCGACCTTCGGTAGAAACGACATCCCTCAAATTCAACACCACTCGAAAGCAGTAATAAGAGAGCAAGGTACAAAACCCTATGCGCAAACGACGGAAGCGTTTGTTACATAGCTCAGCCGACATCTGCCTTCGGCAGTCAGACGCAGCAATTGTGGGATATGGATCCGGCAGGGCACACACTAATCTACAAACCAGAATTGGATAATTATGACTAACCTGCAGCAACAAAAGAGGCGTAAGTTGCATGTCGGCAAGCGTACTGGCTTCAAATTTCATGCGGTCGGCTGATATTGCGATGGTGTTCGAGGCCTTTCACCAGAGTGGCCGCAGATTGCAGCTCCGAGTACGCGCTCAGACGCGCGCTTTCATGCATGTGCTGAACGTGTTTGGCGAGGTGTTCAGCGCGATAAGCGTGGTCTTCGTTGCGTTCTGCGCAGTGAAAAGGCGGATATGCTGTGCGAAATGCTTGACTGATTAAAACATGTTCTTTATTAAAAGCCCTCATGAGCACACTGCTCGAGGCATCTGTGCGGGCCTATATGTGGCCACACAGCTGTTACGGCAGCCTATGCGAGTGCCGATTCTGTCGTCGCCGACTGTCGTACAGCTTGATGCTAAGGCCTGCCACAAATGCTTAAATATGAGAGAAGTACCGTACGCATGCATCTCCTCGCGTTTGACTCATTAAGGAGCTAAAGAGAAAAATTTTGCAGCGCGGGCCATCACGCAAGCACACGCGCGCGGTACGTGAGGTGCCGACACGCAAGTCCGGATTTAGTGCATCTCATTCGAGTGCGAGCCTTCTACGGTAATGCTGCAGCATTACAAATACGATATGCAGCTAAATTTGTACAGTACACCCGTTTGCTCTAGATGAACGTTCAGACAGGTGATATGCGTTTTGTCGAGATTAAGCGTGCATTCCTTGCCGGCGCGAGAAGCCGGCGGCCGACGGACAACACTTAGACGGAACGCATCCTGATTATTTTCCGATTACAGCCCATAGGAAACAGTTCAAAAACGTCGAATCGCAACGACCACAGCAGAGTAAATCACGCAGGGTCGATCGTCTGTCATACGATAACTTCCTAGATACATTGCTCCCAGATTGCGAACTCACTTTGGAGAATGTATAAGGTAATTTTACGTCCCACAGATATTCAGTGAACTGCATGCCCAATGATGTTTCTGACTTAACCACTCGCAGAGCATTACGTGACCGTATCAGAATAGTTGAAAAATTGTGATAATTTCTGTTTTTGTTTTTTTTCGTTCTTTACTTTGTGCACAAATGCTGGTGTCTAAAAGAGGTTCTTGCTGCTGCCGGACAACGCCTTACAAGCCCTTTCGGGGCTCTGTCGCGTCCGCATCCTTTACCCTGGTATTAAAATGAATGAAGTATTATACTTACTGCGTAGTAAACAAACGCGCGATAATCAGAGTATGGTGTGTCGTTTCATGAGCAATGCGCGGGCAGTTTTTCCCTCCGATGTGGTTTCGACTGACAGACGTTGGATCGCGATTGCTCAGCGCATGCTTCTGAGGGTTTCTCGAAGCTTACACGCCACACTGTGCACCGAAGAAAGCACGCGCTCGCGTTGTAGTCGCCGATGTGTGCGGGTGCGAGCGTGATCAGATCTTCGTTCTGTAGCATGCGGCAGCTCTCAATAACTTCAGGTCGTTGTTCTCGATCGAAAGTAGCCTATTTTTCCTGTAAATGACAGGAAACGCGAGAGAGACAGAGAGAGTAAACTTCATTATTGTTTAATAATTACGCGGGTGGTTCACCCAGGTGCGGAAAACCATTGGCGAATACGGCTCTCCAGGCCTGACCGATCAGCTGGCGCTGAAGGGGGAGCTGCGTGTGAGCCAGCTTCGCCTCCCTCTGCTCATGCCTGAGTTACTGTAAACTGTGCACTTTACGTTGCTCGGGACAGTTCCAAACCATGTGGAGGATGTCTAAAATCTCTCCGCAGGCTGGGCATGCCTTTGCTCGGTATTGCGCAGGCCAAATCTTCTTGTGTCCAGCTAATTTTGGGAGTGTGCGGGCTTGCATGTTTCGCCATATAGTGGCTTCCTAACGAGTGAAGCCTTTGCGGGAGGCTGCGTACTTCCTGCGATTAAGTCGGTTGTAGTCTGATTTTCTCGTATGTTAGTGGAGACGAAGTTTCGGAGGTGGACGGCGACGGTGCTCGGAATGTGTGGCCTCGAGTTAACCTGCCAGCCGCTTCATTGCCTTCTATGCCTTCGTGGGCTGGGATCCGCAGAATACTGTGACGTGTGTGTGTGTACCGGGAGTGTGATTCCTCATGATGCGGGCGGCAGCTTGGGAGAGTTTTCCATTGAGGTAGGCCTTGCAGACCTGCTGCGATTCGCTCATGATTATAGTCATCTGCTTTGAGGCGTGAGCGTGCAGCGCGATTGCGACTTCCTCAGCGTCCGCTATGCTGTTTCGGCCTTGAACCGTGGCGCTGGCTATCTCGTCCCCGAGGTTGGTTCTGATGGTTCCTACCGCAGCCGCCCTACCTTGGTAGGGGTTGGCGTCGGTGTAAAGAATTTTTCCTTTGCGACGTATGAACTTATGGTGTATTTGCTTGGCTCGGGCATTTCGTCGTGCACCGTGGTGTATGGGGTCCATAATGGTTGGACTTGGGAGGACGTGATACTCTCCGCGGGTGGCCAAGGGTAGCCTGTCCATGTGCTATGCACAGGTGCCGAAGGCACCCATGGCATGGATGGCATCGGTGTACAGAGTTCGGAAGACCCAGTGCGATTTTCTAGGCCTTGCGGATTTGGGCTTCTACTTTCTCCTCTTCCGTCCTGGTGATATGGTGGAAGGGTAGGCTGTATGTCCACAGTGGAATGATGAACGCTGTCACAACGCGTAATGCGTCCAATTCTTTCAAGACCGCCCCGCCGGTTGGTGATGCGGCGGATCATCCCGCAGATCTGGTCTGTGGCGCGGGTGAGCCCTTTGAAGTTGTTTCGGCGTTCCGCATGGCTCTGGATCCATATGCCAAGGATGCGGCTAGTTCGGACCTCTCGGAGTTCCTGGTGTGGCAGGTGAAGGCTGATTTGCCCCTTTTTGAAGCGCTTTTTATGGACGCGAAGGTATTCTCATTTTTCAGGGGCGGAGCTCATCCCGCAGCGTTGGACAAAGTCCTGGGCTTGTTGTAATTTCGCTTCCTTCTCGCCTGTCGGACCAGTGGTTGTCCAGACCGGGACGTCGTCGGCGTAGAGCGCATGACGGTGCCAGGCTAATCGGCGAGTATGCGTGAGAGGGGGATCATGGCAATGTTGAACAGCAGCGGCGAGATTATCGAACCCTGCGGGGTGCCTTTGCGCGGGGAAGGCAGTTCGTCAGACTTGTGTCCGCCCACGCTGATGGTGGCTGTTCGGTCAGTGAGGAAAATGCGCACGTTGTGGAACATTTTCTGTCCACATCGCTAGTCTCCGATGCTGGCGAGGATGGCCTCGAGAGCGTGCTTCCACTCCCGGGGTACCGTTCTAGTCTGCCGGGTCTCGTTGAAGTAGCCAGTCATTTCTCGGATCCGCTCGTCTTCCGCGTTGCGGATGACCGCGTTCGTGAGTTGATCGCGTCCTGGGGCATTGATCATGTTGAAGGATCGGGCCTCCGTCAAGACTTCCGCCTCAGCTATGGAAGCGTCGAGCTGTGGGTTGTGTGTCCCGAAGAAAGCCGGGAGTTCAACTACGGGCGAAGTGTGATCGCCCGCATATCGAGCCCACACTGTGTCTGCGATCTGTGCGTCCGTGGCATGTTCTGCGTGCAGGATCCGCTCAATCCTTTTGCTGTTCTCGCCACTGTCCCAACAGATAGCGCGCGACAGCACCGGAAGTAAAGGAAGGAACGCCTGTCGCATATTTCGGTGGTCAACCCGGACCGCGCCGAAAGGGAAGGAAAACGAAATGAAAGTTGGTTTTAAGGAAAGGAAGTCAGGCCTGTCTCACATATTTCTGTGGACACCCGAACCGCGTCATAAGGAAAAAATAATAATAATTTGTTTTTAGGGAAAGGAAATGGGGCAGTATCTGTCTCATATAACGTTGGACACCTGAACCGCGCTGTAAGGGAAGGGATAAAAAAAGGAGGGAGTGAAAGAAGAAAGGAGGAGAGAGGTGCCGCAATGGAGGGCTCCGGAATAATTTTGACCACCTGGGGATCTCTAACGTGCACTGACGTCGCACAGCACACGGGCACCTTGGCGTTTTGCCTCCATAAAACGCAGCCGCTGCGGTCGGGTTCGAACCCAGGGAACTCCGGATCAGTATTCGAGCGCCCTAACCACTGAGCCACCGCGGCGGATGAAGTAAGGAAAGGAAAATGAAATTGGAGGACGCTTAAGCTTCGCCTTTAAGAGTGGAACGCGACAGCGTGTTGCAGCACTGCCAGGGAGTCCACGGAACGCCGTCGCCCGTTCGGCGCGACGCCTTGCCCGTTAGACAATTCGCTCTGCTGCGAACGGTGAAACGGACGCGCGGAGCGGCAAACCACGTAGAAGCGCTGCCAGGCGCCTTGCCGAAACGCGCGGGACTCAAGTTGCAGTCGTTGTCCGTCGGCACATCGTTCTCGGCAAACCCGATGCCACGATGCCACGAACGAACGGGCAGCAAGCCGCAAGCTTCGTGTTGAAAGCGCTTTGGATGTGCGCTGCGTTGTTCGCCGCTCACCGCGTGATTCCTGCGTGCCCGCGGGGCCCCACTGCGCCCGAACGAGACGAGCGGGAAGCGCTAGGGCGCCTCGATGCCCGCTCGCCTCCGTTTTCAGGGTGGGGACACCCTTTGTATTATCCCGCGCCGCCGTTTTCCCCTGGCAGCGGCATGTTGGGTCCCACGCGTCAGTTGCGTGAAGTTATGACGGACTGCTGTGTTTCCCAGGCAACGGCTGCACTTTAAAAGGACAGCAGGTATTTGTGTTCCTTGATAGTTATTATATGGACTTTATTAGGGTCACCGAATTGCATAGAATTATGCTGTTTTTCTTGTTTTGAACGTAAGGACTGTTCACAAGGCCCCGAATTTCCCTTGTATACAAGCAGCGCGGAGCACGCCTGACCTGCCAACTATAATATTTTTGCGTCGTCAACATCAACTTGTCCAACATTCTCTGAAGTGCCTTTGTCATGTTGCTGCATCGTATGTGAAAAATTCCACATAATAATGTCAAATTTCTCTTCCAAGTAATCTCTCGCCTCACTGCTCTGGAGTGAAAAGCTGAGGACACGCGTGAGACCAAATGGTCCTATTTTCTGAACTGCTTCCCTCGTGGCTTGGGGCGCAACAAAGTAATTCAGTTGTTTGCGTATTCTTTTGAATAGTGTTGACTACACGTAGACTGATGATGCGCTGCGAGGACGTCTTCTTAATTCGCAGTGACTAGGTCGCTTTATTCGAGGACAGATTTATATCAATTTATTTTTCTTTTGAAAACATGAAGAAAAATAATCAAAAGCGACTGACTTCCAAAGAGACCTCGCAAAATCAGCCCCTAATAACTAGTTATTTTAAATCCGATTGTCCATGCCAGGGTAAACTAAGAAAGAGGAGCCGGAGGAACACAGGAAAAAAAATAATAATTGGTTTTGGGGGAAAGGAAATGGCGCAGTATCTGACACCTGAACCGCGCCGTAAGGGTAGGGATAAGGGAGGGAGTGAAAGATGAAACAAAAGGGAAAAAATAGAAAGTTGGTTTTTCAGGAAAGGAAATGACGCAGTAATTGTCTCGCATGTCTCCATGGGCACCCAAACCGCGCGATAAGGGAAGGGAGGAAGGTGGGAGTAAAGGAGGAAAGAGAAAAAGAGGTGTCGTAGTGGAGCGCTCCGGAAAAATTTCGACCACCTGGGGATCTTTAACATGCACGGACATCGCATAGCACACGGGCGCCTTTGCGTTTCGCCTCCATCGAAACGCGGCCACCGCGGTTGGGATCGAACACTTCACTCGCGTGCGGAACCGTCTCCTCCAGTTGCTAAGAGACGCTTGCTGTCTCACTCGATAGTCGTCGGGCAAGGCAATAGATCTCTCATTAAGAAGTGTGTATGGGCTAGTTGTAAAACCACGTTTGAGGTAAAGCACGCCCACGGTGGCTCAGTGGTTAGGGCGCTCGAGTACTGATCCGGAGTTCCCGGGTTCGAACCCGACCGCGGCGTTCCTCGTCGTTGCGCTCGCCTCCCCTCGCTTCGACAGCTGCGTCGCATGCGTGATAAGATATCACAGGATTCAAAAGGAGAGCTTGCGTGCGCCGCAAACACAGTTGAGGCGACAGTATGGACGGCGAAAATTCTGATAAGCTGGAGGAGGCCTAGAATTGACAGCGGAACGAGATGAAGAGGAAACGAATCGCCCAGGAAACAGACGAACAGCGCGCTGAACGACTGCCTAAACGCCGCCGTGAATAGGCCGCCGCGGGACAGGCTCGTTTAACGTCCGGTGTCTCGATCGCTAGCAGCAGCGAAAGGAGCCGGAGGAGAGACCTGAGTCCTGCTTCACAAAGACGGCCCGTGATGAACGATGGAATGCGGCCAAGAGACTTCAGCGGCGGGCTCAAGAAACCGAAAAAAAAAACGTGCCGCTAGCCTAGAGAATAGGCGTAAGAGTGACGTGACCCCTTCAATCCTTGGATAGCCTCGGTGCTGAAATCAAAGATGGGCCTACAGGTCATACTGGACGTTTATGCCTGTGCTTCGTACCTTGTGGAATATATGAACAAGTCCAACCGGGGAGTTTCACACTTGCTTTCGCTACATATATCCTGGCATAGCCGAGCTAAGCCACTGCCATTTTTTGCAAAGCACGAATGAGAGCGCTGTAATCGCGCCGCGTTAGGGCACGCGGAGCGTCACGTAGTATTTTTAAAACTTCGCGGTCTTCGTTTTTTCCTAATTAAAACGGCCACGCTAAGTCTATCTCTTTGAAAATGTCTGGGTTGGACAGTTTTTGTGGAGCTCGACAAATTTCTTATTGACACCTTAACGCTTCAAGCTATATTTAAAAAGATAATTTATCTCGAATAATTATTCAAGTAGGATGATAAAAAATGGTAGTGTAACGCGATTTCGTTTCTGAAGAAGGCCTAGGTTTTTTTTCAAATCTTCGCCCATGTTAGCTGGGACACCCTGTATATGTGAGGTGGTGGTGGTGGTGAAAACATTTATTACGGATGAATAGGAGGTATGTTTGGATCAGCCCGTAAGGGACCGATCCGTACAAGCACTAGGTGGAGGTCCCTAGTATGGGACCCCAGTGGCGGTTGCCGCCGCCCGGGCGCGCCCGACTAAGGCTTGTTGGGCCTGTAAGTCGTGGCAGCCGAGCAGGGTCGCCTCCCAGTCCTCCCGGGTTGGGTTGGGGATGGGGGGAATAGCGGGGTTGGAGGGGCAGGCCCAAACCATGTGATAGGTGTCAGAGGACACTGCACTACAGTGTGGGCAGCTGCCACTAAAGGAGGGGTCAAAATGTTTTAGCGCTGCCGGGCACAGCAATGTATTGGTGAGAAGGCGGAGAAGGAGCCGCTCATCCGCCTTCTTCAGGCCTTTACATGAACTAGGGTAAAGGCGATGACAATTTTGATAATATGTTGTAATATCTTTGAATGTATAGACCGGATTAAAATCGGGTTCCTGATCGGATGGGGAGGAGAAAACAGCCCGGTGAGAGAGCGCGCGGGCGGCTGCGTCTGCTGCCTCGTTTCCTGCCAACCCCTGATGAGCAGGGGCCCATATGAGGTAACGGTGTGCGGGGTCCGTATCCCGTATGCAATTTTGGTATATCGATAGGCTAGGAAGGGAGTGCAGCCTTGTTCGACGTTCCGACAGGCCCCTCGCGAGTCGGTGATTATGTATTTTGAATTGGAATGTGAGGCCGCGAGAGCAATCGCGACCTCTTCTGCTTGTGTTACACTGCGGGCTCTGAAAGTTAGGCCGTTAACTGTGTTGCTGTTGTGAACTACCGCGGCCGTGTACCATCCCCCGTGGTGAGGGCCGGAGGCGTCCACGTAGTAGACACGTGTTTTGTTGCCATAATATCGGGCTAGCGCTTCCGCTCGTGCCAGGCGCCGACCATTATGGTCTTCGTGTGACATGTTTGCTGGAAGAGGCCGCACGTGGAGGGCACGTCTCCACAGTTCCGGGATGCGAAACCTGTCTTCCATTGGAGGGGTGTGTTGGATATGGAGTCGAGCAAGGAGGCGGCGACCCGACTCCGTTAGCGACAGGCGCGTGTACTGGTTTGTAAGGTGCGCCTCCCGGAGCTCCCGGAAAGTGTTCACCACCCCAAGAGCCATAAGCCGGCTGTTTGAAGTAGTGATGGGGAGGTCAAGGGCACGTTTAACAATTTTGCGAAGGATGACCTCAAGGGCGTCCTCTTCTTGTTTCCGTAGGTGGAGATAAGGAGTCGAATAGAGAAGTCAACTAGTTACGAAGGCGTTTGCCAGCCGCAAGGCATCCTTACTTCGTAACCCTCCGCGTTTGTTGGAAACCCGGCGGACCATGCGGCCCACCTGGTCCCCCACCTTACGGAGTTTGGCCAATGTAGTGTCTGGCCGCCTGTGTTTGTGGATGTAGAGTCCGAGTACCCGTATCTCATCACTTTCGCGTATGGGACCGCTCTCAAGAGAGAGAGATATTTTAGTTGTGCACTTCTGTGAGGGGCGGAGGTGCACAAATTCCGATTTTTGAGGGGAACATTGAAGACCGCAGCGGCGGGCGTAGCGGTCTACTATCGTCGCCGCTGTTTGCAGGCTGGTTTCAATGTCTCCTGTGCTGCCCTGTGTGGCCCACAGAGTGATGTCATCGGCGTACAGGGCGTGCTGCACGCCGGCGACACCACTCAGCTGGGCCGGCAGGTGCATCATGGCCAGATTAAAGAGCAGCGGGGAAAGTACCGCGCCTTGAGGGGTTCCCCGCGTGCCGAGTAGGTAAGGACCATGGTCTCTATCTTGAATTCGAATGCAGGATTGACGATCCATTAAAAATTGGCTTATGTATTGGAATGTGTTGAGGCCACAGTTGGTGTGACTTAGGTTAGTGAGTATGATCTCATGTGTTACATTGTCAAATGCCCCTTTAAGATCCAGGGCGAGTACTACCCGGTCATTATGGGGGCATTCGAGGGGGTCAAGGACTTCCCGATTGAGTTGCAGGAGGACATCCTGTGCGGATCTGTGTGGGCGGAATCCGAACATGGTGCTCGCAAAGACTTGTTTGTGTTCAAGATATGTAGATAACCGATCCCGCACCATCGTCTCCATTAGTTTGCCCACACATGAGGTGAGAGAGATGGGGCGGAGGTTATCTGTGTCAATTGGTTTGCCAGCTTTAGGAATAAAAGTCACCAAAGCCGTTTTCCATTCGATTGGCAGGGGGGTGTCCCCGCGCCAAATCGCATTGACGTATTCCAGGAGGGACTGGTATGCCAAGTCGGGCAGGTTCGTCAAAAGCTTGACGGTGACCTTATCCCGTCCTGGCGCAGTGCCCCGTTTCATTTTGGCGAGAGCCGCCCGCAGATCATGGAGCTGGAAAGGTTGATCCAGCTCCGTGTTCTCTCTGCCTGCATAAGAGTACGCAGATCCACGGGGGTCTTGGGCTGTACACAGATACTGGTCCCGAAGTTTCTGTGCCAGTTGAGTCGTGTTGCCAGGATAATGGTGCATGGCTCGCTGCAAATGTTTTTGTGTTTCGGTTCGTGTTTGGGTTGGGTCGAGTAGGGCTCGAAAGAGACGCCAAGTGTTTCGGCTGGACATTTGTCGCGCGGCCGTGTTGCATCTATCTACCCAGTTGGAGTCGGCGAGTTGAGCTGCGTACTCTGCCGCTTTCTGGGTAAGCTCGGCAATTCGAGCATTAAGCTTTCTGTTGTGTTTCTGGCGTCGCCAACGGCGGACGAGGCTGCGACGGGCTTCCCAGAGGTGTAGAAGGTGGTTATTCACGTCCGTGACCGCCTCTGAGAGCTGGATGTGTGTTTCATGCGAGGAAAGGTGTGCCAGCAGCTGTTGGGACCATGCTGTGTAGCCTTGCGCGGAAATGGGTGTATTATCAAGTGAGTTAAAATGTTGCCTGAATTTCGTCCAATCTGGGATATGGGCTTGTGTTCTGGGACGCTTGAGGGGGCGTGTGCGTAGTGTAGTGTTAATGATGCAGTGGTCGCTACCGAGGGTCTCCTCGGTGTTGAGCCAGTCTGCGTGTTGTATATTGCGAGTGAAGGTTAAGTCCGGACACGTATCCCGTGTCACGGAATTTCCTAGCCGGGTTGGGTGGACAGGGTCCGTGTGGAGGGTGAGGCCCAACGTGGACGCAAGCTCCGCCAGCTTACGCCCGCGTGACTCCTCCTTGCGATACCCCCATTGCTGACTGGGAGCGTTAAAGTCGCCCACAATAAGCAGGGGATCGCGGCCCGCTACTCTTAGCGCGCGGCTAAAGAGGTCCGCAAAAGTCACTCGCTTTAGTTTGGGAGAGCAGTACACGTTGAGTATATGCGGTGGGTCCCTGCGGCGGACTGGTAGGAGGGTCACCATTACATAAGAGTACTCTAGTGGGAGGTCGAGATCCACTAGATTTGCTGTGTAGTCTTTGTGGACAAGAAGACAAGACGCGGGATCCTGTTGGAACGTCGTGTAATTTGAAATTGTGGCGCCCAGGCCTGGCTCTTGGAGGGCAACCACGGCTGGTAAGGACTCGAAATTTTCAAGGTAGAGGCGGAAATTGGCCCGCTTAGTGCGGTCCTTAAAGCCTCTACAGTTCCACTGTGTTATTGAAGTTGACATGGCCGAATTGGAGATGGCGGAATTCCTTTGATTAAGGTGTCTCGCCATGATTTAAAATTCTTGGGGGGGAGGAGGAGGGATTGGCTGCCTCAGAGCCAGCTACTTGCGCCATCAAGGGGGTGATGATGGAAGGAGCGGGGCAGTTGTCCTCATTGTCCGAATCAATAATCAGACGGGTGAATTTTGAAGGGCGGGATACGTCCCTAATGGGTCCCGTCCGACGGAGGAGGCGGGGGTTGTCCGAGATGTGTTTTGAGACCACCGCGGGGACGGCAGATTTGACCTTTGTCAAGATCTGGTCCATGGCGGTCTCGATCATATATCGCAATTTAGAGCTTAAGCGCTCCTCCATCGCAGAGATGGCTGTCACGAGGGCAGGCGAGATCTCCGCGTCGCTCTCCATTGCGTCCGAGTTCTGCGGGCTCGGTGCGGCGGACGCCAATTTTGATTCTAAATTTTGAATTTTGTTGAGCAAAAGCTCATTCTGTGCCCGGAGCACGTCTATCTGTTTTTTGTATTCCGCGTCGAGTGCGGAGACGGTTACGGGGGAGGGTGAGGGATGGGAGGAAGAGGAGGCGATCTCAGCCCAGCTGCTCACCTGTTTGTGGTGTTGAGGCGCTGATGCCCGGGCGTCGGCAGCGCCAATTGTCTTGAGGGCCGGGAAGTGGCCAGTGTCTCTGCCGCTGGGCGGTGGAGGCGCCGTCTTCTTCCCGGGCGCTGGTTTCACCGACGGTGAAGAAGGTGACGATGTCTTGTGGTCGGTGCCGTGAGCACCACGCGGCGTTCCGCCACCGGCACCTGGTTTTGAATCACTTGGCTGCTTGCCAGGTCGCTGGTTTTTTGGCACCTCTGGGCGCTTAGCCTTGGGGCCATGCACTTTGAGCTGCCGGAATTTTCCCGTGCAGTCGCGGGAGTTAGTAGCGTGGGCTTGCCCACAGACTGCTCAGGACAGACTGCATTCATGCTGCGCCTTGACTCCGTCGACGGTCGGCGCCGTTTGGCCACACAGGCCGCAATTTTCATCCGGGCAGGGGCAGGTGTCTGCTCGGTGGCCCACAGTGCCGCACCGCACGCAGGCCGGAATGGTTCTCTTGTACGGACGCACAAGGGTCACCTCAGAGTTGTAATGCACATATCGCGGCACCACTTCTCCCACGAAGGTGAGCGACGCGACGTCGGATTTGCCAAGCTTGCGGATATCGGCAAGCTCTCCAGCACGCCACTGGATCTTGTTTTGGAGGGACTCACTGGTCTCGTGCTTGGCCACGGTGATGACGCCGCGGCACACGTCTCCAGTGAGTTTCAACTGGCCGTACATGGAGAGCTGGCCCTTCGGTGATGTTAGTTGAAAATCCCGCAGAAGCTTGTCCGCGACGTGTGGCTCTCTGGTGCCTGCGACGATCAGGTTTTGCTCCCATGTGGGGAGCAGGCTGAGGGATGCTGCGGCCTTGGCACCCAGGTAGTCCGCGAACGCTGCTCCCAGCTCGCCATGTTGGTAGACATCCCTGAGAGCGACGGTCACCCGGTGCTTCAGGATGATGACGATGTCTTCTGGATGAAGACGCGGCAGTGGCTTTGGTTTCCAAGAGGGTCCGGTCTTAGACTGGGCCCCTCCGTGAAGCGCTGCAGCGCGCGCAGCAGCGCTGTGCCGTGTTGAGCGGCCTGCCGACGTGGCGTCCGCTTTCTTGGAGGCGGCGTCCCGCTTGCGGGAGCGGCGTTCCACTAGTTTGAAGAGCCTGGGGTTCTCGATGGGCGCAGAATCCGGACTCTCAGGCGTTGGAGCTGAAGGAACCTCGGACCAGGCCATGGCGTCCGGGTCGTAGCCGCGTTGTACTTTTGGGCAGCCATCTTGACACGGGTGGGCGACTCACTCACGGCCGAGCGTCGGCGTAGGCGTTAGGCCTAGTGCCGTCGCCACGAAACGCAAGTGAGGATCGGCCCTAAAATGCGTAAATGTTGCCCCACCTGTGAGTGAGTGGTGTTCACAGGTAGCTGTCGACTTCGCGAACACAGACGCGGCTGTGTTGACGGGGTTCCGGCCGAGGAACCGTGGCTCCAGCCAAAAGTTGGTGGAGACGATGCGCTGTATGTCCACTCGCTTCGCGCGCTCACAGCGCCCCGATCATATGTGAGGAAGTTAATGCGCCATTTCCTTTTTCAATTCTGTTGGGGCAGTGGCGCACACTGCGAGGAGGAGCAGTAGGGACTTTTCGCTCATGGGAGGAGGGATTTTTCGCTCACGGGTAGGAGGAGGGATTTTCCGCTCACGGGGAGAGGATGGATTTTTCGCTCACGGGGAGGATGAAAGATTTCCCGCTCACTTAGAGAGGAGGAATTTTTCGCTCACGGGGAGAGGATGAATTTTTCGCACACGGGAGGTGGAGGGATTTTCCGCTCACGGGGAGAGGAGGGATTTTCCCCTCGCGGAAAGAGGAGGAATTGTTCGCTCATGGGAGAGAAGGGATTTCTCTCTCAGGGGGAGAGGGGGAAGTTTTCGCTCACGGGTAGAGGACGGATGTTTCGCTCACGGGGAGGACGAGGGATTTTTAGCTCACGGGCGACGCCGAAGACACCGGCTTTTCTGCGACACGAGCTCCTTAACGCTTTTGCGTTAAGAAGTGTCCGCGCGGTGACGCCACTCAAGATGAATGAGAGTTTAAAAATTTAATGATAACGGGCAATAGAATAATGGTGTTATATGCCGTGATAAAGAATGAAGTCATCACACCTTTAATTAGCAAAGATGATTATGGGTTTTTATGGCGCAAGGGCATCTGTGGCGAAAAGAGCACCATGACACAAGGTATTTTTGACTTCTCAAGGAGGGGTCAAAGACCCATTTCTCAAGCATTTCACCCTAAATTGGCCGAGCACCAGACCAGGGGAAAACCTGTACCCACTGTATCACCGGTGGGTACTCGGCGGCACTGGAGATCGAACCCCGCACCTCCCGCATGCGAGGCGGATGCTCAACCACTCGACCATCGCTGCGATTCCTTTACTTAGTAAAACGAAACAAGAAATTAATAAATGTAATTAGAAAAGGGATAATTAGTAAGGTTGAGAATAACGAAATAGAAACGAAGTCATCATTGAATAGCGTGACTAAGAACCAAATAAGTGGGTCACGTGATAAAACCACTTTTAAAGTGTACTATTAAGTGGTTTTTATTAAAATAATAAAAAGGAAAGAAAAGGTTCTTGCTAACCCAGGCATCTCCCATTGATACTGAAGCACCTGAGCTGGGGCAGCGGAAATAAAGGATCGCAGGCAGAATGGAGAAATTATATGAAAGAGGTGAGGGGGCAGGAAGAGAGGAAAGTCTGTCACATAAGTTAAGGAGCCTAAATTAAATTTTAAAGGAAAAAGGTGTGAAGAATACGACCCGAATTAACCGAAGAATAAAGAAGAGGAAGAAGAAGCATACGGTGACGTGGAGAGAGATGATTGGTGGAGAAGAGAAGAAGACGACGACAAGGCTTATGTGGACTAACACCGAGGCTATAAAAGGGCGAGTGAGAGCGAGGCACTGGGGGGAACAGCAGAGAAGCGGAGGCTCCGGCAGGTCAGGGTCACATCGGCTGGAAGTGAGCGACCCCGGCTACTGCTCCGGTGAGCTCGCGTTCTACGACATCGCATCATGGACTTCCTGCCGTGCCTGAGCCCGTTCCGGGGAGTCAAAGGAGGACGCTACCACCTGCTACGGCCAGGGGTGTCTCCAGCGCTGTTGCAACCCATCCGGGTGGTGCCCCCATCGCCAACAACCCTGGCATCATCTCCATGGGTGCTTGGACCTGGAGCTTATACGACGCAGCCAGCGACGCCGCCACCAAAGCCAACAACACCGGCTTCACCTCCACGGGCGCTTGGACCTGGAGCTTGTACGACGCAGCCAGCGACGCCAGCCCGAGCACGTCGAACGCCGCCAGCGACGCCAGCCCAAGCACGGCGAACGCCGCCTCGACGCCGCTTACTGGATCCATACAATGCCGCAGCCACACCGAACCAACCGTGAGCACGAACGCCAACCACTAATAGTAGAACACTATTAGTAGACGCTAGTAGCAGTGTGCCCGGGTCGTGTGGATTTATAGTCTTTGTGCTTGGTGTTAGTTTTGTTAGTTTTGTGTTCTAGTGTGTGTGCCACGTAGCGTGTATTAAATGTGTGTTTGTGTGGGTACACCCGTCGCCTAGTCCATTCTTTCGGCCCGAGTGTTCTCCGGGGAGATCCGTGACAAAGATAAGTGGCGAGCCTGTGCCAGGATACATTTCCTTCTTCTTTTTTGCTTTGTCTCAGATTTTTCCGATCTCTCGACTGCAGAAAGTATGGATTTGGAAAAAACATTAGAGCTGGCGCTCAAGCTGGGGTTAAGCAAAGAAGAGGCGTTGCGTCTATATGACGAGGAGGGAAAGAGGCAGAAAGAGCAGGCAGATAGGCAGAGAGAGGAAAGGGCGCAAGCACGCGCAGACGCTCGTGAAGCAAAAGAGCGAGAAGAGAAAAGAGCTTGCGAGGCAGAACAGGAGAAAAGAAGGATAGAACGGGAGAAGGAGTTTATTTTGTGGAAACAGGCTCATGTCGCAGGAGGATATGAGGAGCTCACGGACAATGATCAGCGTTCCTTAGCGGGTAAGGAATCTCCTAGACCAACCAGAGTTTGCCCAAGGAAGCTTCTGGCTCCTTTTGATGACGAGAGAGATGATTTGGATGCATATGTGCAACAATTCGAGCGGATAGCTTTGGGCAAGGCTGGGAGCGCAGTGAATGGGCCACGGCATTAAGCATGTGTTTAGTCGGAGAGGCGCTGAATGTGTTTGGAAGGATGCCTGCTGCTGATTCCATGGACTACGAGAAAGTCAAAAACGCACTCCTCCAATGATTCAGGTTTACGGCAGAGGGTTTTCGTGAGAGATTTCGCACCGCGAAACCTGAGGATTCTGAAACCGCTAAGCAGTTTTCCTGCAGGCTGACCAACTATTTTGATAGGTGGCTTGGTATGTCAAACACAGAAAAGAGTTTTGAAGGTGTGCGTGGCAAGCTGGTCACAGAGCAATTTTTAGCGTGTTGCAGCTCAAAGCTGGCGCTATTCCTGAAGGAAAGAAAGTTGTGTTCGTTGGAAGAGTTCGCCGACACTGCTGACCAATTCCTCGAGGCTCAAGGGTTAAGGAATTTGAGTAAGGCAAAAGAGGAAACCCAATAGACCCTAGAGACAGGTGTGGCAAATCCGAGAGCATATGGCAGTACATCTAAGGCGCCAGTAAGGTGTTTTCTCTGCGGCAAGGTGGGACACCGTGCAGCTTACTGTCGAACTAGTAGTGCTGCCCAAAAAACACAGATTGTGTGTCAAGGTTGTAAAAGGAGGGGTCATACTCTGGATGAGTGCCGATACAGAACGCAGGACCGAGCTGTATGTGTTGTCGACTCAAGGGTAGAACTTGTCACTCCACCCGAAGTTCCACAGCTGAAAGGAGAGCAAACGTCGCTGGAAAATGAGGCAGTGAGTGACTCAGAACACCCAAGTCGAAAGCAGCAATGCCAGGGGTGGTTGGGCATATAGGGGACCGTCCTATATTGGTACTTAGAGACAGCGGAGCTAATATAGTCTTGGTTCGTAGAAGCCTGATGAAGGACGAGGATCTTCAGGGGAAGCGTCGGCCGTCACTATTGTAGATAGCACAGTAAGGTACCTTCCTGAAGCCAGGATGCTAGTGTCCATGCAATATTATACTGGGCAGGTAGTGGCAAAATGCGTAGACCAGCCCATCTACGATCTCATCTTGGGAAACATTACGGGTGCAAGCAGCGTTGAAGACCCCGATCCCGAGTGGAGGATGCTCGACGGTGAAGAACATCCAAAGGAGGAAAGGCCTGCGACAGCTCAGACGGGTGGAGTCAGTTTTTCGTCGGCAGTGGAGACAAGAGCTCAAGCGACAGCCCGAGCAACGCAGCGTCCGCTCTCTACTCCTGTTGCGATGTGCTTGAGTGTAACACTGGGCGAAATTGCAATTAGGCAAAAAGAAGACCCGAGCCTGAAGACCTGCTTCGAAAGAGTCGGGGAAAATGTGAAAAGAAAGAAGAGTCGGACGTCATTCGAGTATCAATTGGTAAATGGTCTTTTGCACAGGGAATGCACATTTAGTTCAGGAAGGCGGGTCCAACAGCCGGTGTTATCGAGAGATATGCGAGAGACCGTGCTACGCTTAGGACATGACGCCATTATGGCCGGACACCAGGATGTTCAAAAAACGGTGTCTAGGATCACCGATGAGTTCTGAGTGACGTTAAGCGCTTTGTTCGCTGATGCGATGTGTGCCAGCGCACAGTTCCGAAGGGAAGAGTTGGTCCTGTACTTGTACTTCTGGGAAAGATGCCATCCATCGACATACCGTTTCAGCGAATGGCAATTGACATTGTGGGGCCAATCTCTCCAGTATCCGCCAAAGGCAATGCTATTCCACTGAGAACTATTGACAGTATCCAAGTGGCGGAGGGTCTTGTGGAAATGTTTTCACGTTATGGGTTCCCGAGGGAAATTTTGAGTGACCGGGGCTCGAACTTCACATCGGAACTAATGAAGGAGGTTAACCGCCTTTTGTCAGTAAGGCAGTTACTGACGACGCCTTACCATCCCATGTGTAATGGGCTTGTAGAGCGTTTCAACGGCACCCTCAAAAACATGATCAAGAAAATGTGCCAGGAGAGACCTACTAATTGGAATAGATATCTCCCAGCTCTTTTATTCGCTTACCGCGAAGTACCACCAACGAGTCTTGGTTTCTCGCCCTTTGAGATGTTGTATGCGGGAACCGTTAGAGGTCCACTTACAATACTCAAGGAGATGTGGGCTAATAAGGAGATTGCATCAGATCTTAAGACAACATACACATACGTGTTTGAGTTGCGGGATAGGTTGAAGGAAACATGCAGGCTTGTACATCAAAGCCTGGAAAAGGCGCGTGAACGCCACAAGGGATGTTATGAAAAGAAAGCCATTAACAGAAATCTGAATCCGGGCGACAGGGTTCTTGTGTTGCTACCCATGGATCATGATAAGTTAATGATGCAATGGAAGGGCCCGTACGTTGTGAGGCGGAAGAAAAAGGACATGGATTATGAGGTAGTGATAGATGGAACAAAGAGGGTTTTTCATGTTAATATGTTGAAGAAATATGAAGAACGAGGTCCCGTACGGCGGTACTCCCCCAGGGCAACTTGTTCGGTAGTGGCCGAGGAGACAGGTCATGCTGCCGAGGTGTCCACGTTCAGTGGGAAGAAAAACGCTGGAGGGGATGAGGTAAAGAAGCCCAATTTGAATGCAAACAGAGGATTAAAGCCCTACTCCAAATCAAGAGGGAGACGTTTTGGGATGGGCCAAGCCAAATTGAGGTCATATGTCACAAATTAGACTTGTATAGAGAGAGCTAACTGGTCAGCTCTGGATGTCTGGGATATATCATGTTGTTGCTGTGTTAATGTGTCTCTGGGATTTACCTTGTTGTTGTTGTTGCTATTGTTGGTGTTATGTGATTATACAAAGGAGTGCGTTGTGTACACGAACATGTTTATTAAGGACTGTACGGACAGCGGCAGTGGTGTGTTAGTGTTCTGAACACGCAGTTTGGTGTGCTGTGTTCGTGGTGCGCGTTTGGTGTGTGCTGGACCTCTGCGGTGTGTTGCGTGCTGTGTCCAGAATCGTCACAGAAGGTAGTCGGTTGGCTGGATGGCTTGAAGATGAGGATGACGTGAGCAGTTTTTCATGGAAAAACGCTTGAGAGAGGGGGCCCTTGTCACATATATTAGAAGAAGATGAAGAAGAAGAAGTTTATTCACATCACATTACATGATGCAGGAAGCCTGCAGAAAAAGTTGCCAGAAGCCAGCTTGACAGGGCCGCAGGCCCCCTTTCATTGGCAGTTTGCGGAATGTCGTAAAAAAAAGTTTATACACAGCATATTTTATCACAACATGTAAAGAAAAAAAAAGTGAAAAATACAACATATTACAAGAAAAAACTCTAAAACATATATACTGTTACCACATTTCAGTGTAACACGTGCTCACATTTTTAATACATTGATGGGGAAATATTATAGACACAAAATCTCGTTTTACTTCGTTTTGAAAAGATCGCGCAGTGCTTTGAAAGTTATATTGTCGAGTTGGATATTTTTAGCTTGCAAACTGTTTAGTAATCGGGGTAACTTGTTTTGCAGCATTTGTAGACCGCATGTAGTTCTACTTGTGTTAACCTTCCATGGTTCAAAATGACGCGTCTGGTATGAATCTACATTCTTTTCTAGCTGAGCTATGTTCTTAGTAGTACAATTGTTACGTTTAGTTTCTTGTTTGAACAACTTGCAAAGCCGGTAGTCATAGGATTTTGTTACTGGAATTACATTGTATTTTTTAAATAATTCATGTGTGTGGTAGTGCATTGGTACGTTTTCGACAGCTCTTAAAAACTTTTTTTTGGAGAATGAGCACTCTGTCTATATTAGATTTAGTAGTCGATGCCCACACCAAGTGACAATTATTAAGTCTAGGGGAGAAAAGACCATTATAAATCAGCATCAGAATGTGGCGAGGGAATACATGGCGATTTCGCGAAACAATGCCTACTATTTGTGATAGTTTTTTTTTGTAATATAATCTATGTGGGCATCCCATGACATTGTGTTTTGAAAAATGACACCCAGAGTTTTAAAACTAGACACAATCTCTACAGGAGTTGACCGTAGTGTAATTGTGTTTTGTGTGTCTATGTTTTTGTTCCTAGTATGATACAAAACTGCTTTAGTTTTATCAGCATTAATCTTCAAGCTATTTTTTTGGGTCCATTCATCAAGCTTAGCAAGCGCTACATTTGCTGCAGCTATTAGCTGATCACTTGATTCTCCTGTGAAAAACACGCTTGTATCATCCGCATAATTCACAAAAATAGCGGATTAAGCGATACCGTAAACATCGTTCTCGTACAAATTGAACAAAAAGGGGCCCAGGATGCTGCCTTGCGGCACACCCTGGGAAACATGAAGTGCATCTGATAAAGAATCACCAATGGCTACAATTTGGGTACGATGTTTAAGGTAGGATTCCATAAGAACACCGGCCTTTCCGCGAATGCCATAATGTTCTAACTTCCTAATAAATATTGCGTGGCTGATAGTGTCGAATGCTTTCGAGAAGTCAACGTAAAGGCCCAAGACTAGCTTACGTTTCTCCAAACCGCTTAAAATGTGTTCTTTCTGCGTCAAGAGGGCAAGTTCAGTGCTAAATCCTTTGCGGAAACCGAACTGGCTACTAGCTAGCAATTTGTGTTTTTCTTGAAATGCTGTCAATCGGTTTAAAATAGCTTTTTCAAAAACTTTGGAAAAGACCGGGAGAATTGATATAGGCCGATAATTTCCCATATCATTTTTGTCACCTTTCTTATATAGCACGCTTACTCGAGCGGCCTGCATTTTGGGCGGAAATATGGCCTGCTGAAAGCATAAATTAAGTACATGCATTAAGCATGGAGCAAGAAAATGTGCAACGTGTTTGATTGGTTTTACCTGAATTCCATCTACGTCTTTGGCACTGCTATTTCTTAAATTCAGAATTATGCTTGCAAATTCTGTTTCACTTACTGGAGTCAGAAACACCGAGTTATCATTACGCGGAAAGTTTGCTAGGTCATTGGAGCAAATGGCGGTGTTACCTTGAACAAAATGTTGGTTGACTGCGTTCGCGAGGGTTTCTCCTGTTAACTCAGCATCATGTCTTTTTATCTTACACACTTTTTCAGTTCCTATCTTGTAATTTAGCATCGAGTTCAGTCTACGCCAAACTGCATCCATTTGTCCTGCTGCAGGCATAAATACATTGTCTGAATATTCACGTCTGGATTTTTTTATATCTTTATCTAGATGATTACGGAAAGCTTTAAATTCTACTAGTATTTTTTGTTTTTGCTTTTGACAAATTGGTGGTACAAGTTATTCTTTTTTCTAATCCTCGCGGAAAGTTCTGCGTTAACCCATGGTTTTCGGATTTTTCTACCGTTCTTCCTTGCTACTAAAGGAAAACTCTCCTCTTAGATTGGTTTCAGTATTTTCATGAATGTGTCATAAGCAACGTTCGCATCTTCGCTACCAAAAACTTGATCCCACGAAGTGCGTGAAACTTTGCTATAAAACTTGGAAAGGTTGCAGTGTGCCATATGTTGAACGAAATATGCATGTCGTGCTTTATTTTTGCTGAACTGACTTTTGGCGCACAAAAATATAGGCAAGTGATCACTGAGATCTGACGTAAGTACACCCGCTTTGATTCTACATGCGTCAATATTAGTAAGGAACACATCAATTAATGAGGATGAACTTTCTGTCACTCTCGTCGGCATATCAATAGTGTTCCTAATACCATGCGTGTTCAACAAAACAGAAAAGTTAGTTGGCAAAGAAGCATTCGTCATATTTATGTTAATATCACCACCAAATATAATACTATAACGATTAATATCAACAAAGGAGAACAGCGTTTCTAAGTAGTCAAAGAAAGGCGCCATCTTTCCATGTGGAGGACGGTAACAAACTACCAACAAATTGTTGTGAACAAGAACAGATACAATTTCATAATCATCTGTAACGATGGAAAAATTTTCAAGCAGTTCATATTCGTACATTTTGTTTATCAAAATGCAAATTCCGCCACCACTTCCAGAGGAGCGATTTAAGTAACAAGATTTATACCCAGCAAGTTTATAAACGTCGGTGCTGTCCGTTGACCATGTCTCAGTTAGCAATACACAATCTAGTGACTCATTTAGCTCATCAAGAAGTAAATCCAGACCTAATTTTTTATATTTGATTGATCTTATGTTCAGATGAAAGCATTTAAATGACTGCAAAAACGGTTTCCCTATGTGTTTCTGGAAGTCGTGCGGCAAAACGTAGGACGCCATATTCATGGGTCATCCGCCTTTAGGCAAGCTTCTTCAGGTTGCCAACGTTCGCTACCAATTCGGCATTCAGTCCTTCAGCCTTTCGTACCAGAACTCGGCCATTGCTATGCCACACATATTTGTATTTCTTAACTTTTGCCCAGTTCTTAGCCTCGAACAACAGTGCACGGGTTCTTTTCGTTAGGTTTTCTAGCACGAAGATATTTCCGTCTGCTTCTTGCAGTTTCTTTCTGTTTTGCCACCACGCGTCCCTGTCAGCTTGTCTTGCGAAACGACAAATTATGCCTGGGATCTTATCTTTTTTTGCTGGCAGACGGTGAACTGCCACTACATCATTCTCTGAGAGTGCAGGAAGTTTAATTTGGGCAGTCAGTGCATTTATCTTATCCAACAGGTTTCCTTTATCAGTTTCTTGGATGCCATTAAATTCTAGGTTGAGGCGGCGGCTCCTCCATTCAAGGTCATAAATGTCATCTTTCAGTTGAGCGACATCATCATTCTGTGTTTCGACCTTTTCTACACTCTTCCTTAGTTCTTTCACCTCGCGCTCGTTCCGCTCTGTGCGTGAAAGCAAATCATCGTACTGGTCGCTTAACAGCTGCAATGAGTCTTCGATACCGTCAATCGTTTCTTTAAGAGGCAGCAGTTGGTCAAGCTTATCACTAATTGCCATCATCCAGATCCTCACATCCGCGCTATCATCACTGGCGAGTTTTGCATCCTGCGTAGCCGGCGTGCGTGCTTTCGAGCGCCTACAAAAGATGCAGCGCCAGGCTTTACGGTATTCATCTCCCTTTGTTTTGAGCGTAGCATCGGTAATTCCGGCGCATTTCCCAGTGTGGTATCTGTGACCACATTCACTGCAGTCAATAGTGCCATCTGACGAGGTGCAATCTACAGAACACACAGAGCACTGCAAATGTGGGGGCATTGTCACAAAACGTCACACCTTGGCAGCAGCAGCAGCGATTGAAATGATACTTAAAACATTGATATGTGTACCTGACTTCCACTAACCTGCAAGATCACAATGAAGATGTGGCTTGAGATGCTGCTCGCTCGTCGGTGCCGCTGCTGCCAATGCGATCGGCCAGTCCAGTCTTGCTGTATTTGTAGCCTTCCGTCGATGTCAGCGCTGGGTGTTGGTCTTAGCGGCGTAGGAAGGCAGCTTCCAGGGTGATAGGCGTCGTTCTTGATCACCAGCGATGCGCATGTGCCCGAACAGTCAAGGCAGCTCTGTATCAGCAAGATCACAATGAAGATGTGGCTTGAGATGCTGCTCGCTCGTCGGTGCCGCTGCTGCCAATGCGATCGGCCAGTCCAGTCTTGCTGTATTTGTAGCCTTCCGTCGATGTCAGCGCTGGGTGTTGGTCTTAGCGGCGTAGGAAGGCAGCTTCCAGGGTGATAGGCGTCGTTCTTGATCACCAGCGATGCGCATGTGCCCGAACAGTCAAGGCAGCTCTGTATCTGCAAGATCACAATGAAGATGTGGCTTGAGATGCTGCTCGCTCGTCGGTGCCGCTGCTGCCAATGCGATCGGCCAGTCCAGTCTCGCTGTATTTGTAGCCTTCCGTCGATGTCAGCGCTGGGTGTTGGTCTTAGCGGCGTAGGAAGGCAGCTTCCAGGGTGATAGGCGTCGTTCTTGATCACCAGCGATGCGCATGTGCCCGAACAGTCAAGGCAGCTCTGTATCTGCAAGATCACAATGAAGATGTGGCTTGAGATGTTGCTCGCTCGTCGGTGCCGCTTCTGCCTAAATTAAATTTTAAAGGAAAAAGGTGTGAAGAAGACGACGCGAATTAATCGAAGAATAAAGAAGAGGAAGAAGCATTCGTTGATGTGGAGACAGATGATTGGTGAAGCATACGGTCACGTGGAGAGAGATGATTGGTGGAGAAGAGAAGACGACGACAATTTTATGTGGACTAACACCGAGGCTATAAAAGGGCGAGTGAGAGCGAGGCACTGGGGGGAACAGCAGAGAAGCGGAGGCTCCGGCAGGTCAGGGTCACATCGGCTGGAAGAGAGCGACGCCGGCTACTGCTCCGGTGAGCTCGCGTTCTACGACATCGCATCGTGGACTTCCTGCCGTGCCTGAGCCCGTTCCGGGGAGTCAACGGAGGACGCTACCACCTGCTACGGCCAGGAATGTCTCCAGCGCGGTTGCAACCCATCCGGGTGGTGCCCCCATCGCCAACAACACTGGCATCATCTCCACGGGCGCTTGGACCTGGAGCTTATACGACGCAACCAGCGACGCCGCCACCAGAGCCAACAACACCGGCTTCACCTCCACGGGTGCTTGGAGCTGGAGCTTGTACGACGCAGCCAGCGACGCCAGCCCGAGCACGTCGAACGCCGCCAGCGACGCCAGCCCAAGCACGGCGAACGCCGCTTCGACGCCGTTTACTGGATCCATACAACGCCGCAGCCACACCGAACCAACCGTGAGCACGAACGCCGACCGCTAATAGTAGAACACTAGTAGTAGACGCTAGTAGCAGTGTGCCCGGGTTGTGTGTATTTATAGTCTTTGTGCTTTGTGTTAGTTTTGTTAGTTTTGTGTTATAGTGTGTGTGCCACGTAGGGTGTATTAAATGTGCGTTTGTGTGGGTACACCCGTCGCCTAGTCCATTCTTTCGGTCCGAGTGTTCTCCGGGGAGATCCGTGACAAAGTCACGTCTCAGGGTGATGACGTCACACCAAAGTGATGGCGTCACGTTTGAGGTCAGTCTAAATCACTACACGAGCAGACAGAAGAGGCGGGGGCGAAACCGCGTCCGCCGAAGCGACGACGCTGGTTTGAGCAACAGATATCGCAGGTGCAGACTGCTGTTGCTGTTCATGATAGGAAGAAAGAAAAGGAAAGTGCACGGGACTGCCTACTGGCTCAATCCGAGCCACGCTCGCTGCCGCGTGCTTAAACTGGGAGAGAACAGGTGCAGACAAAAATCCCTTCAAACGTCATCACTGTTTGACCTCAATGCGGTGGCAGTAGTCCCGAATACATTCACCAAAATTTGATCAACCGTTCATCGTACAGCATTCTGGTGTCATAGTATTCTTTGCACATAGCTTGCATATATATGGTTTAGTCAATATAGAGGCTAGCTTGCGACCGAGGTTCGGACCAGTGATATATGCAACTTCAATTACATGCTTTTTGAGGTTTGTGAAAGGGATTCGGACGTGTTTGGTTTGGTTTATGAGGGTTTTAACGTCCCAAAGCGACTCAGGCTATGAGGGACGCCGTAGTGAAGGGGCTCCAGAAATTTCGACCACCTGGGGTTCTTTAACGTGCACTGACATCGCACAGTACACGGGCCTCTAGAATTTCGCCTCCATCGAAATTCGACCGCCGCGACCGGGATCGAACCCGCGTCTTTCGGGCCAGCAGCCAAGCGCCATAACCACTCAGCCACCGCCGCGACCGGATTCGGACGTGTGACAGGGGGTCCAACCGAAGGAGACCTCCACTGCGGCACCTCTTTCTACTTTTATTCTTTCACTTCCTCCTTTATCCCTTCCATTACAGTGCTGTTGGGGTGCCCACCGAGATATCAGAGACAATCACTGCGCCATATCCTTTCTATAAAACAAATTTTCAATTATTTTTCAAGGAAAAGAAATTACGCAATACCTGTTACTCGTATCTGGTTGGCAACCTGGGGCCGAGGAGCGCGGATGTGATTCACGTCGGCTCCGGAAATTCTGTCTCGTTGTGCCAGAAACGTTTATCGGATGTTGGATTCAATGATACCTTGTGCATGGGAACACGTCAGGACCACTTGGATACCAAATTTGTTACTGTGAGTGTAACCGTTTGTCTGTCGCTATCGATTTTGTGCGGACCGCCTGGGACGCGCTAGGCGTCCGTTAGGCCTAGCCCATCTTCGGCCGGAGACGCCGGCCCGGAGGCCCTTGCGCCGCCGGTCAACCGCCGATTCTGTGGACCCACCTTGTCGATGGAGGTGACCGTCGAAGGTACGGACCTGGATCCGGAACATTATGACAGCAGCTGGGTCAAAGTGCTCCAACGAAAGGTTGAAGCGAAACACCAACGGAAGCTTCTCGAAGGTTCCAAGGAGAACGCCAAGATGGAGACGAGCCGTGTCGGACGCGGGGAAGCCGGAGACAAAATTGCAGGTGGGGCCGTTTTAGGCCCTACCAACGCGGTCCGGAGGAAAGCGGCTGAACAATCGATCGCTATGAATCTTCCGAGATTCCCGGATGAAGGCATCAAGGTGATTCCTAGGCCTCGTGAAGGTCTGGGCGTGATTAAACGCACGTCGGGCCCGCTGATCAGTCAAGCCTTCGCCAAGGCTGCCGGACTCGGCTGGTCGGAGCAGGACTCATGGTGTGTGAACGGAAAGCAAGGTACGATGCTCTTTCATTCCTCGGACTTTAACCGAGGCGTAAAGGTGGCTGCAATCCGTTGCTTTAAACTCAACGACAACGAGCATGAAGTTGTGGCCAATATGATCGCACCGGAGGATTGCGGGCGAGGGGTAGTTCACGGGATCTCTGAGAGATTCACGGAAGAACAGTTGCTGAAAGCACTGAGAAGGGATCCGAAGAATCCAGACGTCGCTGGAGTGCGTCGGATGGGAAATACTTCCACTATATATGTTGTATTTGTTGTATTTTGTATTTGTTGTATTTGTTGTATATGTTGTATTTTCACTTTTTTTTTCTTTACATGTGATAAAATATGCTGTGTATAAACTTTTTTTTTACGACATTCCGCAAACTACCAATGAAAGGGGGCCTGCGGCCCTGTCAAGCTGGCTTCTGGCAGCTTTTTCTGCAGGCTTCCTGCATCATGTAATGTGATGTGAATAAACTTCTTCTTCTTCTCCTTCTTCTATTATCACCTTTCTGGAAGCTGACGTTCCAAGGTTTGTCAGGATTGAAGGCATGCTCATGCCCTGCTAGTTGTTCAAAAAGAGATATGAAGTCTGCTTCAGGTGTGGAGAACTTGGTCATCGCTCCGATAG